>NC_141155.1:30412527-30749610 GCF_053477565.2 Lygodium microphyllum
TTAGTTTTCCTTAAGGAATAGTAGTAGAAAAGAGAAAGAAAAAGAAATTTGAGCTTTCATAAATGACATGTCATGATAAGAGTTTTACTCACACACACACACACACACACACACTCTCTCTCTCTCTCTCTCTCTCTCTCTCTCTCTCTCTCTCTCTCTCTCTCTCTCTCTCATAGTTTTGAATCTAGGGTTGTGGGGTATATATTAAGGAATCTTCTAATTGTTCCGACTACATAATGTGTGTGCGTGTGCGTGCATGTGTGTGTGTGTGTGTGTGTGTGTGTGTGTGTGTGTGTGTGTGTGTGTGTGTGTGTGTAACTTATAAGTTATCGAGAATGCAAGTTTATTTTATACTAGTATGTTTAGAAATGAGATTGAAGATATGATATTTATTCTTAGTCACCACATTACCTTGATCGCTTCTTTTTCCCTACATCTCGAACAACCTTTCCTACCTTATGTAGGCTCTTGCAATAACATACCCTTTTTTAATTTTCATTTGAAACTTTAAGAAATGTGACTAAGGATGGCACATGCACATGGCAATAGTAAAATCATCCATTATGATGATACAAAGTCATGCACATGCGTAATGAGGTCATATGGAGATACATGTATTAAAGGAGAGGGACCAATAACTATTATTCTTGATGTATCAAAAATTTAAATATGTAATGTGAGGTGTTATATATCTATTAAGAACTTGAGAAGGAGTTTTCTAGGCTTTGACACCACTAAAAAGTGCAAGCCAATATAAAATCTTACAGAATAAATGTATATATTACATACTAATCCCACAACATCCAAGTATAAACTATTGTCAAATAGGAGTGTCATGTGAATTGTAATCATTGGTAGGTAAAATTATTATACCTGATGGATAAATTCAATTCTAAAGAAAATTCCAATAGGCATCTATTTGTGAATCTTGGGATATTTACAACCCATTGTGGAAAATATATCTCTTTTGTGCAATTTTTGTTTGAGGGGTTTCACTATATGGGAGCCCTCTATATCATGTGCATTTCATGGCCTCTTTAAAACTACCCTTATGTGTGAACTTTCTCTAAACAAAACACACCTCCTTTTTAAAAATCTATAAATAACCCATGTATATGGTACTCTTCTATATGTAAAAAATGTTTGAAAATAATATTTTTAAAATCTCTCTCTCTCTCTCTCTCCCTCTCTCTCTCTCTCTCACATACACACATTGTTGAGCCCTTATTTTGGTGCACAGATCGGATGCCGTAAGCGCACGTAGTGAGCGTCAGAAGGTCCCCAAGAACAAAAGAACTCTACTTTTTACATACAAATCAATGTAGAAGACTTGCACGACATGAACAAGAGACCAATTGGGTGCAATCTCCCCCCATGCCTTGTGGCAGCGCTCCACAAAGCATGTATTTTATGTATTAATCATCTTCAAGCTCAAATAATAGCCCAAATTACAAAATAGCACGCTTTTGGCTTTTGAGTTTGCTTTTGTGCCAAATAGAAATAAAGCTAATGGGCGGGCACCCAAGAAGTCAGGCACACCCAATACAATATCCAAATACAAATATCTAAATCGTACGCACATACGCATAAAAAAATAATAAATAAATATCAAACACCTTGATAAATAGGCGCGATAAAATATAGGCGCCATGCCTAAGGTATGCGCCCATCAAACTATTGACGATAACTGGAATACACGCTATCCTCCAATGCTTTCCACCGCCACTGCTGCTATCTCTACACATCAACTAAAGCATTCACAATCGTTAGTAAAATAATACAATTAAACTGACAAAAGTGAATACCAAGCAGTCTTTAGCTACATGAAAAAATTAATTGGTTAGAAATCAATCCTAACCTTAATTTATCACGAGTGCGCACTCTAAACTCATAAACGTTTATTAATTTAAATATGTATTTTGCGGAATCACCCGCTATGGAATCACCCATGTACACACTAAATTAACAAAACACCCGAAAAGGATATGCATCCCCATCGACTTCTCGCACAAAGAATCCACTTTGTGTATGAGCCCCGGTAATAAAAGTTTACATAATCTACCATAAAACCTCATGGAATCCACCGTGTAATATGCCTCCTGGCATCATACCCCCAGGGTGGGATAGCAATTGTTCTAAATTGCTATTAACTCAATGTGAAGCTAACAAAGTGGGAAAAGCATTTAAGTGTCTAGCATGCATCCATTGGGCCTCTTCAACAGAATGGTTTTTAAACTTGACCAAATATCTAGAATATCTATGGCCAGTTCTAGTGGTCATAAAGTCAGTATCTATAATAGCTTCAGGCTCAAGGATTTCAGTCTCTTCATCTAGTAAAGGTGGGTTTTCATAGATAGGGTGTACACGTAATTGGCCTCTAAAGGGTCGTAATAAACTGATATGGAAGGTGTTGTGAATTTTCCAATGTTGTGGTAGTTGTAGTTTAAATGCATTGTCATTAATTTTGTGTATGATCTTAAATGGTCCATAGAATCTAGGTGCTAATTTCACAACTGGGTATTTATCTACACTTTGTAATCAACGTTTTTCTATACGTAACAAACATAATCATCAACTTTGAAATTCATGGCCTGTCTTTTCTTATTGGCTTGTTTTGTATATGATTGCTGGGCTTTGGCAATCATATCTTTAACTTCATCAAAAATAGTAGCGTGCATGTTAGCAATATCATCAGTAGTCTGAATTTTATTTGATAATGATGCAACAGGTGTAGACAATCTATATCCATAAATAACTTCAAATGGTGCTTTCTTTGTAGCTGTGTGTGGTGTATTGTTATATGCAAACTGAAGTAAATGTAGATGTATATCCCATGTGTGTGGTTTTGAAATAGTGTAAGCACGTAAAAGATCTAAAATAGTACTGTTAGTAGCTTCTGTTTGACCATTTGTTTCAGGATGAAATGCAGATGAAAAATCAATCTTTGTGCCTAAGTTAGCAAACAAAGTAATCCAAAAATTATTACAGAATCTAGAATCACGATCAGAAATAATAACTTTTGGTAAACCATGATTAGTAAAAATAGTTTTCAAAAACAATTGAGCTACTTGAGATGCTGTTAAAGTTTTCTTGCATGGAATGAAATATGCTTCTTTGCTAAACCTGTCTACAACAGTCCAAATCATATCATGGTTAGCTTTAATATTAGGTAAACCAGTAATAAAGTCCATTGAAATCTGTTCCCATGGTCGTGATGGAATAGATAGTGGCATCAGTAAACCATATTGTTTACCATGGTGTCTTTTAACTCATTGACAAACTAAATATTCAGAAACAAAGTTAGATACATTAGTGTCCATATGTGGCCAATAAAAATCTTCAGTTAATGTACGCAAAGTAGATATAATACCTCTATGACCTTGATATGGAGGACAATGAATCTCATTTAAAACAAATGATCTAAATGGAACTATAACACATAATCTCTTTTCATAAAACATGAATCCATTATTGTAAGACAGTGAATCAATAGGAATCCAATTATTTGCAACTAATTTATTCCAATTAGCTTGAAAAGTAATATCCTGATGATAGGTATCTTTCATAGGTATAAGAGAATCAAATAATATCACAGAAATATTATGAATTGTCGGTCTTCTACTCAAAGCGTCAGCTACAACATTCTCTTTTCCTGGTTGATATTGTATAAGGGGATGAAAACTTTGAATGAAAGCTGCCCATTTGATATGTCGGTCATATATTTGGGGTTGACTAAGGAGATGTCTAATGCTTTGTTGGTCAATTTTAATCATAAATTCAGAACCCATTAAGTAATGTTTCCATTGTCGTAAGGCTTGTACTACAGCTAGTAATTCTTTATCATATGTAGAATATTTGAGTTCGGATGGTTTCAGTTTATAGCTAGAGTAGGCTATGGGATGATTATCTTGCATAAGTACGGCTCGTATTCCAAATCCACTAGCATCAGTAACTACTAAAAAGAATGGTCTATTGAAATCAGGTAGTTGTAATACAGGAGCATGGGTTAATGCATGTTTCAATAAATCAAAAGATTTTTGTTGATTATCAGTCCAGTTATAAACAATACCCTTCTTTAAAAGTTTAGTCAAAGGTAAAGCAAGTAATGAGAAATTTCGCACAAACTTTTTGTAAAAACTAGCAAGACCTAGAAAAGAACGTAAGTCATGCACATTTTTGGGTATGGGCCAATTTAAAATTGCTTCTATCTTTTTAGGGTCAACCTTAATACCTTCTGATGAAACAATATGACCTAAATATTCAATTTCTGTTTGAAAGAATTCACTCTTTTCTGGATTAGCATATAATTGATTATCTTTTAATAACTTGAAAACTAAAGATAGATGTTCATAATGCTCATGCTCATTTTTACTGAATACCAATATATCATCAAAGAATACTATAACACAATACTGATATTTCAGAAATATGCGATTCATCATTCGACTAAATATAGTAGGTGCATTAGTGAGACCAAAAGGCATCACTAGAAATTCATAATGTCCAAATTGTGTTCTAAATGCAATTTTGAATATATCAAAGGTATCCAATCTCACTTGATGATAACCAGATTTAAGATCTATCTTACTGAATATGGCAGAACCTTGTAGTTTATCCATAAGATCATCTACCCTAGGAATCGAATATCTATTCTTAACAGTATTTTTATTTAGGGCATGATAATCAATGCACATGCGATAAGTATTATTCTTATTCTTTACTAATAAAACAGGTGCGCCAAATGGAGAACTACTAGGTCTAATTAATCCTCTATTTAGCAATTCTTCTATTTGATTTTGAATTTCTTTTTGTTCAATTTGGTTATGCCTATATGGTGCTTTACATGGTGGTTGTGTACTAGGAATTAAATCTATTTTGTGATCTTCAGGTCGTGAAGGCGGTAGTCCAGGTGGTAAATCATCAGCAAAACAATCTTTAAATTGAGCAAGAAATTGTGTATGCCTAGGATGCATATGTTTTTCTTTAGCTTGAAGTTCATTCACCCAAATTAAATAAGATTTGCTACTTTTACATAATGCACGTTTAGCTTGGGTATGAGTAAGTAGTGAAAAATTATTAGAAGCATGCATACCATGCAATGTAATTTGTTTTCCTTGAAAATAAATTTTAATTGAATGTGTAGAATAATCTATGTCAGGATTATATTGATGACGCCAAGGCATCCCTAAGATAATATCACTAGACTGTAAAGGTATAACTAGGAAATTTCTACGTTTAGTGTATTCACCAATTTTAATTTCTAAGTTATGCACCTCTTGTGTTCCATTATATATTGTGCCTAGAAATGCTGCTTTAATGCGATAATGTGTAGAAATAGTTTGTAAATTCAATTCTTTCACTAACTTTGCATAAATAAAATCATGTGTACTACCATCATTATGCAAAATAATCTTTTCTTTACCATGCACTAAACATTTCATTGTCAACAAAGAATGTGGAGTTGGCATACCTGGCAAAGTATCTAAAGGAGTACCAATGTCGTCATCATCTTCCGTAAAATCAGGCATTTCCTCACGTTCTTCATCTTCCATTGCTCCAAGATAACTGATATGGACATGTGGCTTTTTCGATTGGCAATTGGCTGCTAGATGTCCAAGTTGATGCCATTTGTAACAAACTATGGGTTTGGCTTTAGATACATTGTTGGCAATGGTAGGAAGTCTAGGAATATTGGGATTTGGCTATGAGGATGGCTTAGGGTTTTGATTGGTATTTGATGGCAAAGTAGGTGGTCGTGTCCAAGACTTACGGAATGAAGATGGAAGAAAACGACTTTGATTGGATCTTCTAAAATTTGAATTGAATTGTTTGGAACTATAGTTACCATTAGCTTGAAATTGTTGTGGACACTTGTCTCTTTCTCGAATCTTGTCTTCAGTGTCATGAGCCAAAGAAATTGCATCTTCAAGGGTTGTTGGCTTGAACATATTGACTTCAGCATAATAATGTCCAAGTAGGCCAAACATAAACTTGCGTTTGTGAGTCGCTTTAGGTACATCTTCTAGCATGCGTAGTTGCAGTAGGGCATTCCAAAAACGTTCAGTGTATTGGGAAATAGGCTCACAATCTCTTTGCTGTAGAAGATCCCATTGCTTTATGGCTTTTTCGTGGAATTGAGAAGGAAGGAAATGATTAGTGACATATTTAATTTTGTCTTTCTCAGCATATGTCTCTTCATAAAAGTAATCATGAAACTGACTGATAAATGCAAGTACAGTCTTTCCATCTCGAGATCCATTGAAAGTACGAAATTTGAAGTTTCTTTTACTTATCTTTGTTTCTTTGCAGATAGATTGAGCTTCGAGTGTCGCATCGATGGTATGTCGTATAAGATCTTCGGGTTGCGGTCCATCTTTGTCAGTGGTAGGTCGTTGCAGATTGGCCAATTGAACTTGTAAAGCTTATCGGGCTCTTCGTTCTTCATCAAGCTACATCATAATCAAATCCAATTTTTATTCCATCGTTGGTTCAGGTAAATCACCTTCAACCATTAAATCATCCATATTTTGTTCCGTCATCTTGTAAAATCCAAAATACCTCACACTCTCGAAATCTGATTAGCGGGATGAGCGTAGCTCAAAGACGGGTATACAAGGCTTATAAATTTTGTTTGGCTTTTACGGTCTTCCTCTTTTGCGATTGCGGGATTTGTTGTCTTCGTAGAAGTTGCATATAATCTTTGTATGGCCTGCATATGAACTTCTGCGTTTGCTGAAACTGGTTCAGTAAGTCTGCATGTGTGAACAGAGAATTCCAGAGAGCAATAAACGAACTTTGTGCTTTTGCGTATGAACAGTCTTTATGGGAATAGTTGAAGTAAGTCTGTTTTGACTTCTGTGGACTTGTAGGACTTGCAGAAGTAATAGGACTTGCAGAACTTAGTAGACTAGGAAGTTCTAAAGCTTATGTAACTAAGCTTAAACTGACTGTCAACGATTTAGGGGGGGGCGTTTTTTACACCGATTTTGACGCTGAGGTGCCGTTGCCGCCGATTCATTGACTTATGGGCCTTTTAAGCTTACTAAGCTTTAAGTTTAAGCTTTGACTTAAAGCTTTTGAAAGTTGTGAGCTATGGAAGCTTACTGTTGACTGTTTGAAAAAATGTCTTGAAGAAGGAGATGTAGAAGTGGTCCTCGGCCTCCTCAGGCCGGTCCTTCATGATCAGAGGATGCAGATAGGGGTTCTTGACTGCCAGGAAGTCACTGGTATCGACCGTTCACGATGAAACTCACTGTAGATCTCGATCGTTCTAGGAGCTCCGCCTTCGCGCAAGATGGTAAGTCATTGGAAGCTCTCGATCTTAGCTTTGCTCTGATACCACTGGTGCACAGATCGGATGCCGTAAGCATGCGTAGTGAGCATCAGAAGGTCCCCAAGAACAAAAGAACTCTACTTTTTGCACACAAATCAATGTAGAAGACTTGAATGATATGAACAAGAGACCAATTGGGTGCAATCTCCCCCCATGCCTTGTGTGAGCGCTCCAGAAAGCATGTATTTTATGTATTAATCATCTTCAAGCTCAAATAATAGCCCAAATTACAAAATAGCACGCTTTTGGCTTTTAAGTTTTCTTTTGTGCCAAATAGAAATAAAGCTAATGGGCGGACGCCCAAGAAGTCAGGCATACCCAATACAATGTCCAAATACAAATATCTAAATCGTGTGCCCATGCGCATACAAAAATAATAAATAAATATCAAACGCCTTGATAAATAAGCACGACAAAATATAGGCACCATGCCTAAGGTATGCGCCCATCAAAATATTGACGATAACTAGAATACACGCTATCCTCCAATGCTTTCCACCGCCACTACTGCTATCTCTACACATCAACTAAAGCATTCACAATCGTTAGTAAAATAATACAATTAAACCGACTAGCAGTCTTCAGCTACATAAATAAATAAATTGGTTAGAAATCAATCCTAACTTTAATTTATCACGAGTACGCACTCTAAACTCATAAACGTTTATTAATTTAAATATGTATTTTGCGGAATCACCCATGTACACACTAAATTAACAAAACGCCCGAAAAGGATAGGCATCCCCATCAACTTCTTGCACAAAGAATCCACTTTGTGTATGAGCCCCGGTAATAAAAGTTTACGAAATCCACCGTGGCATGGAATCCATCGTGTAATATGCCTCCTGGCATCATATTTCCTATCTTTTCCCCCTTATTGTAAGTTCTTCATAAAGACATACACATTTTCTTTTTCCCCTTATTGTAAGTTCTTCATAAAGACATATACAAATGTGCACACACACGCGCGCGCGCGCGCACACACACACACACACACACATATGCACACACACACGCATGCACGCACGCGCACACACACAGAATTTATGAGTGACCCCCTAAGAACCTCGAGAATTGTTGAGTTCTTATGTCCTATCTTTGTCTCCTTATTGCAAAAGCTTCATATATATTGTTAGGGGTTAAAGACTGCATGTGCCTAGCCACCATATTTACCCTAGTACTAATCAATTAGTAGCTATGCACGTGTACATTGCAGATGGTGGCCACCCATCACTGTCATATTTATTCCTTATTCTTTACTTTAATAGAATAATAAAGGAAAGGCAAGTTTCACATTGTGACTGATAGAGTTTCATACACTAGTCTTTCTCTCTTCAATTAAAAATTGCATAGGCATGGCTCTTACTTCCGCTTGTACTCTTCTTATTTCTCACTCCTACTCACCCTTTCAACTAGTATCATAGTGGACATTTGAGAAGCTTCAACCATGCCACCTTAGCTTGGGAAAGAAAGCTTCAACCCCAACTTCCATGGCAACCATATCTTCAATCACTTGAGGTAAATATCAACTTCCCACCTTCTCCAACTTCTTTCTTAGCTTCAAGTTAACATTTGATTAAAGCCCAGACGATCAAGGACAGTAGGAGAAGCCCCAAGACAACAACCCACAATTTATGGTGTATTTTTAGGGGATTACCTTACTCAATCTCCCTCAAACATTTGGCTTCAACCCTTCTGCTTCTTACTCAACTATTGGAGACTTCTCCTAGCACTTTTGACTCTACCTTAGGCATCATTCGAGGAAGAGATCATTAGCCATTGACTTTCATTTATGGACAAACCTATTGTTCACAATTTGGGACATTAAGACTTTGAATATTTATGCTTGAATGATGCTTATTCATTGAGAATTTAATATTAAGATGTGCTGAGGGTTGAGAGATTTGATTTTTGTTGTTTTTTTGGACTGAATGGCTGACTTTTGATAGATTTTGTATGATGTTTAGTTGTCTTGGAAGTTTTTGAGAGTTTTTAGGATGAGATTGATTAGATTTTGAAAGCTCATGATGTTTTATAATGGAGATATGATGTTTTGACATGTTCTATTGATGTCATATTAGTGTCTAATTATGCCCGTTTGAGTCTATTGACCTTTTGTTTTGCTATATTTTCCCTCTATATGAGGGGTTGGAATAATGATCGATAAAGTTTGAGAGTGATTGGAAGCTTATTGATTGATTCTTGATGGTGGGTTTGAGTGATTGAAGTGAGCTCAAGGTTTTTTGATAACCTTCTATATGGTTCTGTAAACCTCTGTTGAGCTTCTGTAGAGCCTTAATCTCTGTTATGAATGCCTCTGTAAGTGTAATGATGGATGAATGTGTAGCTTGGGGAAGTTTTCCAATCGTGGGAAGAGATGAATATAAGTTCAAATTAGCTCAAAGAAGTGGAAGAAGTGTTGAAGACTTGAAGTAAAGATTGAAGTGACAGTGACATTGATGAGCTATGAAGAGACAATATAGCAGCTTTGGGACCTTTCATATCAAACATACCTCTTGGGAGGGGTATCCATGACCTAATAGGAGTTATGAATGATTATTCTTGATTATCTCATTGTACATTTGAGAGAGAGCATGTACAAGAGATGCTGAGATTGGCAAGCTCAACACGTGTGGACATTGATGATGGACCGCCTAGCTAGATGAGTCCGCACGTCTACAATTAGCACGTTGGTGGTCATTATGATACTCACTTGGCCACTGACTTATCACTTATTATATTTAGTTTGTTACACCTACCTGGCAAAGATATAATGCCAGTTAATTAGTGTAGTCGGTTATGCACCATTTGACTTAGAAGGCCACTTTCCTTTATGTTGTAACTTATCTATACTTTATGTACATTGTCTAGTGTGTGGAAGAAGAAGAAAAAATCAGCAAGAAAACGTTTTGGCCTCCATTTCTCTTCTTGTGTTCTTGAGTGAGCTTCCTCTTGTGTATACAGTGTGTGTTGTGTTTGGCGTAGTAGCTTAAGCAAATCCCCCCACCATGCAATTCTTGACATGGTATCAGAGTTGCACCACTAAGAGAGGCTGATTTTGAAGGCTAAAGTGAAGGAGAAGAAACAAGGTTTGAGCAAGCAAGCAACGGGTAAGAAGCTCTCCCATTCTTCCACTCTCTCTCTTGGATAGTGCTTGTGGAGGCACCGGAAGCAGGGTCGAGTAAAAATCTCAGATTGCTGTGAGATTAGGTGTGTGAGTAGATCACTGTATATTTTGCAGATATGCCCTTTAGGGCGTATCACAGCTATTTTGAGCATCTGAGGCCGTTTCAGGCCCCGTTTTATAGGCGCAAGGTTGCGGACAGCAGTTTTAGGATACACTGTGATTTCGGTTGTATTGACTGAAAGTGGGTGCGCAGGTTAGAGATTGCGAATCTGTAATTTGTCAGGTGTTTGCGGGAAGAGAACATAAGGTTTATCTGCAAATAAGTCGCAGATTACATGTACTATTGAACAATCATTGAAAAAGGTTGCTTGGTGTATTGATGTGCACGTGCTGTGAAAGATTGCAGAAGACTAGCTTGCTGTGTTGTATCCTTGTTTGTGATAATGGCAGAGAACAATGGAAATCCCATAATTGAGAAGCTCGACAAGAATAACTACCCTTCATGGAAGTTTCGTGTGACGAACTTCCTCATTGGAAAGGGCCTTTATGAGTTTGTTTCAGGTGAAGAAAAGGAGCCAGAGCTGGATATCCCTCTGACCTGCAGATGAGTTAAAAGCATGGAAAGAGTGGAATGTGAAAGACAAAAAGGTGATGTACTAGATATCTGTAGTCATTGATAATACTATGTTGGGACATATGAGGAATGCAAAAACATCACATGCAGCTTGGACAATTTTGAGAGCATGTTTTTAGTAAATACAAAGGCATGAAAGATTCAACTCAAGCAAGAGTTGAATGCCTTGAAGAAAGAAAAAATGTCTGTCAATGAGTATGTGTTGAAGGTAAGGAGCATTGCAGATGCTTTAGCAGCGATTGATGCAATGCCAGATGATGATGATTTGGTTTCATCCACTTTGAGTGGCCTTAACAATGAGAAGGTATGGAAATCATTTGTTACTTCAGTATATGTACGGAAGCCGTTTCCAGATTTTGATGAGTTGATCTCTCTCATGATTACTGAAGAGATTAATATGTAGGGTGATTCGTCTGAAAGAAATGGTGAATAGGTCCAAGCATTTTACTCGAGTTCAAGAAGGGGACATGGTAGATTCTCTTCGAGAGGTCGTGGTATGGGACGTGCTAGCGATAACTAGCAAAACAGGTTCAATCAACAGTTTGGTGAAATGCAGGTTTTTGGAGGCAGAGGAAACTTTAGAGGTAGAGGAAGAGGTGGATGGCAGAACAGAGGCTCTAGAAATTCTTCTATTCTTTGCCATTATTATGGAAAAATAGGGCATATTCCAGCCAATTGTTATGCTAAGAAGGATGATATTCGCAGTGGCAAATTGCATCAAGTAAACTATACATCGTCTTCACGACAGAATGAAGACAAAAATGAGTACATGTTTGTTATGCAGCATATGATGAATGCAATTACAGGAAAGGGGACACATGATGATGTATGTTATGTTGATTCATGTGCATCTAATCATATGATCAGTCATGTTGAATGGTTTGGGGAGAGATACAGGACTTACAAAACCCAGATTATGTGTAGACGGGTGATGATTCAATGCCACCCAATTTCATACATTGGAAAGGTTTCCTTGTACTTGTATGATGGCCAGACAAAGAGTTTGACATATGTATTACATGTGCTATCAATTACAAAGAATCTAGTGTCTGTTGGCCAAATGGTAGAGCAAGGGTTGCAGGTCCAATTCAATGCAAAAGGTTGTTTTGTAGAAGACTTTAATGATAAGTGTAGGTTGGTCGCAAAAGGAAGTAGAGTTGGCTGAATGTTCACTTTAGATGTTGGAATTCCTGCAATGGATGCTGCTATGTATGCTAAAGGAAAATGACTAGTTGCAGATATTGAAATGTGGCATAAACGTATTGGACATGCAAATGTGCAAAGGCTGAAATTAATGCATTCGAGAGGATTGGTTACAGGGTTGCCTTCTTTTAGAGTTGCAGAATTACATAAAGTTTGTGAAGCATGCCAATTTGGTAAGCAAGCGAGACAACCCTTCTCGCATGATAGAGAAGTGAACAGAAATATACTTGATGTAGAAGTGAGCAGAAATATACTTGATGTAGTACATATAGATGGTTGGGGACCTACACAGAATGTATCTCTTGATGGCAGCAAATACTTTGTCACATTTATTGATGACTATTCAAGGAATCTATGGGTATACTTCATGAAGGAAAAGAGTGATCTGTTTGAGCACTTCAAATCTTTTAAGGTAGCTGTTGAAACAGAAACAGACCTAAAAGTCAAGTGCTTGAGATCAGATGGAGGGGGAGAGTACCTCTCTAATGAGTTCAGTGGCTTCTCGAGGACTCATGGGATAAAGAGGCAATTTACTTGCTGGTATACCCCACATCAAAATGGTGTTGCAGAAAGAAAAATGACCATATTGCAGAAGTTGCACAGGCATTAATGGCTGAAAAGAATATGCCCAAATTTTTTTGGTCTGAGGCTGTTCATACTGTTGCCTACATTATGAACAGAACTCCCATAATTGCAGTTCATGGGATGACTCCTGAAGAATGCTTTATTGGCAAGAAGCCTAATGTATCGCACTTGAAGGTAGTTTGTTGTGTTGCATACGTTCATGTGCCAAATGAGCTACGGAAGAAGCTTGATCCAAAGGTAAAAAAATGTGTTTTTATTGGATACTCTTTAGAGCAAAAAGGGTATCACTGTTATAACCTTGTCATAAGTGAGTTCAGAGTGAGCAGGGATGCTATCTTTGATGAGATGGGAAGTTGGTATACACCTGTTGGTGATGTTTTGGATGATGATAATGATCAGGATAGCTATGTGCAAAAAGATAAACAAGAATCACGAAGTCTTAGTGGACCAAAAACATCATATGGTATTACATCTACAGTGAGCCCCCTAGACTAAGGAGTAGCCCCACATCTTCAAGTGGATCTATAAGTGTTGCAGGGAAGGACAAACGAAAGAAGAAAGTGTTGGATGGTAATGATGCATCTACTAGTCATTTGGGATTTGATGGAGATTCTAGTGGTTCGGAGAGTTTGGATGATGAGCTTGGCATTCCTTTAGTCAAGACACCAGGTGTATAGAGAGCTCATAGTAATGTAAGGGCTCCATTGAGTGATTCAGTGGTACGTAGATCTAGAAAGGTCAAATACCTTGTTAGAAGATTTGGTTTTGAAGGTTATGCAGCTCACCATTATGCTTATATGGTGAAACTAGTTGAGGATGTTTGAGCCCACTTGTTTTGAGGATGTTACTAGTCATGCTCATTGGGATACAGCAATGGATGAGAAGATGGCTGCATTAGAAGCCAATGAGACTTGGGATTTGGTACCCTTACCTAAGAGTAAGAAAGCTATTGGCTGTAAGTGGGTTTACAAAGTCAAGCATAATGTAGATGGTTCAATTAGCACGTACAAGGCTAGGCTGGTTGCAAAAGGCTATGCTCAAACATATGGCATAGATTATGAAGAGATATTCAGTCCAGTTGTTAGGATGGCAACTGTTAGGTGTGTGATTGCCTTGGCAGCAAACCAAAGGTTGGAGTTTGCAGCAAATGGATGTTAAGAATGCCTTCTTACATGGTGAATTGCAAGAAGAAGTGTATATGGAGTAGCCAGTAGGTTATGAGGATTTAGAGCATCCCACATATGTGTGCAGGTTAAAGAAGGCACTCTATGTGGATGACTTGATTATTACAGGTGACAGTGATAATGGGATTGCTGAAGTTAAGGACTTCTTGAAGAAGAAGTTTGAGATGAAAGATTTGGGTGAGCTGAGATACTTTCTTGGTATTGAGGTGATTAGATGTGATGATGGTATATGGCTGTCCCAAAGGTAGTATGGCTTGGATATGTTATCCAAGTATGGTATGACAACATGTAAGCCTCTTTCAGTACCATTGGAGAAAAATGTGAAGTTGAGTGCTAATGTTGGAGATGAGATAGAATACCCTACTATGTTCAGGAGGATAGTAGGGAGTTTGATTTACATGACTATCATAATGCCAGACTTGAGCTATGATGTTGGCCTTGTCAGTCAATTTATGCAAATGCCTAGAAAGCCTCATTTGGATGCAGTTAGATGTATATTGAGGTATATGAAGTCCACTTTACATTATGGACTTTCTTATGAGGCAGGTAAGGACGTACAGGTCTTTGAATACACAGATGCAGATTGGGTTGGTAGCATGTCAGACAGAAGATCTACAAGTGGATTCATGTTTTTCTTGGTAGTGCAGTAGTTACATGGAGCAGCAAAAAGCAACCTACAGTTACATTATCGAGTATAGAGACTGAGTATAGAGATGCTGCTATGACAGCATGTGAAGTGGTATGGCTGCAAAAGTTATTAGGTGATTTGGACATGTAGGGAGATAGTCTATTTGTCATTCATTGTGACAACATGACCAGCATATAGCTAGCTAGGAATCCAGTGTTCCATGCTAGGACAAAACACATTGACGTGCACTACCACTTTGTGAGAGAGAAGGTACTTGCAGGAGAGATTGACTTGGTATATGTCAGCACACATGATCAGATAGCTGACATTTTTACAAAGGCATTGGGTGCAGAGAAGCTTTGAAAGTTTCGAAGATTACTTGGAGTTGCAGAGATAGAATTGAGCCTGAGAGGGAGTGTTGAGATGGCAAGCTCAACACATGCGGACATTGATGATGGACCGCCTGGCTAGATGAGTCTACACGTCTACAATTAGCATGTTGGTGGTCATTATGATACTCACTTGGCCACTGACTTATCACTTATTATATTTAGTTTGTTACGCCTACCTATAGCTAGCAAAGATATAACGCCAGTCAATTAGTGTAGTCGGTTATGCACTGTTTGACTTAAAAGGCCACTTTCCTTTATGTTGTATCTTATCTATACTTTGTGTACATTGTATAGTGTGATTGTATAATGTGTGGAAGAAGAAGAAAAAATCAGCAAGAAAATGTTTTGGCCTCCATCTCTATTCTTGTGTTCTTGAGTGAGCTTCCTCTTGTGTATACAATGTGTGTTTGGTGCAGTAGCTGAAGAAGATCCCCCCACCACACAATTCTTGACAAGAGAGAGTGAGTGAGTGAGTGAGAGTGAGAGAACAAAATTTATGCAAAACAATGTATTTATGAGTGAGAGATTATAAGAGAAAGCTATGGAACCTTTGAAGAAGAATACTATGTGATGAATTCTATTCAAAGTAGTATATTCCCTTTTATCTTTGTGGTTTCTTGATGAATTATATGAAGAATATAATCAATTTTGTTCAAGTTAAAGCTGTGGGAGAATTGTTTCTATGAAGCTGCATGAAAATTTCTAGTTCATGGTGTTCTTTTTCCTTGTTGTGGACATATCAAATATGAGAGAGATGGTTGTTGATGATACAAGATAAATTTTCTTCCAATAGATTCCCTCTTTTCTCGGTGTTCCTCTTAGGGCTTCATGTTTTTGGTGCATAGTCGTGGGGAAGATTGCCGTTAACAAGCATCAAAAGGGGCTAAAAATGAAGGAAATGGCATTGCTAAGAGGAGAAGAATTCAATGAATTCTTGCAAAGTGTAATATTTCCACGCAATAAAAGTTAGTTGGTTAGTTCGAAAGTTAGTTAGTCAATTAATAAGTTAGTAAGATTACTAACTAAAGACTAACTAAGAAAAAAACCGACTAGCATTAATAGCTAATAATTTTCATTCAATTAAAAATATATTTTTTTAAAAAAATCGAGAGTCATAAATCTGACATTTTTCTCGGATTGATAAGGACCGTAGCCACCCTTCACAAAAAGTACAATGTGAACGGGACTTATGAGCCATATTAATCACTAGTATTAATGTGTATAGTTTGAATGGTCCAAAAATATTAGATTCTTGGGAGAAAAAAAACTATTATATTTTAGATATTATCCTAAAAAGATAAAACTAAAATTTATTTAAAAGAAAAGACAAGTGATGTTTTAGTTAGTTTTGGAGATTTTATAAAAAGAGAAATAAAGAAAAGTGACTGGCAAAATCGCATGCGCTGCGATCGCAGTCTACAAGCAGTAGATAGCACTTCAAACATAGAAAAGAAGAAGGAGTGAACTAAGAGCTTTCTAACCAAGTGTCTTGGTGTTTTACCCCCCCTTTTAAAGCCAATGCAACCATCAGATTTATGATCTGAGCATCAGATCACTGAGTCTTCCAAGAGCCCCTCTACTCTTGTTCTCAGACTTATCCCCTCCTCTCTAATTCATTATAAATATGAAGCATGGGGAGGCACAAGAGAGAATAAGGAGACCCCGAAAGGCTGCAAGAGAGAGGGGGAGAGAGAGTGTACCCCTCCAAGAGATTGTGAGAGAGAGCTTGAGAGAGAGAGAGAGAGAGAGAGAGAGAGAGAGAGAGAGAGAGAGAGAGAGAGAAGAGTTACCCCGAGAGGCTACACAATTTTCCTCTATCTCGATCCTCGATTTAACCATCTTCTCTTTCACTCTCCCATCTTGAATCTATTTCCCCTTCTTAATCTCTTGAGTCTACTTGCGGACGATGGCCTCCAAGCGAAGAATGTCGCATGTGGATGACAATCCTACAACTAGAAACAGAGCTTCGGGCGAAGGCATCACTATCAATCCAATTGCGGTACTGGTCGTAAGTAATGTATTTTCAAATTGATAGATGCTTGTTTTAATGCTCACAAGAGATACATTAGGCTCCGTACCTTGTGGTGCTAGAATAGGTCATTGAAAAGGTAAATCGCATCTCAAATATTCAAAGATGAAGTTTGTGAGGTGCTTGTATCAAAGGAAGTTAAATTGCACCTAGAATAGCTAATAATTTTCATTCAATTAAAAATATATTTAAAAAGATCGAGAGTCATGAATCTAAAATTTTTATCGGATTGATAAGGACCGTAGCCACCCTTCACGAAAAGTACAATGTGAACACTAGTATTAATGTGTATAGTGTGAATGGTCCAAAAATATTAGATTCTTGGGAGAAAAAAAACTATTATATTTTAAATATTATCCTAAAAATATAAAACTAAAATTCATTTAAAAAAAAGACAAGTGATGTTTTAGTTAGTTTTGGAGATTTTATAAAAAGAGAAATAAAGAAAAGTGACTGGCAAAGTCATGCGCGCACCGCGATTGCAGTCTACAGGTAGTAGACAACACTTCGAACAGAGAAAAGAAGGAGTGAACTAAAAGCTTTCTAACCAAGTGTCTTGGGGTTTTACCCCCCCTTTTGGAGCCAATGCAACCATCAGATTTATGATCTGAGCATCAGATCACTGAGTCTTCTAAGAGCCCCTCCACTCTTGTTCTTAGACTTATCCCCTCCTCTCTAATTCATTATAAATATGAGGCATGGGGAGGCATAAGTGAGCATAAGGAGACCCTGAAAGGCTACAAGAGAGAGGGAGAGAGAGAGTATACCTCTCCAAGAGATTGTGAGAGAGAGCATGAGAGAGAGAGAGAAGGATTACCCCGAGAGGCTGCACAATTTTCCTCTATCTCGATCCTCAATATAACCATCTTCTCTTTCGCTCTCCCATCTCAAATCTATTCCCTATTCTTAATCTCTTGAGTCTACTTGCAGACAATGGCCTCCAAGTGAAGAATGTCGCGTGTGGATGACAATCCTACAACCAGCAACAACAGAGCTTCGGGTGAAGGCATCACTATTGATCCAATTGCGGTACCGGTCATATGTAATGTATTTTCAAATTGATAGATGCTTGTTTTAATGCTCACAAGAGATACATTAGGCTCCGTACCTTGTGGTGCTAGAATAGGTCATTGAAAATGATAAATCGCATCTCAAATATTCAAAGATGAAGTTTGTGAGGTGCTTGTATCAAAGGGAGTTAAATTGCACCTAGTTGCTATGTGATGAATCCATGCATAGCATACGCAACATATGGGACACTAAAGTATTGAGCATCGATGAGTCTTTGATTAATCTTTATCAAGGATAATATTGTTTAAAGTTTGCAAATGCATATACACGGTACATACATGGGAGAGATTATGTAAACTTTACATCGATGACATGTGACTCCTTGCCTAAGGAGAAAGGAAGATAAAGCCAAAAAAAAAAGTTGCATAGTAGGAAAATGCTAAAAGAGAATTGTCACTTAGAGAAGAGACATAAATGCTCTTACTAGATTGATTAATTTGCATTGGAATGATAGGACTTACGTCATGTATAGTATTGGAACCTTTAGCATATGCCTTAGGCTAGAGGGAATATTAAGTAAATTCTACTCTTTGGCCCCAAGGGGGAGAGTGAATATGCGATGGAATTATTGTCGTGTCTATTATTGTATTGTTTGGGAAAAATATAATTAGTTTTGTTGGTTGATTAAACAACACCCTAAATGTTTTTCTTTCAATCAAGGGATTGTCACATTGTGATTTGGATAAATATTCCAAGGCTTGTGTTGATGGCAAATGCATGGCAGGGGTCTGTAATGACAAGTTGCCATGGGAATAAAGGAATGTTTTTCTAGAATATGATATTAGGGCTGATTGCTTTGATTGTGCTTGAATTTTAATTGGATTAATTAAGGAAGGATATTTTGCATATATGGATCATCTCCAAGATCACATCGCGGATTATCCCGAGAGGGCATTGCTCGATTCATAGGCCGATGGTCGAGTGGTGAAAAGGCCAACCACGGAAATGGCATCTCACTCCTAGACTGCTTGTCAGGTGGAGCTCTGGATACCCCTTGCCTGTCCAGAATGGTCGAGTGGTGAAAAGGCCAACCACGGAAATGGCATCTCACTCCTAGACTGCTTGTCAAGTGGAGCTCTGGACACCCCTGGCCTGTCCAGAATGGAGTTGGAGATCCCCGTGAGCCCAACGCCTGGGACGTTGGAAGATCCTATTCTGGATAAAGGATGGAAATTTCGGTGCCATGAGACTTGGACCAAGTACTTCTGTTGGATAGAAGGGATACATAATTCTCATGTATGGGCAGGAGACAAAGATTAACTTAAAGATAAGTTAAGGAACTTGTTTGATAAAAGGACTACTTGTTTTGTTTTTTTATATATGTTGTAAATTACGTGAACGAACTCTATGCCCTAAAAGGCTTAATTAATGAAGTTGATTTTAAATGTCGCACATAAATGTGGTAGGACCTAATTAGACAACTAAAGCTATCAAGGGAAGCGGATGGATGGAATCCCCCGACGGGTCTGCCCTATGGTTAGCTGGGAGGCTTCTCACAAGGATTTACCATCGAATGACTTTAGGTATTGTTAAGTTAGAACCTGGTTCATGCCGTTTTAGGGGACTGGAATGGGACTATGCCCTACGGGCAAAGAGGTTGAAAGGTGCATTCCTCTCATTTCCCATTCTCTATGAACCAAGTGCAACATAAATTTTCTTCGACTATGTTGTTCCTACTCAAAGTGGGTCATCTGAAGCTCGACGCTAGCTACTTCCTAGAGACTTTGCTGATAGAAAAGAAGCCCTGACTTCAGGTCGGTCCTAAGTGGGAACGGCCAGATACTTTCGCTTCGGAGTAGACTCGGGAAGACCTAGATCGCAAACCCTGTGACATTCCTTGCGACTGTCAGGTGGCGCTTTCTAGACTCCCCTCCTGATGGGCTACTAAGACGTGTCCCACAAGTGGTCAAGCGGACACGTTACACAAAATTCCTTCTACCACTAAAGAATTGGAGATTCTCATTGCCAAAGCCACTTTTTACAAGAAATTCATCCCACAATGGCGAAAACATATTACCATCATGATGATGCAGGCTCTATGTGGTGGACTATTTTCTCTCCTTGTTGAAGTAATAGAGATGTGCATCTTGGTGGCAAGTTGTTTGGGAACAAACTGAAGTGCAGAAATAGAGAGAATGATCATCCATGGGAGATCTAGCATTCATTGAGAAGTTTCTAGACATCATAAAGTGGGAGATTGTGAAGAAGCTTCAGGAGTCATGGTGGTTAGTGGAGGTTCATGAGAATAAGAAAGAAATTTATTTGTGGATGCTCAATAGTAGGATACGTGGGACGCATGGTGCACTGACAATCTCCTATTTGTCCAATTTTAGCAACCCACTGAAAGTTGGTAGATAGAGTATTTTTCACAACATACATTGTTGAAACCATCAGAAGTTGGCGTTACTATGATGATGGCACCACAATGATGCTCAAAATAATGAGTTTTGATACCTTCAAAACCGAATAACTTCCCCTATGTAGCAGGTTGAAATCTGAATTAAGAGACATTGAAAAGAAGGAAGTCGAAGAAATATTGGCTAGAGAGTCCTCTGAAGACTGAATCCCCCTCTGATTCTATTTTGTGGAGTACAAACCAATTGGGTGGAGATACTCCCTGATGAATGACGCAATCAAGGGACAAGCACTAGAATGAGTCAAAAGGTAGGTGAGAAGAGAGAATGCAAAAATTAAAGCGGAGAACCAGATAGTAGCAGAAGCATCTTTTGATGCTGACAGAGGTGGGGTGTGTGACCATTCCTTGCCCTTTCTGTCCAACAGAGAGGTGAGATGTGTGAATGGAGTGTTGCAGACATAGGGATGGGCCTCTCAATGCACAAAGCACAAGTTTTTTTCCTATGCACGACACTCTAAGGCTCCCTCGTCTTCCTTCTCACACTGTATATCGGCATAGGGTGGTGGGATACAATGTTGCACCATCAATTGCACACAAGGCATACAACCTTTGCACAAATGACAGTGAGGATTCAATCAATGGGATGTGAGGAACTCGATTGCCCTCCTATAATCATCAATGGAGCATGAGACAGAGGGAGGGTTGAGCGTGATTAATTTTTCCTTCATCAATTGAGAGAGGTGAGGATTGAGGGACGTTCCGACACTTGAAGATAGGTACATTTTTGTTTTCTTATGCACCCACACGACGAGCCTCCTTCGCCAACCATCATGATACACTTCATTCTGTTTGGCCTATTGTATGATAAGGCTCCCTGGCCTTCCTTCTTGCCCCTATGCCAAATGGGTTGGGACACGCACTGATGCACCATCACCTGTGCACATTGGTATTCTCTTTTTGAACCATTCTTCCTGCAAATCTCTCAACCGAAAGTGAGATATGGGTTTCCATCACTATTTTTTGAGTGATCTGAGTCATGGCGCGAGCGACTGATCTATCATTTCAACATGAGTAATTGTTAAGACCAAGTGATGGATACCTTGCTATTCGATAACCTAACCAACGTTTCATCAACAAAGCTACCTCCTTGGGTGCTACTACATGGTCCCTGCCATGTTGGACGAGTGTGTTGTGGTGAGCCTTTGTACCTCCTGCAATGACCATAACTCTATACGAGTTAGCAACAGTTCGCCTCGATCATTTGCAAATCAGGTCAAGTTTTTCTAACTCTACCCTTTTGATTGCAAGAGTCGATCATGTTTTAAGTGTGGGGATGTATGTGTATGGTTTATGATCAAGTGTTAGGCCCTTGTCGCGCAGTCAATTAAATCTATTAAGGTCTTAAGTGTGGGGATATATCCCTATGCATCCACTTTTGCATACCTTCATGGACACATCCCTATCGACCTATTTAATCATGCTCAATCTTGATCTTGCCCTAACAGGGTCCCTTACCCACCCACCCATCCTCTTTTCAACTCGTCTTGGGGGTCGTCCCTTGTCCGTGTGGCATTATCCTTTGTTTTGTCGTGTTTCTATGTGAATGCATCCTCTATTCACCCAAATTAAAATCTAACCTTACAATCCTATTCTTCCCTTTAAACTGACCAGTTTTCCTTTTTACAGCCATCAAATCTGAGCCACGAATCATGAGTTATTCATTTTTGAAAAAATTTCTATCAATTTGACGTGTTTCCATGCAAACATGCATTTTTCACCTCAACATAACAATATAATGATATAGTTCTATCCTACACCTTCCCTTTGACATTTTTCCTTTTTACTATCCATCATTCCGATGTACGGTTTGTCAATCATTAATTTTTTTTGTATTTTAAGGTATTTTCGTGTGTGTTTTGGTCATTTTTCCATGTGAACCTATATTAACCACCTCAGAATTCAACTTTGATTTGATAGCCCTATCTGGCTTACTCCCTTACACAATTTTTATTTTTCTTCCATCCTAGTCTGGGCTACCAATTTTATTTTATTACTTTTTTCGTGTGTTTTTGTCCTCTTTTTCCCATGTGAATGCCCCTTAATGCTACCAAAAATGTATTTTGACCTAACAATCATGTCCTACAAGTTTCCCTAGACATTTTTTCTCTTTGTTACACTTTGTTCTAATGTACATATTTTCTCTTATTAATTTCTGACTTCGTTTTTATTTGTGTTTTTGTTGTTTTCCCCATGTGAACACGCCCTACCGCCCCTGTAACCATGTTCTACCTTACCCATTTTGTCTGTCACTTTCTTGCATACATTTTTTATTTTCATGCTTCTTGGTTTTGACCATCGTATTTTTCTGTATTAATTTTAATTTCCATTTTCGAGTGCATGTTGTCCATTTTTTCCATGCAAACATGTCTCATCCCTATTGGAACCACGTTTAGAGGTGATAGTCAATCCGCCACATCACCTTGACTATTTTTCATTTTTCCCTCCCTTCGTTTTGGCCAACTGATTTACCAATATTAATTTCCATGTACGTTTTCAGGCCAACTTTTTACCTTTTTCCCTTGCGAACACCATTAATTGGCACTGGATCTTCCATTTCATTTTTATGCCCTCTTCCTCTCATCCTTTGGCCTATTTTTCATTTTTTTTGTTTATCCATTCGGTGCTTGGTTTAATTTTTCTGTAATTTAATTTTTCACGTTTGGTATGTTTCAACGTGAACGCCCACGTTTTGCAATTTTCAAGTGTGGCTGCATCCATGCCGATGTCCTTTTCCTGCACGAACACTCTGGTTGCCATGATGCCTCCGTCGTCGCAAATTTTTTTGCTCCCTCGCTCGCGTTCGTATGTGAGACAGGGGGCTTTTTCATTTGAAAAAATAAAAACAACACAACCACCTTGAGTGTGTTATTTTTGCAAGCTTTCAATTTCATGCTTTTGCAATTGAAACTAATTTTTTGAGCTTTTTGAAACAACCTTTGGTTTTTTTCTACAAATGACATCAACATTATTGTTGAAACTCTTTCTACCCTCCATACCAAAACAAATTCTCACATAGCTAGGTGGCATTCTTCATAAAGCCCACTCCTCTCGTACTACTTCTACTTCTTCTACATAGGTTGATGTTCCCATGTTTGGCACACTTACTCCACTTGCAAAGGGCTTGACTAGTATATCTTCATCCTCCTCCTCATCCTAGATGTATATCTCTTCCATCAGACACATCTCCCCTTATTGCCAACCAATTCACACTTGCCTCATCTAACATGAATCAAGCAAAGTCAAGTGGATCATGGCCACATAAAAAAATGACAAAATTTAAATTTCTCGAAAATAAGATTTGAGACTCTTTATCCTCCTCTTTAAATTTGCATATTTCAACCATCTACAATGCTCTCATGCTAGTTGATGATTGATACATTAGTACAATATTTGCTAGCAATAATTCAATTTCAATATAAGTTATAATAATGCTTCCACATATGTGGGATTATAAATAGAACAAGACATACCCATCAACCCTATGGGTGTGATCAAAGTGTATCCATGCACTTCGTAGATCTCTAGTCCATATGATTCATTAAGTCCACCCTTTATGTTGGCCCCTTGGTGAACATTTTAAATAAGTAGCACTTCTCCTTAGCATCATATTTCCCTAGAAATCTACTTCCATGGAAAAATGGGATGACTGAACATTTTTGCAAAAGAAGTATGTTGTCATACCCATCATTAACAACCTGACCTTGATTAGCTCTCTCTTGTGAAATAATATCTTTGAACCTATGTGTTTACTAGATGGTTGTTTCAAATGCAAGGCATACAAAGCTAGTAGATAGTGATAATACACAAGCTTACCCTTTATTTTGCACAAGTGGCATCATTTCTTCTAAAAAATGATTAAGATCCACCTTAGTCGCCTATGATACGTCTTCTTTTGTCAAAGATTCAAACAACATCTACTAAGTGACTAGCATCTATATTTTTTGTGGGCCCCCCTTTTCAATCTTTAGGTATGTGTTGACAAGGCTCTACACCTTTTCAATGGTTGCCCTCTTTGTGCCCTGTTGAACACTGTGACCATGCTCCCCAACATGGATAACCAAGTGGCAACACATAATAGATTGAGCATCTACAAATGGTTGTACAACTCACAACCTTTTGACAATAGTGACATGTTATCTTAGAGTTTCCCTCACTTGCAGGATAGACCATGCTCACCTGTCTGTCCAAGTGACCATGGAAAAAAACATCATTGTATCTTCTTTTAATTATGTAGTAAGGACAAGTGATCCTGATAAATTGAAGGCTTCCAAGACAATAGCTCAAGTGCACTATGTATTCTATTGCCATATTTGTTTGTGAGGGCCGTGACCAAATGTGACCATCTTTTTTTTTTCCCATACCCATCATTTGTTTCTTACTATGTGTAGTTGGAAGCTCAAAAGCAATCATACCATTATATTGAGTTGGAATCTTATCCTCCCTTTGTGGAGGTTCATAGAGTGCTAGTAATTTTTTCAATCTACCTAGACTAGCTTTGTCCTCAATGAAGGAAACAATGGACTGAGTCATAGGAAGCACATCCTTGCTTTGGCTACCCACACAAAGGAGGTTTTCTATTTAATTCATGATAGATGTCATCTTGATATTGTTGATATGTCCCTACATATTACTTCATTCTTACACTTCACACTACACTTATGCCCAAGTATAGGTTTTCTTAAAACAATATTATTAGTGGTGTTCACTAAGGGTCATTGTCGAAGGGCAATCATCTCAAGCCCTTGAATCCATAGGGGATAAATGATCAAGCAAGATAGAAGGCATGTTCAAATTTCTCCCTTTACTATAAGTTAGCTAAGACAAGCAAGATGAAGGAATTGATACACTTTTAGAGGAGTTCAAGGATATGGTGTTTTCTGATTTACAAGGATATGTATCTTTTATTGACACTCACTCAAAACATATTTTCTTCAAAAATAACTCGTGAGATTCTAACAAGAGTAGATATTTCTTTTGTTCACAAAGGGGAAAGATGGTATGAGGATATCTCTTAAAAGTTGGTAAGAGAAAGAAGAAGCGGTAAAGAGGAGATAAATTGAATAGCTTTTAGTAGTCAAAGAAGATCTTAGTTACCATGGCTACTTAGTCATAGATGCCTTCAAGTGGTTCTCATCATGGTTTGCAAAACTCTTTCTTCATGAGCACAAGGTTGATGAAGAGTGTGATGTCTCTTCATTTCAATTGCATGGCCCTTAATTGTAGTTGTTATTCATAAGGCACCATGAGCAAGATCTTCTAGGGAATGGCCCATGTACTGCAACCCCTCTCAATAACACAATTAGGCTCTTTTTCTCCTATTTATCTAGTGCACTTGTTGCAGATTGCATCTTTCTTGTCTTATGATAGCTATTTCAAGTATGCAAGAAATCCTTTGAACATGAAGGATATTGGCCAACATCTCAAACCTCCTCACTTGACTTGTTCCTCACAACCTAAATGATTGTTAAATATGTCCACCTTCTCCATCTCTTCAAGAAGATCTTGTTCCTAATCACAACATGGAACCATCTTGCTTCTCTTATTTAGATGCTAGAAGAGTAATATCAACTCATAAGGAAATGGAAAAACACGTAAGAATGACACCGCAATGAGAGTCGGGTTTTCTTTCTGCAACATCTTTGTTCATTGAGATATTGAAGGGGGATTGGGGTGAGTGTACTTGATCTCCAAAACTAGAGAGGTGAAAAGATAGATGATTTTGTGTATAAGTCCTCTTGTTTTTGTGAGAGTGGATGCATGCATATGTTATAGTACGTGCATACATAAATGCCTATATTTGGAGACATATTAGATGTGCTTGTATGCATGCGAGATTGTGTAAAGTTTTATCTATGTGCTCGTGTATGGGTATTTATGTATATGGTTTTTTTATGTGCTTGTGTGCATCGTTATATAACTCTATGTGAGTGTATTTTCATATGTATGTGTGTATGTATAGTCTATGTATCTAACTATGTGTGTAAATGTGCTTAATTGCATGTTTATTTGAGTGTTGCTGCATGTGTGTGATTTTGTTGCATGAACAGGGGCATACTACCCTTAACTTCAACACCAAATAAGCAATTTTGCAAGCCCATGTGAAGGAGAGGAGGTTGACAAATGAGTGGAGAGAGAAGACAGACTCAAAGGGGGGAAATGAGGATTCCAGAGATGTTGATGGACAAAGAAAGGAGGAGACCATATGGCAGCTAGTGTGGGAAGTGGGGGAGAAGACTGAAAGGGGGAAGCTCCACAACCAAATGGTGGAAATCAATTTGGTTTAGAGGTGATTGTAGCAAGCTTAGAGAGAGATGCTTCAAGGGAACAACCAGGGCCAAAAGACGAATATTCAAGGAGTTTGAGGAAGCATTATATGGCAAACTGCCATGTTTTCTATGGAGGCTTATTGTCCCACCTTCATCCATTAACAAAAACATGTTTGAAGTCCCAAAAATGGACCAGCAAAGGATATCATCTTACACTAAAGGAGCCATACAAGAGTTGCACAAGAGTAGGTCTCATTTAGTAGCAAAGAAGAGCGCCATTTATGCAATGTCCATTTGCAGTGTGAGGGCAAGGCGAGCAAACTCAAGAGTTGGCAGCACTAATTTAAGATGCTACCATTGTGTTTCTGGTTTGATCTCTTCTTGACCTTACATTTTGTCTATTTGTGCTTATCTCCACCTTGTTATGATTGACCTACTACCACCCACATTCAACTATGTTATTTGTTTTCACTGGGAACATGCTTCTCTCTCTAGCGTCTCCATTGACATGCTAACTGGTTGTTGCTGGCAAAGAAAAGGAGGCTAGAGCCCCCCCCATTGTCCACATGGATGCAGACGATGGGGGGGCTCTATCCCACCCTTTTTTTCCCAAAAAACTAGTGATGCTCTAATTTTTCTGAAAAGAAAAGGGGGCAAGAGCCCCCCATTGTCCGCGCTGATGTAGAAAATCGAGGGGCTCTTCCCCCCTTTTTTTCAGAAAAGTAAGTAATCCTAACGTCCTTGAGTGTCAGAAACTACCCTTATGACAAGCTCCACCATGTACCAAGTGGTTATTTTCAAAAGCAATGTTAGCACTTTGATGGGATAAGATGATAAAGTGTAAGCATTGTCATGGTAAAGTACAAGCTGTGCATCTGATTGTGAGATTTCTATTGGAAAAGGTTTCAAAGAATGGGTCAAAACTGTGTGCATGTCTATCATTGTTGATTCACCAGGCTTCAAGTCCTTCAATAAGATAGAGAGTAGGACTACATCATCTGCCAAAGTATCAATTTCACTTAGTTTCACCACCAAATTGTTTGGGGTAGCCTTATTCATGCCTTTTTTTTCAAATGAAGTAGCCCCAATAAATGCTAAAATTTTTGCCAACAGACTAGAAGGTAGTGAAAAAGCACCTCAAATATGATTGCTGAGCCTTTGTTCTCAAATTGGATCAAAACACATCAAACAAATTTTGTATAAAGCACCTCACAACATGTCTAGCCAAAAAGATCTAGTAAAAGATGAACTCACAAACTCTTCTAGTACCTTCAATGAGGTAATACTCTTGATGTTGTGTGAGGTAAGATCAACCTAAATATAAGCATAAGAAGATCCTAACGATCACAATCATGAAACATTGGTAGTACAAAATGAATAGACAACTAGGGATTATATGTTTCTTTTGGAAAGACAGAGTAGGACTACATCATCTGCCAAAGTATCAATTTCACTTAGTTCCACCACCAAATTGTTTGGGGTAGCCTTATTCATGCCTTTTTTTTCAAATGAAGTAGCCCCAATAAATGCTAAAATTTTTGCCAAGAGACTAGAAGGTAGTGAAAAAGCACCTCAAATACGATCGGTGAGCCTTTGTTCTCAAATTGGATCAAAACACATCAAACAAATTTTGTATAAAGCACCTCACAACATGTCTAGCCAAAAAGATCTAGTAAAAGATGAACTCACAAACTCTTCTAGTACCTTCAATGAGGTAATACTCTTGATGTTGTGTGAGGTAAGATCAACCTAAATATAAGCATAAGAAGATCCTAACGATCACAATCATGAAACATTGGTAGTACAAAATGAATAGACAACTAGGGATTATATGTTTCTTTTGGAAAGACAACAGCAA
This sequence comes from Lygodium microphyllum, assembly GCF_053477565.2. NCBI lineage: Eukaryota > Viridiplantae > Streptophyta > Polypodiopsida > Schizaeales > Lygodiaceae > Lygodium > Lygodium microphyllum. The sequence continues at coordinate 30,441,254 of NC_141155.1, forward strand.
AGCCTTGAATTTAGAAGTTCCCGATCCAAATTGTAGGAGGTCTAATTTTGAAGCTTGCCACACAACTAATGTCCATAGATCCTACTCCCAACATTCTTGACCAAGCAAAAGAAAAACAATCCCAATAACCATTTGATGGATTTATTCTTATTCATTGAGACAACCTTTTTTTTCTCAAAATCGTGCAAAAGACAAGCAAAATTTTTGAATTGCCATGAATTGTAGGCATTGACAAGTCAATGAGAGCACACAATTCATTCATGGCATTGATCCTTAAAAATACAGCACTGCACAGAGAGAGAGAGAGAGGGAGAGAGAGAGAGGGAGAGAGAGAGAGAGAGAGAGAGAACCTTCCGATCTACTTTAGAAAGAATAAGGCCCAAATCTGCATATGTGGATGAGTAGGAGATGGATAGGATGATGATGAAGAGGGCGAGGAACTGCAAGTACCCCATGCCTTTGTGTGTGTATGTGCATGCATTTTTTTTCTAGTCTGTTTGGAATGAAAACCCTCCTCCCTCCCTTCGGCCATCTCTTTGAGACTTTTTGCGAGAGCTACTACCAGATTTCCATAAGAATCTACCCTTCTTAGAGACCTTTGTACTTTTTGGCTGAACTATGTCATAGTCAAGAATTTAGCTGACTATTTTCATTGAATATAAATTAACAAAATGAGAATTAAAACATTTTAATACATAGTTTAAATTTGTCATGACTTTTGGTATTATAATGCTTGACACTAATGGTCATACCAAACCTAAGTCGTTCACATAGTAGCACAATTGTGGCCTCTTGCAGTGCATCAATTCTTTAATTTGATAGGCTTGGTCATGTTTCATATCAACTGTCTAGTACTTCCTCTCTCTTCTTGCCAATTTAGGTTTATAATTACCCCATGCAAGCATGAAAATCAAGGTCATACTTCATATCAATCATGTCAATGGAAACCCCACCATTGATGTTACGATAGATCTAATTAGCATAAGGATGGCGTTGGTTCTGTACAATGGCTTACTATAAGATCTAAATAGCCTAGATTAGTGAGATCTCATTGGCATCATATCAATTAGATTTGTCTATTTCCAAAACACCATGCAAGAAAGAAAAAGAGATAATTGCAATGATGAAAGATACTTTCAAGTTGTTGCTACATAAGGGATACAAAGTAGGGGAGTGTGAGTTGTAGTGATAAATTGACTAGCAACATCCATCCTTGGTAGTAATAATGCAATGTGTTTATGGCAGCATGAAATGTATTTCAAGAACTTATAGTACATGGCTCAAGTTTCACCCCATGGTATAAATATCCTTGTGGTTTAATATCTTAGCTTGCATGGAAGGTGCTTTTCTATCTCTAGCTATAGTTTCATTTTTGTTTTAAAATGATAGCATGAATTCAATGCCTTCATCTCAAAAGAAACTGGGAAGCTTGAGGCTCTTGGTCTAGATGAGGCAAGGAGGAAGAAATTTTTAGAGAAGGCTACAAGGGTGGAAGAGGAGTGCCTCAAAGATAGGGTTACAAGTATAGATCCATTGCCAATCCCCAAAATGGGGACAAGTTCTTCAAGTTGTTATTCGGCTTGAAATGAGATTATGCTAGCTTGCTTAAGATCACAAGAGACAAGTTGCATTGTCTTACAAGTTCCAAAATCTCTCTGAATTGGTAATTTGTATACTTAATGCAAGTTATGTGTGCATTGTTTTCTCCTTCAATTCTTCATATTTGTGTACATTGTTGTGTGTTGCGAGGAAAAAATATTGTTACATCTTATGAGTCTTACAAAGTCCAAAGACCCTCAATACCATCATTGTGGTGATTATAAGCTACTTAAAATTTACATGAAGAAAGAGACATATTGAGCTAATTTGCACTTAGAGGCACTACTTTAGATCCAAAAGATACAAGTGGAAGGCCCATAGTTTTCGGAGTCATTTGAGGAGTTCTTCAAGATTAACTTGAAAAATCATTTCATGTACGTTGGCTCAATGCAATACATTCATATTGCTTTCGTAAGTGTTTTCTTAAATTGTGTATTTGCTAGTGTTAAGTGTTTGTAAAATGTGTGTAGGCTTTTGTACATCTCTTGGATGGGGTGATGTTTTTGGATGTTGTAGAGAAGATGCTAGAGCTTACATTTTTAGCTAAATGAGTGATTTATAGGTTTGTTTCTGAACTATTTCTCTATTTTGAACTTTAAAACAATGGTTTTGATGAAAGGAGCATTAGTCCTGAACTCTTCACCTTGAATTTCAAGTGGAAGCCCAAGTGAGGGTGCTTGGTTTATTATGATGTTTATACACTCATTTCCTCTTCTCTTATGGTAATTGTTTTGGTCATTCTAAAGTGGATGGAATGGCATGTGTAAGCCTATTTATGTTGTTGATTTCTCTATCTTTAACTCGATGTGGAAGCCCAAGGTTGAGTGGTTGGTTTATTATTTGAAAATTAGTCCCTTGAAGTAAGCAAACTTTTCCTAAATTTTAATAGGATATTGCATGCATTTACTTGTGTGATTTGTGTTGAGAATGTTACAAGTGGATACTACAATGTGTGGAAGAGAAGAGGTTGGATGCAGCACCGGAATTCACAAGAGAGTGGATAGATATCTACGACAATAATGTTATGTATTCTCCATCGTTATAGGAGAGAAGATTGATAGCATAGGAAGCAATGTTTCTCCTTGGTGGATCAATTACCCCATAGGAGTTGTCCCAAAGCAAGAGAAAAATTTGCATGAAAGTAAGCACTTTAACTCATATAAAGCATATTATCACTTATATAGAGATAGTTTTTGTGCTCATGCAGTCTAAGGGTTGAATAGTGCTTGTAGGGTTCATAGAGAAAGTTGCTACTCATGATTCACTTTCCACGCCCACTACTATAGAGAAGTAAGTAGCTAAGGGTAATAAAGGTGCAAAAGGAAGTACTCAAGCCATTGAAGCTAGCAAGGGTGCTACACAAGCCACCCAAGGTGCTCAAAGTAATGCGTAGGCTACTCAAGCTACCACCACCAGAGCCACTATTCCTCTCACTAGCACTGTTGACAAGAGAGGTAAAGGGCTTATGCCACAACCAAGTACCTCTATAGATCCATAGAGAAAAAATGTGTCAAAGCCCTCCATGGCACCCACTACCTCCTTTTTTATAGAATCATCATCGAGAGTTGGGAGAGGCGACCTATGACTCACTCAATAGGCGAGTAGTCTTATATCAACTTGAAGTTCATGTGCTTTGTTGGTTGCTTGCCCATGAATGTAGTCATGTATCATTATTAAAAGTATATTACTTGAAATAATTATTGCAGGGTTCCATTATCAAACATATGTTGATGCTTTGCTAGTGGATAAAACTCAAATTGATAGATTTTCCCTCAATATATAAACATGACATATTGCAAGAACATCAATTTACGTGTTGCATGTAGCATTACATCATCATTTACTTAGCATCATTATGTTTCCCTTGATATGGTTAGGTGGTTGTTGGCTACATTGCTATGACTATGTTGTGGATGTGTTTGTGGGGTGTGGTGCAGCGCAAAGGAGATGAGACATTGCATGTGTCTAAAGCTAGACGATGTGCTCTATGAGGAGTGTTTGTCCACCATTGCATGTGGACTGGTACCGTGATAAGGGAGAGAGTTTTGTTTTTAAAAGGGACTCTAGACATTTCATTTCATTGCTACTTTTATATGTTTATCATGTACTTTGCCATGGTTAAGAGGGTATCCCTTGTGACTATATGGCACATATATTTTACTAGTTTTTTGGTTGATTATGTTTAGAATATTCCATGTTTGTTTTGTTTTCTTGATGTGTGCTCATGTAATGCAAAGTGTCATACTCTTTTAGTAGTAGTGGAGAATTGCTATTTTCTTTTTGTGACACTTCATGTTTATAGTTTGTATGACTATGAATTAGTAATCGTGCTATGAATGTATGCATGAATATCATGTATGATCTAGGATACTTCCATGTGGGATGGGGGTATGTTGCATAGAGATATTTATATGTAGAACCTTACATTACACAAAAAAGCTTTTAAAAAAATGATTAATTGCAAAAGAACGAAAATAAAAGCTCGCAAAAATAAAATCCCCAACCGCCCCACCCTTTAAAAAAAAAATTAAGGAAAAAAATAAAAAAACACACAAATTTGAAAAAAAGACAAAAACAAACAAACACACAACACAACCCCCCCCCCCCCCCCCCCCCCAATAACCCTTTAAAAAAAACCAAAACTAACACCTCACAACCCCACCCCGTTAACCACACACACACATTTAAATACTTATCTTTCAACTAATAATTTAAAAAACACACAAGAAAAACAACAAACACTAATTACCTTCCCCCTTCCGTTATTTTTTCCCTCTTCCCTCGTTTTTTTTTTCTACGCGTGCCCACCATGACTTCCACGTCTCGTGCATGTGTCCTCTTCTTTAAAGTCTACTTGCGTGTGGGATTTTGGACCTCGTTGTGCGTGTTTGAGATTGTAGTTGTTCACGTATAAGGACGTGCATGTAGTTTTTCCATGGGGTGGCAAGCTTGTTATTGTTCACACGTAACTAACATGCAACCCAATTCTAGGTATATTTTTCTAAATTTTTAATCTTTAAAACTTGAAAAACACTAATAAACACATTAACCATTACAAAAACCCCATTAAAAACCATAAATATTCCAAATACATATGAAAATTTTCTAAAATTTTGCTAAAATAATTTAACACTTTCTAAAAAGTTTCAATTTTTTGTCACTTGAAAATGCCCACAAAAAGTTAGAAAATAATTAAAAACATTCAATTTTATGAAAATTTATCCAAAAAACTCTTGAAAATTATTTAAAAATAAAAGAACTCCCAAAACATTCCAAAAAATCATAAATGTGTAAAATTCTTGAAATTTTCTTTTTCAACTCCAAAAAATGGCTTTTTTTTTATTTTTTTAAAAAATGTATTAAACGTTTTTGTTTTGCTTTCAACCTACATTGTTGAATGGAAAAATAAGAACAATTATTAATCACACATCCATATCAAAATCGATTAAGAAAAAAGGCAAAAAGTCATAGAAAAATCTCAAATTGACAAATAAATTTAAACATACATACAAACAAATTCAACACATTTCATGGACATAATTGAATTACAACATGATAGAGAAACGTATCCCAATTTATACAAATTATTTGCCATGGCATTCGCTTTGTTTTGCTTATATTGGCAAAATTTTTCAGCTCGTTGGCTTTTCTTGTTGGATTCTATTGTGGTTGCATCATCTCCATTTATTGATAGCACATTTAGATTGTACTTACATAGACACCCTTCTCTAGGTACTCCATTATTTTCCTTATTTTCCTTTTTGCACAAACATCACAAATAATTATTCAAAATGAACCAGTTGATCACATTTTTCCATTCACATTCATGCCAAACACACATTTTTCTTAATTAAAGAGAATTAGCCATCCATGAAGCACATGCTTCGTGTGCCAAACATACTTCTTAATTTGTAATAAAATTAACTTGCAGTCACAAGTGTATGCACTAAACAAAAAGTGCTCCACACACATTAATTTATAAAAATGATCTTGTATTTAGAGACCTAAAGGCGGGATATAGTCTATAAACCGTCATTTTCTTATTAAGGTTTATCACCTAATTAAAAAATTCACCCTTTGATAATTAAATTGTAAAATGAACCTACAATTAAAATTTCCCTTTTCCCTCACATTACATATTCTCCCTTTCAATAAAGTATTACGTGGGGTGGATGATGTTGTAGTCAGTCGAAGTTTTTATTGGTAGTCTTGGTTAGTTGAGTTTGGTCAACATTTGATTTAGATTTTGGTTTGGTATTTTTATTGGTTATTTGATTAGAGTTAGGGATATGGTGTTTATTTCTTTTTTTTTCTTTTCTACTTGATCTAAGGATATTGGGTGCTTATATATATGCATCGCATGAAGCTTTCGATTGCATAAGTGTAGAGGTCATGCCGAAATTTTTCTAGGATATGGATTGTTCGGGGTGGTCAGTCAGTTGGTCAAGTCTCTGAGAGTTTTTGTGGTCGATATCTTATCTCCTATTATTTTGATTGTTTTGTAGGTATTCTTTGTGATTGTCTATGTGTGAGTATGGTGTGTGTAAACCATCTGAATGGTGCCTTGTAGTCCTCCCCTAGTCCAGTATGTTCCTTTGGTGTCTCATGACTACTCATTATTACTGGATTCAGATATTATCAATAAGGCGGGCTTAGCCAAGTTTGTGACACTTTCATTGCTACTTATCCCAGAGGATACTGATATTTGTGATTAGTTTTTAGTCTCTTATAATAAGAGGTTTGGTCATGTTAGAGGAACAGTTATCCATATGATGCCTAAAAACTCTCTGTCCTTACCATATCGAGGAGACTCTTTTCCTACTACTGCTCAACAATTGTTCTCTAACGAGGATATCCTCAAGTTGTTGCAGAAGTAGAACCAGGATGTATTGGACCCCAAGAGGGTTATTACTACTTCAGGCATTAGTGTCTCCATGATCTCTAATCCTATCTGAAAGCAGTTATGCCAATTCCTTCAGGACAAGTTTATGCCTGCCAAAACACCTTCTAACTAGCTTTCGAAGGCGTTGTTCACAGCTTCCTGAATGGTGTTAAAAGGAATTACTATTTATTGGAGTTCTTATGTCTTGTCAAATATGGACAACATCTTGTCAAAGCCACAAGGGATAATGTGACTAATGTTGCATTTGGTTCCTATCTTTCTATTTTCTTGGCATATGCTTCCCCTATAAAGGAAGTTTCTACAGTACCATTTGATCCTCTAGATGTTACTCTTTCTCCTACTGAAAGCACTAAGGTTGTTATTGAGGATCTTGATCCCCTCTTGCCTATGGTAATTCAGAGGAAGTGACTCAAACGAGTGGCTAAATCAGCCCCATCTTCTCCTCCAGTCTCCATTCCTGTTCAAACTAGTAGTCAACTGCTGCCAGCTTTTCTCACAATGCCGAATCTTTTTAGACCACATTGAGATGGTACTATGGATATTTCCATTCCCTCTATACAATGCTTGGTGGCAGGAGACACAATTCCTTTCTTATGCAAAGATATCCAGAGTTCTATTGAACTAGTGGTGACTGCTGTATCCAACAACTCTATTCTTCTTGTTATGAAGAAGTTCCACAGACCAAAGTAGAGTTGAATAAAGAAAATTATGAGTTACCGTTTGCTCAAGAAAGATTTTTTTATCTTTATACCTAGATGGAGCAGCAGACTAAGATCATTAATGCTCAAAAAGTGGAGATTTCTAGTTTGCAAACTTAGTTGGCTGACACTAGAACCCAAGTGGTTATTGTGACTAAGGAGAGGGATAGTTTGTTGCAAGAGTCTCGAGAGCTTAAAGCTTTGATAACTTCCCAAATAGAAGAGCTTAAATTAGCTAATACCACCCTAGATCAGAGCAACATTGAGATTCAAAAACTTAAGGAACAATTGGCTTAGTCTCGTTCTACTTTGCAGAGTCCTATTGTACAGCCAATTCCTTCCTTATCCCATGTGGATTTTGTGATCCTTCAAAGGAATTCTGCCTTATGCCCCTTATTCCAAGCCAAGGTGGAACGTCTTTAGTCTAGAATGGATTTATTGTGGTCTTCATTTGAGCAGTTTCAAGAGTTTGTTCCTCCAAACCACTCTTTCTTTTTCATTATTACCAACACAAGCTGGCCTTCTATATCAAGCTCTCAATGATGGATTTGCCTCTTCCAAAGGATGGTTGGAGTGGAGCTTGGTTTGCTGATTTATTGACTAAAGTGGCTAGAATGGTTTTTGAAGACTCTGTGACTATAGATATTATGCTGATGTGTTATATGTATTTGAGAGGTGATTTATAAATCCCAAATGATGAAGATTTAGCTTGGTATGTTAGATGGTATTACAAGCTACATTATATGTTAGATATTTGGAGTTATAGATTGATCAGATGTTTCAGGCATATTCTTCTAAAGTGGTTGATTGCCCTGAAACCTCTTAGCATATAATGACTGACTCTGTGATCCTGAATCAACAATAGAACAAAGCCTCTGTTCATGTGCAGAACACTAACTAACTGAGGGTGGATCCCTTAGCCCACCTTTCAAAACAATCTCCTTTCAATTCATCTTTCTTTGATTCTTACCATCATCAATCTATCTTAGGTACATCAGTTCCTAACTTATCCTATTATCAAGAGATGGCCCATAGATATGATGCTTATCTTTCCCTTTATAAATCTAGCTTACAAGCTATTTTACCTCTCCTTTTTCAACCTCACAGTGCTCCTCAAATTCCTATTTTCACTTAGTGTTCTTTTATTAAGGATCGAGTATTTTACCCTCCCTCTGTCTTGTCCTTCCCCATCTATAAATATTCATTCCACTTTTTCGGCCTATTTATTAACATCCTTTTTAATAGATTCTCCTAATTTCTTAGCTAATCCCTCTTTAGCACATTCTTCCTTTTATGATTTTGCTTACCCATCCCTTCATCCTCTTTCACTGGTTCCTCTTCCCTCTCTCCTACTACTTCTATCCCTCATCCACCTTAGTTGGTTAGTGGGTATGCAGGCTTTTATCAAAAGATTCCTATAAGACAAGGATGGAGTGTAGGAGATTCACTTACCAAAATTGAGATAAATTGGCCATTGATTCCTAGAGAATGGATGTTTGTTAGCCAAGCTTTCCAGAATTATCTTTATTTTTCTCGGCAGCATTCACAGTCTTTAGGTCCTTTAGTGAGATTGATTGCTCACTTAACTTGGTATCTGGGCGTATATCCATAGGCATTCACATAATTATCCGAATTCTATACCAAAGCTATTCATGAATGTGAATGTGACTATAGATCCTCAAAAGTTGGATATCTTGTACTTTCATGCTCTTTGTTTACCTAGCAGATATCTTATATTGATGGAGAGGATGTGTTGTTTGCAATTTTTCCAAAATCCTCCCAAAACTTTTGTAGACGAATCTTTATCTTTGGATCACTTCTGTAATCACCAAGCCTTCAAGAGGGATCATCTTCATTGACACCCATGAATGTAATTTTTAATGATTCATAATAATATCTCTTTTGGAGGTGCCATTCAGATGGTTGTTTTGTGAAAGTGTGTGTATGTTGGTTATTTTGTTCTATGCTAGGGTTGTGGTGGTTGGAGATTCAACATCGCTCATGAAGAGATCATTTTTTAAAGATTTGTGGTGATGATGATGCTAAATAGATAGTTCAAGATGCAAAGATGCATAATCTCTTATATCCTTTAACAAATTGTCATGTTTTTCTATTTCCAAGTTGTGCTAATGGACAAATGTGTTTTTCTTTCATTGCAATTCTTTATTAGATACAGGTTATGAGTTGGGGTTGTGTTTGGATGGTGTTTTTTGAAGATGCTGAAGAAGATCAAGATTAGCTATATTTTAAATTTATATTCTCTTTTTCCTAGGTTGTGAGAATGCTTCTTGATTAAGTGTGGGGATATGTTGAGGGTTAAGATTATTTGATTTTTCCATTGATTTTTGTTGTTTTTGTGTATTGAATGGTTGAATTTTGATGGATTTTGCATGATTTTTAGTTGTTTTGGAAGTGTTTGAGAGTGTTTTGGATGAGATTGATTAGGATTTGAAAGCTCATGATGGTTAATAATGGAGATATGATGTTTTGACATATTCTATTGATGTCCTATTAGTGTCTGAATATGCATACTTGAGTTTATTGACCTTTTTTTTTGCTATGTTTTCCTTCTATATGAGCAGTTGGAATAATGATTGATAAATTTTGAGAGTGATTGGAACCTTATTGATTTATTCTTAATGGATTTGAGTAATTTAAGTAAGGTCAAGGCTTTCTGATGAACTTCTGTATGGTTCTGTAAACCCTCTGTTAAGCTTTTGTAGAGCCTCTATCTTTGTTCTGAATGCCTTTGTAAGTGTGATGATGGATGAATGTATAGCTTGGAAAATTTTTCCAATCTTGAAAAGAGATGAATATAAGTTCAAATTAGCTTAAAGAAGTGGAAGAAATAACTGCTAAAGACTTGAAGTAAAGTCTGAAGTGACAGTGACACTGATGAGCTACGAAGAGACACTGTAGTGGCTCTGGTGACCTTGCATATCAAACATACCTCTTGGGAGGGATACCCATGACCTAATAGGGGTTATGAATGTTTATTCTTGATTATCTCATTGTAAATTTGAGAGAGAGCATGTATGAGAGAGAGAGAGAGAGAGAGAGAGAGAGAGAGAGAGAGAGAGAGAGAGAGAGAGAGAGAGAGAGAGAGAGAGAGAGAACAAAATTTATGCAAAACAATGTATCTATGAGTGAGAGATTTGAAGAGAAAGCTGTGGAACCTTTAAAGAAGAATACTATGTGATGAATTCCATTCAAAGTGGTGTATTCTCTTGTTTCTTTGTGGTTTCTTGATGAATTCTATAAATAATATGAAGAACATAATCAATTTTGTTCAAGTTAAAGACGTGGGAGAATTGTTTCTATGAAGGTGCATGAATATTTCTAGTTCCTAGTGTTCTTTTTCCTTGGTGTGGACATATCAAATATGAGAGAGATGGTTGTTGATGATACAATATAGATTTTCTTGTAGTAGATTCCGTGATTTCTTGGTGTTTCTCTTGGGATCCAAGATGCTTGGGAATTCTCTATGGATTTATTAGAGCTCATTTTGCTCAGCCCATTGGAATGACCTTTACTATAATAAAAAATAGATATCAAGAATGTGCTTTGAATATCAATGCAATCTATGACTACATGCCATCTCAAAATTCTCTTTGATCATAAATATGCTTGATACCATTTGTCATGTTATGGATATGATCTTCTTTAGCCTTGAGATTTGATTTTAAGATCTTTTTTATCCATATCTATATAAGTTGCATGGTCCAATGACTTCTTATTTACAAGCTTGAATGTTTATGCTATTTACGAGCTTGAATGCTTATGCTATTTTAAAAATCTCAGATTTATTATTTGGTATTTTCAACTTCTTGATGTTATGACATACATGTATTGAGCTTGCTTTGCTCTTTGAATGCCCCTATTTGCATGGTCCAATGACTTCATGCTTATGCTATTTACAAACTCTCATATTTATTATTTGATATTTTCTACTTCTTGATGTTATGGCATACATGTATTGAGCCCTCTTTGCTCTTTGAATACCCCTATTTGTATGGTCCAATGACTTCTTATTTACAAGCTTGAATGCTTATGCTATTTACAAACTCTTAGATTTATTATTTGGTATTTTCAGCTCCTCGATGTTATGGCATATATGTATTGAGCTTGCTTTTCTCTTTGAATGCCCCTATTTCCTTCTAGTTTGAGTACTTTCAAATTTTATTGCAGAGTTTGGATTCAACAAATTATGGGGTCTCTCATATATGCTCATTGGTTTATGAAGGTATTGTATTTATAGTTACTCATCACTATAGGCTGATCTTCATTTGATTTTTTGGTTGCATGGTACTTCCTCTTGTCAAACAGGTTGTTAGTCACATGGATACATGCTTTCTTATGTGTACTAAGCTTCACTATTCACGAGCAAGGAGTTGGTTGTAGCTTGATAAATCTCACTATTGCTTGGAGATCTCTTATGGACAATTAACTCATGTACTTAGCTACCCCTTGGTTTGGGATGCATCTATGTATGCAACACTTCTTGAGTTCTTTGATAGTATTCAGTACTTGGAGTTGTATGCTCTTCATTGGTTAGTACTAGTTACATTGTAAGTCCAATTGTTATTTGGATTTTTATGGCAGTGGAGCATTTTATTTTGGGTATTTATCTACAATTGAGTTCTCATTTACTATAGTTTATGGATAGCACTACTATACTTCATCTTTGACCTAGTTTATTGAGGACAAACACTTGTCTCAAGCATTTCAGTGTGTTTATTTTTTTGTGGAAAACAATATGTTGCCTTGTACTCCTTTTTCATATCTTTTGACTTATTTTTGGGGTTGTATTACTCAAATTACTTAGCTCATCCTCTCTTTATTTTATATGGCAAGTGCTTTTGGTGCTTTTGGGGATATTGCTATATTTAACATTAACAAGTTAGATGGTAATAACTTTAACTACTGGAAGATACAGATTTGGCAATTCTTGGTCTAAAAGAAGAAGGATAAGCCATTGAAATTCAAAGACGTAAAGCCAAAAGATATTTATATTGATAATTGGGAGGAACTCGATGAGCGATGTTGTTTTTATCTAAGCAAGTTTATTTTAATGTCAATGAGACTATTGGTGGTGTATATGGTAGTTATGGAAAAATATATGTGATCATTATAATAAGAAGAGCCCAACTTGGTAGTTGTACTCACTCAAGAACTTGTGGACCTTTGTATGAAGGAAAGAATTCCTATGTATATTTATTTGAATGAGTTTCATTCTATTTTGAGCCAATTTACATGACAAAAGATTATATTTGATGACAATATCAAGTCTATGTTTTGGCTTGTCACTCTCTATTGTAAGACATGCGACACATTTCATATTTTGACATTAGCACTAATGCTCTTGAAGGTGGTTTTACATACTCAGATGTAGAGGAATCTTTACTCTCACTAAACAGATTAATAGGAAGAATGTTGATGTAGCCCGCGCCTCTCATGCTCTCATAGTTCAAGGTGAGAATGATGCTATAGGATGTTATGATTGTCATCTCAAAGACCCATAGAAGAATTGGTCTAAGTCTAGGTCTCATGGGTAGGCTTGTAGTAAATCTTATGGTCCTAAGTCTTCATTTACATGTCATTATTGCAAGTAAGAGGGACACATACACTCACAATGCCATATAATATGCTATGATAAACATGTTAAAAAGGTAAAGGAAAATTTTACAATAATGCGAAATCATTGGATGGTGAGTTCATCACTAAATTCACTATCGAATTTAAGAGATTTATGCATTGGAGCACAATTCAAATGACCACATATTGGTTTCTTCTTCACTTGTGGTGCCACACAATTGACAAATGGTAGTCCTCATTATCTCAATGTTGGTTACTTGATTTGAGGGCTTCCTTTTATGTGACCCCACATCACAATTGGTTCTATATATATCATACCATTTCAAGTTCTATACAATCTAGGAGATGATCATGTATGTGATAATATTGACATCGGTGAGGTTTAGTTGTATTTTTCTACATATATTGCTTTTGTTTTGCATGATGTATGTCATGTCTTGGTCTTCATGAAAAGCCTTATCTTTGCTTGATAGTTGTATGATGCTAGTTATCATGTTTCTTTTGGTGATTCCACTTGAAAGATTATTCTTGGCAACCTCATTTATGCTAGAGATGTCAAAGTTGGTCTTCTTTATCCCTTGTTTCAAGATCTACTAATTGTGTATTGTATCTATAGATCATGTATCAATTGTCACTTAATTTTCTCATGTATCTTTGTGGCATTGTTGCCTTGGGCACATGTCACTTAAAGGAATGAAAGTTTTGACTCATTTGCAATATGTCCCACCCCTAGACTATTATTCTTTTGATTCTTATGATAATTGCTAATATGGCACACAAACTTGTGATGCCCATAATAAGTCTAACTCTATGCATATGGGTAAGCCATTGGAACTTGTTCATTCTAATATTTGTGGTCCCATGCCTTGACAATATTGGGGTGGTGACAATCACTAGAATCTTTATTCCTCATTCATTATTTACTGCTACGATAGAATAGTAAAGAGAAGGCAAGTCACGAATTATGACATGTTGGATTTCTCATACACTAGTCTTGCTCTATTAAGTTAAAACTCCCATAGCCATTGTTCTTGCTTTCTCTTGTGCTTTTCTTCTCTCTTACTCTTGCTCGCTCTTTCACACACACACACACACACACACACATATGGGAAGCACTAAAATATAGGGTAGAAGGAATGAATCCTATCAAACCTCACTATATTTGATAACCCAACTTTAGTGCTTTTCTAGAAAGGAGCTAAGTGACATGTTCTTGTTCCCATGGACACCCTTGAAGATACTATTCGACTAGGGATCATTGGCATTGGAGCAAATGTAAGCATAGTTAATCAAGATGTACTCCAAGCCTGAAAAAATCAACCAATTAAACCAATACATTTTAATATGACCATCATGTCAAGTTGGATTTAAAGTTACACCGATAGGAGTTTTAAGAGATTGGCTAGTCAATATAGTTAGGGTATAATTTAGGATTAAATTTATTGTCATGAAAGGAGTAGACCACAACTTATTGCTCGACTGACCATTGATGGCTACCAAACCCTGCAAAGGGGTATATGGGACCTGTGGATACCTTGTAGTACCTGCACCTGTGCTTCAGCAATGAAGGGTGTACCTGTATCCACCTATAAATACCCTGTAAGTGACCTGTAAATTCCATGTTTTACCCTGTTTTAGTCCTGTAGGTACTCGAGTCGTTGGAAAGTCTTCAATCCTCAATCCTCCACTCGCTGTACCTGTGTGAGGGATAAAACGGCATGACAGGCTCCCTACACGGGATCCGAATCACCGGGAGGTGGGCAAAGTTCCCCCCGGGTCGGTTGGTTGTACCCCTTCGGGATCTTCGATAGTGAGGGAGGGTCACCTCTCTTTTGTCCCACTATCTCCCCCGGCATCCACCTTTTTCCTCGGTGGGAATATCAACATGGCAGAGGCTAGTGTGCTAAGCAATCAGCATGATATACAATTCCAAAATACTCATTCAGCCTTTCATGAGATGCAATTGATTGAGATAAGAAAACTTGAGATGGGAGAAGGGTTTACCTATGCAATTCAGTGACTCACTGATTGCTAGTTCTTACCCTTTTACAATATTTCAGCTCGGGTGAGAAAAATTTCAACAAAGCAAATCAAGGTTATGCATCAAGCTGGTCAAATGATACCTATGATGAATAATGGTTTGAATCAAAAGGAATTCAATGAAATAGGCTGAGATTGAAGAAAATTAATACTATTCTCTGATCTATTGATCAATCCAGTGAATTAATTGATCAATAACCTCTCATCAACAAGTGGAAAGGCCATTAGCAATAGGATTATTGAGAGATTTCAGAGATTAGCAAAAGAAAATACCTCCATTAAGCTTGAAAATGATGATGGATGTCAGCTTCAACCCCGTTGATGCAAGAGTTCTTCATAATCCATCATAAATCCAACATAAAGCTTGAAATCTCCATGAAATCAGTCCATACATGCTTCAATATGATGAATTCCTTGAAGAATCAATACTCCAGCCTTGCTTGAACACTTGAACCTCAAAGATTCAAGCTCCTTGATGAAAAGCCCCAAAATAATCCTTCCATTTGAGCTTCATTGACATGCACGGGCTGAAATCTCTTCAATGTCTTCAATCTTGAAGTCTATCCAGCTTGTATTCAGCTTTAGAGAAGCCTTGAAGGTCGGGGAAGTCCAAAATTGGCTATGGCTGCCCTGTTGTGTATTAGGGTTTTGAGCACAGAAATGGCTGATAAGAGTTCTCCTGGAGGAGCTGAAAGTTGATGGAATCAAGTGTTTGATGAAGCCTTTGCAAACATTGATCAGTGAGCTGAAGATTTAGAGCAGCTGAGCAGGGAGATGGAGCAGGAAAATCAGCGCATTTTTCGACGCATTTTTCGGGCTGCTTCCTAGCCAATACTCCTTAGCAATCATCAAGCCTGGTATTCCTCCTGTAGCTTAGGACACAAAGAATCTTTGCCCCATGGTTTGGTAGTGAGATGTTCAGCATGGAGAGAGATATTTGTGGAAATCTTGACATCCACCATGAAAGCTTCAGCCAAAAGCTTGAAGGAGAGAGAAGAGAAGCTCTTTTTTGAAAAGTAACTGTAGTTTAGTCTGTAACTAAGCCCGGGTAACCATCCTTTACCCTAGTTACCTCCATTTTTGCATGAAATTTGATGACATCCAGCCATTTAAGCCTTTACCCGCCATATCTGACCTTGGATATCTCCAGATGTAGTCATTTGCTAACTGTAGTTGTCCTGCAGCACTCCACTAGTCACTGTCTTGTACCATTTTTGTCTGAAATTGGTTTTGAAATAGGAAAATGAGACTGAAATTGGGAGAAAATAATGGATCAAAGATTGAAGCTCTGATACCACTTGTCAGAGAGAGAACCAAGGAGAGAGAAAGACTGCAGAGGAGAGAGAAAGACTGCAGGAAGAGAGAGAATAAGAGTGATGAGGAGAGAGAAAGACTAGATTTAGAGAGAGAAAGACAGGAAAGATGAAGAAGCCATGGAAGCTGTGAGCAAGAAGGGAGAGAAAGATTGTAAATGTATTGATTTGTCAAAAAGATGTGAAAAATTACAACTTCTCTCCTTATGTACCAATGTCTGTGTGACATGGCATATTATTAACATTCTAACTATTCCCAACTTCTTACAAAAATATCATTATAGACTAGAGAATAATATTTTAAGGACCATACTTTTGGAAAAAAGACATTTATGTAAAGGAAGAGCCTAAAAGGAAGGCTTAGCATGTATCTTGGGCAAGAAGATAGTTGAATATTACAAATACATGCATTGGGAAGTGCCCTCTCAATGCATGGGGGGAAGATTTTACCTAATTGGTCTCTCGTCCACTCTTATTTCTTAAATCTATTCTTTTGCAATTAGTGGTTTTATGAGTTTTCTTCATTTTTGTACAAAGATATGGTGAATTCTTGCAACATGGGTATCAAAGTAGCATAGTGATTAGTCAGCTTGTCCACATCAAGGAAGAAGCCATCATCCATGGTTGTACATCTACATCATCTTCAACATCATGCATCACTTTATTCTGTATTGGACAAAGGCTTTGTACAAAGGGTTTTGATTCAAAGGTCTTTATTCAACATTTATGGAGTATATCCCTCTTCAATTTTCTGAAAGAAATAGTCTCTTCAACGGCTTCTCTCTCTACACACACACACACACACACACACACACACGTACATACGTATGTATGTACGTACATACATGCATACATACATACATACATACATACATACATACATACATACATACATACATGAGAAATGCAAAATCACCTACACCATCATGAGGAGGAGCAACTAATGATCTGTTAACCATCTTCTTTGCTTCCCAAAGCTACCAAACTATCGACTTGCTGTTGTTGCTTACTGATGTTGTTATCGTGCCGCTCTCCCCAAATCCTTCCTTAGGAGGCATTGTTGAATTTCTTATGATATTAAAGCTTTATAATATTTAAGATTTATAAGTTTTTAGATTTATAAGTTAAAGCTTACACACAACAAACTTGGGAGTTATCTTCTTTTCAGTCATTTATTCCTATGAAGACATTGTTGATGGGTTTTTAATCCCCAAAAAATGTAGTTCTTATTATTCTAAGGTTGCTTCTTTCAAAGTCCTTATCAGTTATACCAATGGCCACAAACTATTTATCTCTTCATTTATGGCTTCATGGCTACAGATTTATTATCCTTTCATCTAAGTCTTTCATTTAAACCTGCACAAAGAAGTTATGAACTCCAATGACTATAATACCAACTTTCAACTCAGCATCTATTATAACTTGTTCCCAGGGTATATTCAAGGAGCATTAGTATTCACAAATAGCATTGAAGATGTGTTCTTCTGTTTAATAATTTATTTGTCTTGAATGACAATAGTTTCTTTCTCGATTGTATTGTCAACTATTTATGATGGGTAACTCTCTTTTTTAAAAAAAAAATTGGATTTGATGTTCATGCTCTTTTCAAGTATTTCCCCTATCCATTAGTAACCTCCATGCGGATTCACCACATGAGGCAGCACATTTAATTTGTGGTGCAAATTTTCCACATTCAAGCAACATTGATGTTTGGCTAACCACCCGCATCTGTTATAAGATTTGAAAATATTTAGAAGCTCAATTTTATTGAGCTAGGTTACCAATGATATTATGAGTTATTAGAATATGACACATATTCCATATTCTAGTGGTGTGGGACACTAAAATGTGTGATATGCGGGTGATGAAATACTTGAATTGTTTATGTTCTTGACTTGAGTCATTTCAATTTGTTGTACTCATTGTTTAACATTTGATACTAATCCTTTTTTCCTAAGAAGCTTAATTTGAGAACTTAAGCAACTAAGGACAATTGCTCCTCAACTAGGGAAGTATATTATTTTATGTAAAATATTATTTGACAAATCGCCACATGATCATGACTTGTCACATGTTTGAAAACATGGCATCAATTGCATTGTGCAAGGTGGAAATCGAGTAAATTAATGTGTTTTATATAGCAGTGATTGGCAGATTATTATATTTGAGTGGAGTGCAAGTTAGTACACAATGATTATTTACTCACTAATATTTCATTAGTGTAGATTTATTATATTTCTATAAGGACCTCAAAGCACATGATTATTGTATGTACATAGTGACGGTTATTTATTCGCATCTTATTTTGTAAAGAACCTGATAAAGCTTAAGAAAGGCTCAAATATTATTTTGATGTAAAATATAATGATAGACTAGAGAGTGGTATTTTTAGGACCATACTTTTGGGAAAAAATATTAGTACAAAGAAAAAGTATAAAAGTAAGGCTTAGAATGTAACTTGGGCAAGAAGATAATCTAATATTACAAATACATGCATTGGAAACTATCCTCTCAATGCATGGGGGGAAGATTGTACCCAAGTGGTCTCTCATGCACTCTTGTTTCTCAACTCTGTTCTTTTGTAATTAGTGGTTTTATGAATTTTCTTCAATTTTGTGAAATGTTATTTTTGCAACACCAAATCCTTCACCATTGGTTTGGTTATGTCTTCTTTGAGCAAACTAAGCCATTGTTGCAAATGACCCCCATTCTAGTATTTAAACACAAGTAGTGATCTTTTAACACTATGAACCAAACCAATGGGGGCAATAATCCCCAAGTGCTTCTAATGAATACAAGTGTCTTCCTCTAGTATTGCCATTTCTGTAGACATGCCATATTCACCTATCTTTGTGCATTTTGTGTGCATAAATTTTGTCTAGGAATGCCTCTGAATGCTTTGCCATTGATATTGATTTTATAGACAAAAGCAAATGTCCCCTCTCCCAATCAAAATGATAATGCTAAAGGATGGCAGGATGCCATATAAGGGGATCATTCAATACATTGAATAGAAAAGGAGTATGTTTTTTCTAGGAAAAATTCATATATAAGGGTATTTTTAAATAGGCCCCAAACACATGTAATATAAAGGGTTTATATATAGTGAGCCCTCTGAGTGTGGAAGCTAAATGTAACTAGTGACATGAGAGTAGAAGAGTTGAGAGAAGGCAAAGTATAAATTAAAGTGGCTTCAAATGGTCAAAATGCTTTCAACGCCATATATATATCATTTAATTCTTTATTTTGGCAAAAGAAATATCAAAATATTTTCGATCAAAAATCCCTTTATATGAATACATGCATTCTTCAATTTTGAACATTCAAATCTATGTGCGTGCATGCGTGCGTGCGCCGTGCGTGCATGCGTGCGTGCGCCGTGCGTGCGTGCTGTGTGTGTGTGTGTGTTGTGAAAAGTTTTCAATAAAAAAATTTTCAATCAAAGAGTCTTTTATATAAATATGTGAACATTATTCAATAGAACCATGAATAATAGGGTATTATCTATATACAAATTAGTATTCTAGCCAAATATTGCTACTTAGAAAGATAACATTAGAAAGTAATAAATTATGACAAGGAAATTATGCACCATCATCGATGTAGACTAATGACAAAAATGAGTGTCTATCATGTAGCATATAATGAATGATGTTGCAAGAGGGGGGACAAGTGATTATGTTTGGAACATGGCCTATGGCATATTGAAGCATGTGGTTAGCCATGCTAAATAGTTTGGAGAAATACAAGATTTAGAAAGCCCAAGTTATATAAAGATGAGTGATGACTCATGCAACCTATTTTCACACATTGAAAAATATCTACTATTTATATGATGGTCAAACAAACATCTAATGGTTTTATTACATGTGACATCCATTACAGAGAAT
This sequence comes from Lygodium microphyllum, assembly GCF_053477565.2. Taxonomy (NCBI): domain Eukaryota; kingdom Viridiplantae; phylum Streptophyta; class Polypodiopsida; order Schizaeales; family Lygodiaceae; genus Lygodium; species Lygodium microphyllum. Next base: position 30,461,292 of record NC_141155.1, read on the forward strand.
CTATGTCTCTAAGCCAAATAGTAGAGCAACATTTACAAGTTAGACTCAATGCAAAGGGCCATTTTATGGAAGAATTACGTAATGAGTGTAGATTAATTGCAAAAGAAACAAAATTAGCCATATATTTACTTTGGATGCTAAAATTCTTGCTACTAATGTTGTAATATATGCTAAAGGTAAAGGTAAGTTGTAGATATTGAAATATCACACATAAAAGATTGGTCATGAAAATGTATAGATGCTAAAATAAACCTAATCAAAAGGGTTGGTTTCATGTTTATCTACATTTAATTGCAATTTTTCATGCAAATGTACAAAGGCTAAAATCAATATAATCAAAAGGGTTGGTCTCATATTTATCTACATTTCAATGCAAATTTGCATAACTTTTGTAAAGCATTTTATTGTGAGCAAGCAACGCAACCTTTTTTGCAATACAAACATGTAAGTAGCAATATACTTAATGTTGTTCATATAGATGTTTGGGGACCTACACAAAATGTGTCTCTTGATGGTAATAAGTAATGTTTATTATTGTTGATCATTCTAGAAAGTGTAAAGTATCTGAGCACTTCAAAACTTTTAAGGAGATTACTGAAATAGAAACTAGCTTGAAATTTAAGTGCTTGAGGTGAAATGGAGAGAAATAGTATCTCTAATTACTTCACTGATTTTTTGAGCATTCATGCTATAGAAGTTTATATGTATATCCATAGCAAAATGGGGTTTTTAAAGAAAAAATAGACATATTTACTAAAATTTCACAAGCCTTGATGGTGGTCTAATAGGAAGGATATCCATTCTTCACTTGAAATTTTTAATTATTGTCTATGCAATTCAAAGATGCTATGTTGCCAGTTCTTCCCATTCCAAATTGTCATGCTAACCCTATAAGAAAATGGTATATCATGGTTTACAAAACACTGAGTCTGTAACAATTTTAAAAAAATATCAAGTATTACTACTTAACTCAATCAAGCTTACAAATATGCATCTTCGATACCTCTTTACCTAGCTTATCAATGTTGAGTATCATAATGCCCTTGACATCCATATCTTTTAGAGACTACTTTCTAATAGCTATCATTGCTTCAAGCTTTATCACTTCTTCCTCATTTGGTGTGAGTGCATATTTATGCAAAGTGAGGTCCTATATAAGTTTTCCAATTATTTTGGTGATGCCATGCATCAAACCACTTGCTTGCCTCTCTTAGTCTTTGATGGATCAATAATAGTTTTTAATGCTTTGAGACACTCACACTTTTTGTTCAACTTTGTAACAATAGTATCCCTCATATTAGAAACTACTAGTATATCAATCGATGATGTAGAATGTGTGGTCACTAAGGCATTCAACATTGCAAATGTTGGCATGGACCCAAAGGTCTACTTCTTCAAAATCTCCTCCTTAGCCTGCCTTGAATACTATTTTACACCTAAGTCTTTATGGTGATCAAAGGTTATGCCAATTGCATCATTGAAAACAAATGGATTTTCATCATTGAATCTCTGCTTAGTCACATGGCTTGGCTCATGTTTTAACCTCCACTTTTTCTATTTTCTATCCAAATTGTTCTACTAGCATATCAACTTTATAACACCTTCAATACCATATTAGAGAATAAGGAAAATTTCCAAGTTTCACTTTCAAATAAAGAGTAAAGATTTGACCAAGTGGCTAATTTTAACCCCATATATGAGAGTGGGACTTGGGGGGATTTCTTTTATAGTATCTAGGGAAATTTTCGTCTTCAAGTGGATGATATTTGACCATGTGTCCAAATATTAATCACATTAGGAATTCCCAAACTTTATGAAAATTCTAAAATTCTTGAATATGTGGTTCTTCTACAAAAACTACCCATGCAAGTATAGTGGAGCTGTCTTTGTGCTTTTGCACTTTTGCCACATGAATCTACATCCAAAATGAAGCATAACCTCATTGTTTGGAGGATTGCCTTGATATATATTTTGCACAAAAGAACACACTCCTCATACAATTCTAGCATTATTGGCTTTAAGTGTATATTCTCCTTTTGGTAGGGTTAACTTGTACTTAGGGTCTAGAAACCTAGGAGCGACTACTAGTAGCATGGGATAGAGGTAGTTGGTATGTACCTACAAAAGTTATACTTGAGGACTCCACCAATGGATCTTATATGTACCATTGCATGAACTTCCAAAAACCATGAGGTGATTGTGATGTGTCATATCTATTTGTTGCATTAAATTCCCTTGTATAGTGATCTTATGGAAGTTAAGGCACTCTAAAGAAAGATATTTGGGGTAGACACTCTCTTCTTTCACCTTTACCCTTTGTCTTGTAAGTTACCATGAGTGACCTTTTTTCTTTAGTGGATTTTATGATGGTTATGTTAAGACTAGTTTATGATTTTAGAATTTTATTAAATGGGGATGTAGTTTATGTTATTATTCCTTCAATAAAATTAGTTTTAGACTTACCTTTAAGCTAAATGCATGCAAAAGAATCACCCCTAATCAATTATGTGGATAGGCACAATCAAAAGTTAATATTTGCAATTCTTCTTTGTGGGAAGTAGAAAGTTACCTAATTGACTTCTAAATGTAAGTCAACTTCATTTCATTTGTGAACATTAGGATCTATTTTAGATAATTCACAAAAGTGATGGTGTCCTATCAACACATGAAACTCATACCTAATTGGTTCATTGGATGAATCGATATGATAACGGATGGATGATGTATTATCTTTGGAATTGGAAAATGTTCATGCTAAATAATGGCTACCTTCACATGGCAAGGTTGTGATCATGTCAAGCGTTTGGGCATTGAACTGTGCCCAAATACAAATATCAAATAATGAAATATTTAATTGAGCAGCTATGCGCATGCAAGATAATAATTGTTTTATCAAGCACTTTAATAAATAAGCGCGCTTAAATAAATATTGGTGCCACACCTTTAGTGATAAGGCATGCACCCATCAAAAACAGTAATTCTTCTAGGCATTTGAATTCACACCATTGTTGCTCTACACATCAACTGAAGCATTGAAAATTGTTAGAAAATAATTAAATAAAATAATTATCGCCTGCTCTACACATCAACTGAAGCATTCACAATTTCTAACATAAATGAATCCAGTTATTAGCAACTAATGTGTTCCAATCAGCTTGAAAACTGGGACCATAGTCATAGATATCCTTCATAGGAGTAAGGGAATCAAAGGATAGGATGGAAATATTATGGATACTTGTCTCCTACTCAATGCATCGGCAACAACATTTTCTCTTCCTGACTGATATTGGATAAGTGGATGAAAAATTTGAATGAAAGTAGCCTATTTAATATGGCGGTTAGAAATTTGTGGCTGACTAAGGAGATGTTTGATACTTTGCTGGTCAGTTTTAATCATAAATTCAAATCCCATCAGAGATAGTGTTTCCATTAACGTAAGGCTTGAACTATAGCTAACAATTCTTTATTATAGGTGGAATACTCCAACTCAGAAGGTTTAAGTCTGCAACTAGAATAGGCCGGGATGTGTATCTTGCATGAGGACAGCTAATATTCCTGATCCGCTAGCATCATTGGCTACTAGGACGAATGGTCAACTAAAATCAGGTAATTGCAAGATATGTGCATGTGTTAAAGCATGTTTTAATAAATCAAAGACTTTTGCTAGTTATCAGACCAACGATACACAACACCTTTCTTTAACAATTTCATCAAGGGCAATGCAAGCAATGAAAAATTTCTCACAAATTTTCTATGAAAGCTGGCAAGGCCTAAGAAAGAACGTAAATCGTGCACATTTTTAGGGATTGGCCATTTCAAATTTGCTTCTATCTTTTTAGGATCAATGTGAATATCATCAAAAGAAACAATGTGACCTAAGTATTCAATCTGGATTTGGAAAAATTCATTCTTGTCAGGGTTAGCATATAATTGATTCTCTTTCAACAATTTGAAAACTAAAGATAGATGTTCACAATGCTCATTCGCATGCTTACTGAAAACCAAAATATCATCAAAGAAAACAATCACACAATTCTGATACTTCAAAAATATATGATTCATCATACGACTGAATGTAGCTGGTGCATTGGTCAAACCGAAAGGCATAACAAGAAATTCATAATGACCAAACTAAGTTCTAAATGCAATCTTAAAAATGTCAAATGTATCCATGCATACTTGATGATATCCAGACTTGAGATCTATCTTGCTAAAAATAGTGGCCCTTTGTAGTTTATCCACGAGGTTAGATATCTATTATTAAAATTGATTTTGTTTAGGGCACGGTAGTCAATGCACATCCTATATGTATTATTTTTCTTCTTAACTAATAGGACAGGTGCACCAAAATGAGAACTACTGGGCCTAATGAGTCCTCGGTTCAATAGTTCTTCAACTTGTGTTTGGATTTCTTTTTGTTCAATCTGATTATGTCTATAAGGTGCTTTACATGGTGGTTGAGAACCTGGGATTAAATCTATTTTATGGTCTTTAGGACATGTAGGTGTGGCAAATTAGGTGGTAAATCAACAGCAAAACAATCTTTAAATTGTGAAAGAAATTGTGCATGCCTAGGATACATCTTATTTTCCTTAGCTTCAATTTCATTCACCTATACTAAATATGATTTACTACATTTTCTCTATGCACGTTTAGCCTGTGTGACTAAGCAGTGGAAAATTATCAAACGTGTGCAATCCATGTAATGTGATTTGAAAAATGAATTTTCATGGAATGTGTGGAATAATCTATGTTAGGATTATATTTGTGAGGCCAAGGCATTCCTAAAATAATATCATGAGCTTACAAAGGCATAACTAAGAGATTTCTACGCTCAACATAATCATCGATTTTAATCTCTAAATCATGCACTTCTTGTGTACCATTGTATCTAGTGCCTAAGAATGCAGTCTTTATGCGATAATGAGTTGAAGCAGTAGATAAATTCAATTCTTTTACCAACTTTGCAAAAATAAAATCATGGGTGCTTCCATCATCATGCAAAACAATCTTTTCTTGACCATGTACAAAACATTTCATTGTTAATAACGAATGAGGATTTGTCATACCTGATAAAGTATCTGAAGCATCACCGATATCATCATCATCTTCAATGAAGTCTGGCATATCTTCATGGTCCTCGTTATCAGTTGCTCCCAAGTAATTGATTTGAACATCTTGCTTCCTGGACCAACAGTTCGCTGCTAAGTGTCCAAGCTTATGACACTTGTAACAAACCATAAGTTTTTCTTTGGAGACATTGTTGGTAAGGACTAGAAGTTTTGGGTAGATTGGGATTTGGCTAGAGTGAAGGCTTAGGATTTGAATTAGCAATTGATAGTAAAGTAGTAGGTTCGCGAGTCCAGGGTTTACGGAAAGAAGAAGATGCAAAGCGATTTTGATTGAATTTTCAAAAATTAGAATTGAATTTCTTTGTACCAAAGTTACCATTAACCAAAAATTGTTGCTGTCGCTTTTCTCATCCACGAATTTTATCATCTACATCATGCGTTAAAGAAATCGCATCCTCCAAAATCTTTGGCTTGAACATATTCACTTCCGCATAGAAGTGACCAAGCAAACCAGACATATACTTGTGCTTGTGGGTCGCCTCAGGAACATCTTCAAGCATTCGAAGTTGAAGTAAGGCACTCCATAAACACTCAGTGTATTGCGGGATGGATTCATGATCACTTTGCTACAAGAGATCCCACAATTTGATGGCTTTATCATGGAATTGAGGCGGTAGGAAATTCTGCAAAAAAATCTTTTAAAAGGCTTCCCAAGTAGAGAGGCAATCAATACTCTTGCGGGCAACAGTCCATCATAATGATGCTTTGTCTATTGGATGGTTAGTGACGCATTTAAGTTTATCTTTTTCAGCATATTACTCTTCATGAAAATAGTCGCCAAACTGATTAGTGAAAGCAATAACAATTTTTCCATCACGTTGCCCATTAAAAGTGCGGAATTTAAAATTTATTTTACTTATCTTGGCCTCTTTCCTAAGATCCTTTGCATCGAGCATCGCATCAATAGTAAGTCAAATGACATCTTCAGGTTGTGCTCCGTCTTGCTCGACAGCAGATTGTTGAAGTGCAACCAATTGTACTTACAAGTTTTGACATTCCCTTCGCTCTTCTTGAAGTTGCATCATGATTAGATCCAATTTCTGTTCCATATTTGGCTCTAGCAAATCGTCTTCGCCCATAAAATCATCCATGTTATGATCCGACATCCTGGATTTGATGGAAGATCTGTCGCTCATCCTCTAGTCATGTGTGAATAAGATCACCGTGAACTTGCTTTGTTTATTAGTATGCTTTTGCTTTTACGATCTTGTTTTTCTTGGGTACGACAATTGAAAATGGTCTTCTTCTAAGCAAAATAGTCTTCTTCATAGACTACACGTGACAGCCAAGTTGCAAGTGGGAACACGGGCTTGCTGAAACTGCAGAACACGGGCTTACTGAAACTGCAGAACCGATTTGAGAGTACCGCAATATGAACATCTTCTATGTAAAGTGTTGATGATTAAGCTTTAATCTTGAGTTAAGCTTGATAGCTTAGGCTTTTTAAAATCTTAAGTAATTTGACAAAATCGGCACAGGTTGACATGATACGTTTGTTGGAATCGCCGCCAATGAGTACGTGTCAGAGTACTAATTTGAGAAATTAGAGTTTAAGCTCTCTCTAAGCTTAAACAATAAGCTTAACATTGCATTAACATAAATTTCTTTCTCTGTGAGAAAAACGACTTGTAGAAGAGACTTCCTGAGTGGTCCTCCGCCTACTGTGAGAGGTCCTTCATGATCAGAGGGTACAGCAGGGGGTTCTTCACTGCTAGGAATACGCCTATTTTGTCAATTCGTTGTGAGACAGTTTGTAGAGCCCGTTCATTCCAAGAGCTTCGCCTTCACGCAAGATGGCAAGCGATTGGAAGCTCTTGATCTCAGCTTCGCTTTGATACTAGTGGTGCACAGATCGGATGCTAGATGCGCGTGTAGTGAATGCTGAAAGGTCCGCAAGAACAAAGAACTCTACAAACCTTCATAAGTACAAGTATAAAGCAAAAGCAAATTTGCATCCAAAAAGAGAAATTGGGTGCAATCTCCCCCCACGCCTTGTGTGAGCACTTCACAAGGCATGTATTTATAGATTTATTTATCTTCAAGCTAAGAAATAGTCCACTTTACAAATAGCATGCTTTTGCTTTTGCATTTGCATTTTTCCAAATATAAAGTAAGGCGTTTGGGTGTCCAAAAGTCGGGCTATGCCCAAATACAAATATCAAATAATGAAATATTTAACCGAGCACGTATACGTATACAAGATAATAATTATTTTATCAAGTGCTTTAATAGATGAGAGTGCTCGAATAAATATTGGCACCACACCTTTAGTGATAAGGTGTGCACCCATCAAAAATAGTAATTCTTCTAGGCATTTGGATTCACGCCATCACTCGGTGCTACCCAACGCCACCATCGCCTACTCTACACATCAATTGAAGCATTCACAATTGTTAGAAAATAATTAAATAAAACCCAACAAAAGTGAACACCTAGCAATCTTTAGCTACAAAATAATTAAATAGGTTGGAACTCTATCCTAATCTTAATTTAATTCGAGTGCGCACTCTAAACTTGTAAACGTCCATTAATTTAATATGTATTTTAAAGAATCATCCGCTATGGAATCACCCACATGCACATTAAATTAATTTGACACTCGAAAAGGATAGGCGTCCCTATCAGCTTCTCACACAAGGAATCCACCTTGTGTATATGACTCTCAGCAAATAAATAGTTTTACGGAAACCATTGTGGTCACGAAATCCATTGTGAAATATACCTCTTGGCATCAATTGATATCATGATAAATTTAACATGACAGTTGTGCCTTTGATTCAACAATTTCTATGGTCTGTACAATAGCATGGCACCAAAGTATGACATCTAAAGAAAAACAAAGTCCATACTTTCATAGAACAAGCTACAAAACTGGTTATATATGGATGGTTTTTTAGGCATTCAAAACACATGTCGAGTCAAAGTAGTGGTTGTGATGCCTAGTTGTCCTCTTGCTCTTTAGTTGATGTAGTAGAATTGGGGTATTTTTTTGTTAATGTTCTCTTACTTTCATACATTGCATTTTATCTTGCAGCATTTGTGAATGTGGAGTTTCTTCTTGTTATATTACTAATAACATCACTATTTGTTTCTTAATCACCCAAAATGGTGATCATGCTAGTGCAATAGGATCTTTCAAATTTGATATCTTGTATAAAAAGTGCAAATATGAAAGTGATCAAGGCTCATATGAGTGCAACAAAGACAATGCTTATGCATAGATAAATTTAAAAGTGATTAGTATATGTTTATTGATAAGTGATTAGATTAATTATGTTTAATTTTTAAGAGGGATTCAAAGATATGATACAAGAGTAAATTCTTGTTTATTGGACATTTATGCAAATGAAACTACAGTGCTCTCAAGTTTGTATGTTTGATGGTACAAAGGGATTGCCATGACATGATTACATTTTTGTGATCTCATATTAATAACATGTCACTAACTTTGAGAGCTTACATTAATGAAGTTAAAAATAATATTAATCGGATGAAAATGTTATGGTGATCAACCCACATGGGTTTTTATGTATCTTGGCAAGCCTTCGAGTTTTCTCTTAACCCAGTGGGTCCATTTGCGGTGAGGTACTGACAAAACCCAATGGGCTATATAACCCTTAAAAACCACTATATATTGAGGACTTGACCATGTTTCTCACTTTTCCAACATCCACGTGAGTCTCTTAAGGAGTGCATCCTTTTTGTAAAGAACTCTCTTAACATAACAAAACCTCGAGAATATCTTGTGCATTCATTGGATGGTTCTAAGAATCTTTCAATGAGTCTAGTTCCATTCTTTGTATATACTTCAAAAGAAGGAACCAAAGTGTGTGGAAACAATATTATGTTACTTGTTCAAGTGAGAGGAAAAGGTAATCCTTGATTGTTTGCTAGTCTTAGTTCCTATTTTTAAGCAAACATTGGAAAAATCGCAAAGCACTTTATATCTTGGATATTTGGTCCTCTCATGGGTTGCAAGTATCCTAGATATGAACTATTGAGTTAGACAATAGCAATTAAACATTCATGAATATTTTTTTATGAGCTAACATCCTAATATGGCCAATTTTAGCTCATGGTATGGTTGTTATTTAATGCTATTTGGATTATGTTATTCTATAACTAGGCAAAATTAGTTCATTAGCATTTGTTTAACATGTGCTTTAATGTTATTCTTATTGCTTGTAAGTTGTATACATGTAATATTCTCAGGCAATAAAAGTTAGTTGGTTAGTTCAAAAGTTAGTTAGTCAATTGATAAGTTTATAGTAAGGTTACAAACTAAAGTAAAAGAATTAACTAACATTAATAACTAATTAATATTTAAAATAAATAAGACAATAGCAATTAAACATTCATGAATATTTTTTTATGAGCTAACATCCTAATATGGCCAATTTTAGCTCATGGTATGGTTGTTATTTAATGCTATTTGGATTATGAATTCTATAACTAGGCAAAATTAGTTCATTAGCATTTGTTTAACATGTGCTTTAATGTTATTCTTATTGCTTGTAAGTTGTATACATGTAATATTCTCAGGCAATAAAAGTTAGTTGGTTAGTTCAAAAGTTAGTTAGTCAATTGATAAGTTTATAGTAAGGTTACAAACTAAAGTAAAAGAATTAACTAACATTAATAACTAATTAATATTTAAAATAAATAAGACAATAGCAATTAAACATTCATGAATATTTTTTTATGAGCTAACATCCTAATATGGCCAATTTTAGCTCATGGTATGGTTGTTATTTAATGCTATTTGGATTATGAATTCTATAACTAGGCAAAATTAGTTCATTAGCATTTGTTTAACATGTGCTTTAATGTTATTCTTATTGCTTGTAAGTTGTATACACGTAATATTCTCAGGCAATAAAAGTTAGTTGGTTAGTTCAAAAGTTAGTTAGTCAATTGATAAGTTTATAGTAAGGTTACAAACTAAAGTAAAAGAATTAACTAACATTAATAACTAATTAATATTTAAAATAAATAAGACAATAGCAATTAAACATTCATGAATATTTTTTTATGAGCTAACATCCTAATATGGCCAATTTTAGCTCATGGTATGGTTGTTATTTAATGCTATTTGGATTATGTTATTCTATAACTAGGCAAAATTAGTTCATTAGCATTTGTTTAACATGTGCTTTAATGTTATTCTTATTGCTTGTAAGTTGTATACATGTAATATTCTCAGGCAATAAAAGTTAGTTGGTTAGTTCAAAAGTTAGTTAGTCAATTGATAAGTTTATAGTAAGGTTACAAACTAAAGTAAAAGAATTAACTAACATTAATAACTAATTAATATTTAAAATAAATAAATAAATACAACAAAGAGTTGTAACTCGATATTTTTTATGAATTAACAAGGATTGTAGCCACCCTTCATGGAAGTTATAACGTGAACAAGAGAGATGAGCTATATTAATCACTAATGTTAATGCGCATAGTAAGGATAGTCTAAAAATATTAGACTTTTGGACAAGACTAGAATATTTTAGATATTACCTCTTTTTTTTTAAAGAGAGATATGGAGATTTCTAGAACTAGATGTCATTTAAAAGAAAAGACAAGCGATGTATTAGTTAGTTTGAAGATTTTATAAAAAGAAAAATAAAGAAAAGTGACAAGTGAAATCGCCGCACCGCGATCGTAGTCTACAGGCAGTAGACAACACTTCGAACAAAGAAAAGAATGAGTGAGGTAGAAGGATACCCCTTCAAGAGGCTGCAAGGAGAAGCTAGAGAGAGAGAGAGAGAGAGAGAGAGAGAGAGAGAGAGAGAGAGAGAGAAAGAGAGAGAGAGAGAGACAGGAAGAGAGCTAGCTCAATTCCCTTGTCTCGATCTTTAACTAAGCTATATTCTCTTATGCTCTCTCATCTCAAATCTATTCCACCTTCCCTATCTCTCGAACCACTCGTGGGCGATGGCTCCAAAGTGACGAAGTGAAAAAACCATGGGGACCAACTCAACCGGTCAAGCAACAGGTATTCCCAATGATACGGGAGTGCTCGAGGTTGCGGGAGTTGCCACTACCAACGGAACATCGGATGTCGATAAGATATTAGCTTCCATATGCTTCAGTTACACAAATTGATAGCTCATCTAGAAAACATATTAGTACAAGCATAAACAATTAATCACTATGATTTGCAGCTAGATTAATTGAGATTCTAAGTCATAAAATCAGGTTAGAATTAATTGCCCAAGGTTATTATACATATGTCTTTATGTGCATTCGATATAGCTATGGTCAAATGCGACAAGGTTAAGAGTTGACTAGAGACGGTTATAGAAATTGATTGTCTATTTAAGAGTCCTATAGGTCATCTCGTTGAGTTATTGACACAATATATTCATTTTATGGAATTTCTCTTATGTTGGATAAGTGAGCCCAAACGGGAAACTCATGCCTTGCTTAACATGTTATAAGAGATGTACTCAATACTTCTTTATGGGGAGGAGAATCCTCATTAGAATGTAAGGTTACCTTAGGATAAGGCCTACCTTGGCTATGTGAAGCTATGAATTACATGTTGGGGTGATTGTCATTGCATCATTTGATATACATTTGAAAGGATTGTTTGTGTCTCCTAGAATCTAGATCTCTTATTGAAATTATTGTCAAACAGAACAAAAGGAAGAATATCCTTATGGAATTCTACGAATCTTCTACTAGGATGGAAAGATGGAAATTGTAATAAGCTTCCAATATAATAAAGAAGTTTGCTTTACTGTTGAAATTGTATGTGTGTCGGTGAGATAAATTATGTGAAGAAACCTGTCACTTAATGAACTAATTAAGGAATCTGGTTGTATATGTTTCAATAAATGTGTTGTAGGTAATTAAAAAACTAAAGATGACCCATCATCAAAGGAAAGCGGGTGGGCGTAACCCCTAACGGGTCCGTCCAATGGTAGGGTGGTCTCGGTTAGCTGGGAGCTTTTCTAAATCGGCAATAGAAATAGAAAGTCACCAACTAGTCGTTAGGTAGAACCGACTTGCATTGTTCTAGGGGGCCGGAATGGGATTTTTCCTTATGGGCAGGAGGGTTGACGTACCATCCCCTCCGTCTCCCATTCTCTTTAAACCAAGTGCAATGCCAAGTCCGCTTCAGATCGAGTAATCCTCTAAAAGTGGGACGACTCAAAACTCTTGATGCTAGCTGGCTGCTAGGAGACCCATCCGATTTTAGGAACCCAAAACTTCAGGTCGATCCTTGTGGGTTCAGGCCAGAACTCTCCCGTTACGAAGTAGACTCAGTAGGGCCTAAGTGACAAACCCCGTAATGTTCCAAGGGAGCACCAAGCGGCTTCATTTTCGAAAAACCTACTGATGGACTACTAAAAGGTGTGCCGTGGATTGAGACCTAGTAGACACCCCACAGTTGGTATCAGAGCACACATTAGTATAGATTACGACATAAGCTTAAGAAAAATATTTTTCCTAAGCATATCCTAGGACATGTTTTCTTCTCTTTATTAATGTATGTTTTTGAATTATGGCAGAGTAACAAATCTTGTAGGCGATTCTTGATCTTTCGAGTAATGTTTATGTCAGCTATGCATTCATCGAGTTTTGCCTGGAGAATTTCGATGATGTGGGTACTAGATCAGTTGTAAAACCCCTCACCTCTATATCGTGAAAGACGGTGGATGATTAGCAGAGGATATTGCTATATCGATGCAAGCCGTCTAGCTTATCTTCAAAATAATCTAAAAAGGGTAAAATGGATGGAAGATCTTAAAGTTGTCAAGATCTATCTATCTCATGAGGCCAGTGTAAACTCAACCCTATATATTAGAGGCAAGAAGATCAAACTAAACTAGTATATCTATGGGGAAGTTACGAAGATCTTCCGACTGACAAAATAAAAGTCATAGGTCGCTCTAGCCACCGCAACTACAAAAAATATGGATTTCTTGAACTCCCTCAAAAATATAGATTCCTAGATATCTACTCTCCGAATCCAAGTTACTTCATAAAGGATGTATCAGAGTGTCGTACTTAGATTCTAGCAAGTAATCCTTTTTTGAAAGAAAATAAGATGAGCATGCGAGCCATCTAAATAATGTATTTATTTCCATCTAATTACCTTGTACATCCATTGTAATAAAATATTGATTGATACTTTATCAATCAGAGAAATAATGCAACCTTTTTTTTTCTTGAAACCTCTGAAATTGCAATTTAACTTTAGCATGGGAAGAGAGTTTTAGAGTTGTTTCAATAAACTAAGCGAGAGATGATTTGAGTATTGAACTTCATTATTGACACTATATAAACTTTGTAAAATTTAACTTATGAATTGCTGCCAAACCAGAATCTTGCACCCACAATAATTCCCAACAAAGCTTAAGAGAAAATGAATCTTTTGAAGCAAGTCAAACCTCTGGAGTTTGATGGGAAATGTGAAAATGTGGAAGCCAATGCAGAGATTTGGATCGAATCTATGGAAGATTATTTTACTGCTACTGGAACTATCCCAGCCAACCAAGCCATGATAGCTAAGCTAAAATTAATTGGCAAAGCTCAACTTTGGTGGAAGCAGTGGTGGCGAGATCAAGGCGTCCCTGAAAATACCATTACTTGGGATTTGCTGAAAGAAGCTGTAAGAGGAAGGTATTTACCTCCAGCTTATTGCACCTAGAGAAGATGAATGAGTTTTTCAATTTGAAGCAAATGGGACTGACCTTGGAAGCATACTACTCCAAGTTTGTTTCTCTTCTTAAATATGTACCCCCCATGGATACTGTTCAACAAGTGTCCAAGTTCTGCAATGGGCTAAATTATCCTCTGAAAAATCGTTTGGAATCAATGCGCCCCATAGACCTCCAAGATGTTTTGATTCGAGTTGCTCCTATTGTGTGGGAAGTACAATCAAAGCCCAACAACAATAAGTTCTGGAGCTACAATAACCAGAACAAAGGAGGATTCAAAGGTCAAGCAAAAAGAACCCAAGGCCAATTTTACCAAGGACAGAAGAAGAAGGCAAAATCCAACACAGTTGGAAACTTTATTCCTACCCATGGAAACAGGGATGGTATTAGGTGCTTCCACTGTAATGAGATAGGACATTTCAAGAGAGATTGTCCAAATCTTGGTAGGAATCATCACCAAGGCCAATTTTGAGGTCAAGGCAGAGCTGCCCAAGGCCATGGTCAAGTAGCTATGGCAAGAGGAAGAATGTCAAATATTACCCTAAAAGAGAATAATAAGAAGGAAGACCCCACTATGGAAGAAGATATTGAAAGAGCAATTGTTCATGCTGCATTTCATAGGAAAAGACCAAATCGTATTCGGCAATACAGACACCGGCTAGTCACCAAGGTAAATCATTTAAAGTTTTGATTGACTGTGGAAGTACACACTCATTTATTTCACCAAAGTGTGCTAAGAAGATAGGGATAGATACAGTAAATGTATCAAAATTGCTTGTGGAATTAGCAAATGGAAAGGAAGTACTTTCTACATAACAAACTGCCAAGGTAGAGTTTAACCTAGGAGAAAAACTTCCAAGTATGAGGTTCAAAGTAATGAACTTAAGATCCTATGAATGTCATCTGACCGATTGACACTAAGTTCTTTGTAATAGTTGGCATATGTAATACATCTGAAAGACTCTTTGTCTTACCATCATGCAAGGACAAGGGAACTTTTCCAATGTGTGAAATTGGGTGGCATGAATCATCACCCGTTTGCAGATAACCTGCATTTTGCAAATCCTGCATCTCTCTAAACTATTCTGCATGGCTGGTCATATGTTGGATGCACCTGAATCAACATACCAAACATCATCATGTGTTCCCTTTCCCATAACAACATTCAACATATGCTGCATAACATACAGACGTTCATTTTTGTCTTCATTCTGTTGTGAAGACGATGCATAGTTTCCTTGCTGTAACTTACCACTGCGAATATCATCTTTCTTAGCATAACATTGGGCTGCAATATGACCTATTTTGCAACAGTAGTGACACACAATACTAGAGTTGTTAGAACCTCTGTTCTGCCATCCACCTCTTCCTCTAAAGCTCCCCCTACCTCTACAGTTACCACGACCTCCTGAAACCTGCATATCGCCAAATTGCTAATTCAATCATTCCCAATGATGCTCATATCCATTGTGGAAAAGGTCAAGTCACATTTCAGGATTTGAATGGTGAAATAGCAACTACACAAGGTGAAACAGGGAAACCTAAAGTTCAATTAGCAAAAGCTTCTCGAATTGTGAAAGGCTTGAAGAAAGGATTACTTGTTTACTTGATCAAGCTTAACAAGTTAAATCAAGATGGTCAAGCAGAAGAAGAACCATCCTGGTTAAAAGAGTACTCCGACATATTTCCTGAAGAGCTAATTGAGTTACCTCCGGAAAGAGAAGTTGATCATGAGATCAAACTTGTTCCAGGAGCTGCTCCAATGGCAAAGAGACCTTACAAAATGTCTATTCCTAAAGTCATCGAACTAAAAGAGCGACTCAAGGAACTGCTAGAACAAGGGTATATCCAACCAAGTAGTTCGCCATGGGGAGCCCCAATATTATTCCAAAAGAAGAAAGATGGAACTCTTCGTCTTTGTATCAACTATCGAGGGCTAAACCAGGTGATAGTAAAGAATAAGTACCCAATCCCAAGGATAGATGAGCTTCTTGATCATCTACAAGGAGCAAAGATCTTTTCTAAGATTGATCTTTGGTCAGGATATTATGAGATTAGAGTCAAGAATGAAGATATTCCAAAGACCACCTTCAACACAAGTTACGTTCATTTCGAATTTATCGTGATGTCATTTGGATTGAAAAATGCTCCAGCTACCTTCAACAAGTTAATGCAGGACATTTTTAGACCTCATCTTGATGATTTTGTTCTTGTATTCTTTGATGACGTCCTAACTTATTCTAAGGAGGAAGAAGATCATGAACCACATATTCGCATCCTAGAGACAATGAGAACACACAAGTTGTATGCCAAGAAGAAAAAGTGTGCCTTCTTCAAAAGGAAGATTGAATACTTGGAATTCATAATGTCTGCTAAAGGTATATCAATAGATCCTGCCAAGGTCAAGGATGTTCAAGATTGGCCACCCCCAACCACTATCAAGGAAGTGAGAATTTTTATGGGTCTAATAGGATGGTATAGGGTATTCATTAGAAACTACGCTCAAATTGCAGCACCTCTTACAAACTTACTTAAGAAGCAAGGTGGCATTAATTGGACACCAATCGAAAAGTCTAGCTTTGAGGAACTAAAGCATAGTTTGGTAACTGCTCCTATCTTAAGGCTACTGACTTAAGGAAGAAATTTGAAGATGTCACAGATGCCAGCTCTCATGCATTGGGATGCATACTAATGCAAGAAGGACATCCTTTAGCTTACTCAAGAAAATTGAAAACCCATGAGTAGAAATATGCTACTCACGACCTGGAGTTATTAGCTGTGAATCATGCTCTCAAATTATGGAGACATTACTTGCTTGGAAATAAGTTTCCTTAGTCACAGATCATAAAAGTCTTAAGTGGATTTTTACTCAGCGTGATCTTAATATGAGGCAACGACATTGGATCAAGATTCTATAGGAGTATGACTTTGAAATTAATTTCAGACCCAGTAAAGAAAATGTAGTAGCAAATGCCCTTAGCCGTAAAGCCTTCCTTAATGCTCTTATCACTGAAGAACCATCTAGGGCAAAAACTCTAGCTACAATGGTATCAATGCCAACTAATCCTATCATCGAGTTGACCAAGGATGAAGCAAATAAGAACCCAGACTATCAACAATTGTTTTGGGAAGTTCAGAATGAGGAACAAGATCCCAAACTCAAGACTAAGTATCAAGAATTCTCTATAGATGAAGACGAAGGACTTGCTTATTTCAGAATGAGATTATGCATTCCTTCAAGTTAGACTCTCAAGAGAAGAATACTTTGGGAAGCACATGATTCTCCTTTTTTAGGACACCCAGGCTATGCAAAGACCCTTAATGTTGTCAAGAAAAGTTATTACTGGAAAAAATTCAAGGGTGATGTACTTAAGTATGTCACTGAATGTCTAAATTGCCAAAGGGTAAAAGCTGAACGTGTCAAGTTACCTGGAAAACTCCAGCCACTCACATTCCCTAGATGAAATGGGAATTTATTAGCATGGACTTTGTAGTTGGGTTACCTTCTATACAAGGAGGATATAACTCAATAATGGTGATAGTAGACATGCTAACAAAGGTCGCTCATCTTATTCCAACAAAAACCAATTACAAAGCTTCAGATATTGCTAGAATTTTTGTAAAAGAGATTTTTAGGTTGCATGGGTTACCTAAAAGGATTATCAGTGATCGTGATTCTCTTTTCACATCGCACTTCTAGAAGAGTTTATTTGAAGCCATTGGAACCCAACTTTGTTTCAGTACTGCTTATCATCCACAAACTGATGGGCAGATAGAACGAGTTAATCAAGTAATTGAGAATATTCTGCATGCATATTGCAGCAAGGAGCCTAAAAGGTGGATTCAATATCTATCCTTAGTGGAATTTTCCTATAATGCCTTCTATTATATCGAAGTATTCAAATGACTCCATTTTAGGCACTATATGGTCAAGATTGCCGTATGCCACTTAATTTTTTCGATCCTACTCTAAGGGTAGAAGACTCGAAAAAAATATTAGAAGAAATGGATAATCAAATCAAGATTATTGGACAGGATATTCAAGCTGCCAAGGACCAACAAAAAGCATATGCTGTCTTCATCCGTGTCCATCCAAAAAAGATTTCTTTGTCTTTAGGAGAATTTAAAAAGCTAAGTCCAAGATATTGTGGAGCCTATAAGATTCTCAAGTGCTTAGGACCAAGTGCTTACAAGATACAACTCCCTGAGAATATAAAAATTCACAATGTATTTCATGTTAGCTTATTAAAAGCATACGTAGCTAACCCTAACCATATCCTTGATGATCAACAAGTTGTAATACCTAGCCAAGGAGTCCATGAGCTACAACCTGACAGAGTAATTGATGTAAGGGAGAGAAAATTGAGGAATATAACCCTTAGAGAATACCTTGTCCAGTGGAAGGATTATCCTAAAGAAGATGCTTCATGGATAGATGAGGATGCTCTTCATCAACAGTACCCATGGTCTCTCTCGAGATGAGGACATCTCGATTTCTCTAAGGGGAGGAGGATGTAATATTCCCAGGCAATAAAAGTTGGTTGGTTAGTTCAAAAGTTAGTTAGTCAATTAATAAGTTAGTAAGATTACTGACTAAAGTAAAAGAATTCACTAATACTAATAACTAACTAATATTTAAAATAAATAAATAAATAAAACAGAGAGTTGTAACTCAATATTTTTTATGAATTAACAAGGACCGTAGCCACCCTTCATGGAAGCTATAACATGAACAAGAGAGATGAGCTATATTAATCACTAATGTTAATGTGTATAGTAAGGATGGTCTAAAAATATTAGACTTTTGGACAATACTAGAATATTTTAGATATTTTAGATATTATCCTTTTTTTAAAAGAAAGATATGGAGATTTCTAGAAATGGTTGCCATTTAAAAGAAAAGACAAGTGATGTGTTAGTTAGTTTGAAGATTTTATAAAAAGAAAAATAAAGAAAAGGGACTGGCGAAATCATGTGCATCGCGATCCTGGTCTAACAGCCAATAAACAGCACTTCGAGTAGAGAAAAGAAGAAAGAGTGAGCTGAGAGCTTTCTAATCAAGTGCCTTGGAGTTTTACCCCCCTTTTGGAGCCCATGGAACCATCAGATTTATGATATGAGCATCAGATCACTAATCTTTCCAAGATACCCCTCCACAAAGAGCTCCTCTTCTCAACCACAACCCTTCTTCTCCAATTCACTATAAATAAGAGAAATGGGGGGCAGTTAGGGAGACATAAGGAGACCCCGAGAGGCTGTGAGAGAGAGGTAGAGAAAGACAAGTAGAAGGATACCCCTTCAAGAGGCTGTGAGAAGAAGCTGGAGAGAGAAAGAGAAAGAGAGAGAGAGAGAGAGAGAGAGAGAGAGAGAGAGAGAGGAAGAGAGTTAGCTCAATTCCCTTGTCTTGTGTATACAATAGTACTAAGGTTCGTAGGACCATTCACACTGGGTCTAAGACCATCGACTTATTTAATGTCCCACACTTGCTGATACAGCTGGACAAGGCTAATGTCGGTCATATATACTAACAAGAGAATAATATGAGCTTGATATTCTAACACTCCCCCTCAAGCTCAAATCATCTGATGAACTCCAAGTAGCTATCTAAAACTACTAAACTTATCTTTACCCAAAGACTTGGTAAAGATATCTACAACCTGTTCATCAGCCTTCACATGCATAAGATCTACTCTCCCTGCAAGAACCATCTCTTTGATAAAATGGTAGTATACCTCTATGTGTTTTTTCCTAGCATGGTATACTGGATTCGTTGCCAGGAGTACTTTTTCTTTCTGCAATTCCATTTTCCTGTGGGGTATGACTACATGAATATTACTACTTTATGCCATGTTGACTTACATCCGGCTTATAGCCATACAACTTCTCAAACAGTGTCATCTCATGAATACCTCCAGTGGGAGTCCGATTCAAGATATACATGGCTGTCATAACAACCTCGGCCCAATAATAGAGTGGCATCTTCTTCTCATTCATCATGGCACGAGCAGCTTCCATCAAGACCCTATTCTTTCTTTCAGCTACCCCATTCTGCTGAGGAGTGTAGCTACAGGTAAGCTGCCTACGTATGCCATTTTCAGCCAAAAAGTTGTCAAACTCATTTGACACATACTCCCCACCGCTATCTGATCTCAAGCAAGAGATATAACAGTCAAATTCCTTTTCAACCTGCTTTTTAAACTGCTAAAAAATAGTAAACGCCTCATCCTTTGTCTTCAGAATGTAAACCCAAGTATAGCGACTGTAATCATCAATGAATGTCACATAATACTTCAAGCCTCCCATGGATGCATTATGGGCTGTCCCCCAAACATCAAAGTGCACTAACTACAATGGACGTGTCCTCTGCCTTACATGCCTGCTGACAAATGGCAACCTTGACTGCTTACCAAACTGGCAAGCATCGCATACATGACCAATATCTGAATATTGGAACTTGGGTAAACCTGTAACAAGCTTTTTTTTTGCATAATTTTCAGCCTTTGCAAATTCACATACCCCACTCTCTTGTGCCAAATATCCAAATATCTGATAGTGCCAGAACCATGGGCAAACATAGCTGAATTCAGCTCTGGCAAGGTAGCATCAAGAGTAAACATTCTGCCATTCCTATGGCCACGAGCTATCAACTTGCATCCATTGCCAAACTCTTCAATAAAGAAATGTTGAATCTAACCTGCAAGTACTGCTCCATCATCTGACTAACAGACAGTAAGTTCTTCATAATCGAAGGAACATGCAATACATCATGCAAATCTTTCTTTTTGCCATCATGAACCACAAGAGGCACTTTGCCTTTATGCTCAATGCTATGCTGCGTGTCATTACCTATACAGACATAGCTATGTTTTTTAGCAACCATATTAGTGAACCAATCACCGTGAGGAGTCATGTGGTTTGATGCCCTTGAATCAATGTACCAAACTGCATCATCATTGCATTTTTCAGCAACTCTGTCTTTTACATACTGCATGGCAAACAATCTATCTCCTGAAGTATCATCTGCCTGACTAGATGTAGCAAAATGTCCATGTTGTTTGCCTTTCCGATTGCCCTACTTCTTCCAGCAGTCCTTGGCAATATGCCCATACTTCCCGCAGTAATGACAATCCTTATCCTTGTTCGGATTGTCAGATGAACACTGCTGTTGCCAGGAGTCTCTACTCTAGGGCTAGATCTCCCCCTGCCTCTAGTTTCCACCACCTCTTGCATTCGATACCTGCTGGTTGTTATTGCCATAGGATGCATTTTGTTGGCCTCCTCTGCCAAATCCATAGCCTCTACCATAGTTTCCATGGCTACATTGATTGGAATAGAAAACTACATCCTTGTTTTTAGAACTGCTAGATTCTGTAGCCAAGCCAAGCTTAGCCTCTTCATGGATAAGCAATGCAACTAGCTCATTGAAATCGGGAATTTCAGCCCACACAGACACAGAAGTGTCAAAAGACTTATACTCAAGCCCCAAGCCATTCAAAGTCACAGCAACCATGTCTTCATCTTCAACCTGTGAACCAACAGATGCCAACTGATCCGCAATGGTCTTAACCTCCATGACATAATCCTGTATAGATTTGCTCTTCCTCTCCATGTTGTTGAACTTCTGCTTCAACTGTATCTTCCTGGCACTTGTGGTTGTGCCATAATACTTGACCAAAATGTCCCATGCATTCTTAGGAGAGCTGCAGTTCATTATCTGCATTACCATGGCATCTAAGATACATAAAGAGAGCCAATGCAACACTCTATGAGCTCTTTCTATCCAAGCTTGGTGTAATCGTCTCTGATCAGCCATAGGTCGATCTGGGAGCTCAGGTTCAGCTTCTACTCCAATCACCAACTCCCAATAGCCTTTCATTATTAAGAAGTTCTCCATGCGAAACTTCCATATGGCATAATTGTTACTGTCAAGCTTTTTCCCCACTACCTGGGTTATTATGTTGTCTGTCCTTTCTGCATTTGCCATGTTCTAGACTTTTCCTGACTACCTGCAAGCCAAAGTCTTCCAAACAATTCAGTTTCAGCCTGCAACTTTTTATGATAGTTTCCAGCACTCTGTGTGCTCAGACAGTCAGTTCTTTAGCCTAAAAACAACAGTACAATCACCTCCTGATAGTTGGTAATCACTTAAGTATTGCAGCTTGCATATACGGATTGCATTCAATGCAAAACCAGCTTGTATTTGAGCAACAGCAGTTTAGAGATCTATCCCTACATATGGGGTTCCAAGCATGTCAATCTGACACTGAATACATCATGTACTGCAAGTACAAGTGCTGAGTATTCTACTTGCAAATTTCAGTCAGTCAAGAATAGGCCAAAGACAATGTATTTTAGTCCACAATACCCTCAAGGTATCATATCCATATGCCACAACAAATGGAAGCCAGTGCAAAACCCTGCTAATACCCTGTCTTTAGGAGTAAGTGGCATACAAAGTATTCACTATTTATAAACATCCAAGACAACTGTAGTACATCTAATTCCAGCTGCAACCATTTGCATTCAACTCCCTTCTCAGTGCTCAAAGCATTTGTAAGAGATATACCATGTCATGAAGTACATAACCCTTCAGGGCCAAGTAGTGGACCAAGTAGTGCTTGCTGTCCACAAATTCTTGACAATTTCCAGCCAAGATAAATGCTTCAGATCTAAGTATACTTGATCAGTAATCTTCAGCTTAAAAGCAAAATATCCAAGACATATGTCTGCATTAGCATGTATGTACTTCAGTAGACCCTTTTTGGGCATGTCTATGGGCTCAAGGCTCTTTCCAAAGTCATGTACCTGCTAAATACTCTCTGTCTACAGCAGTTTGCGACAGATTTCAGATCTACAATCAACTCTCACTGCTCATATCTCATTCCCAGTCAAGCATTAGCATGCCACAAGTCTTTAGCAACCTTGCCAAGGTTTGTTTATAAGCCATAGATTAGTTTGTAACCAAGCATTAGCATGAAGTACAACCAATGCATTCAGCCTACATACAGGCGTAGTTCACGCAACCTGTCAGGCTCTTCCAACAGCACGTGGTGAAGATAATGATGATTATCAAGCACTCAAATGTGCTCAATGAAGCCTATCCAATGTGTCAACCAAGTCACGGATCCCTCTTCAAGCAATGGCAAGTCACAATGGTAATGCCTACCTTGTATCATAGACAATGAAGGAAAATGACAATCAGTCCTTTGTTCTCTTCAACCTTGGCAGTTCATTCTTCAGGTCTTCTTCCCGCATGCACTCCACAGAGCCCGGTCATGGGTGTTCTGATACCATGTAGAGATTGAGAGAGATAAAGACAGAGTGAAGAGCTAGTGTGATCTCTTCTTCTTCCATTCATTATCTCATGACCACACACATAGCATAAGTGTATACAATAGTACTAAGGCCCGTAGGACCATTCACACTGGGTCTAAGACCACCGACTTATTTAATGTCCCACACTTACTGATACAGCTAGACAAGGCTAATGTCAGTCATACATACTAATAGGAGAATAATATGAGCTTGATATTCTAACATATTCCACCTTCCCTATCTCTGAACCACTCGTGGATGATGGCTCCAAAGCGATGAAGTGGAAAAACCATGGGAACCAACGCAACCGGTCAAGTAACGAGTATTGCCAATGATACGGGAGTGCCCAAGGTTGCGCGAGTTGTCACTACCCACGAAACATTGGGTGTGGCTAATGCAAGCATGAGTAAAGACGAAATTCCTAATGTCGTTATGCTGCCAAACTAGGTTATTCATTACTACATTATTATTTTTCTATATAATATAATTACATAATATATTAGCTTCCATATTCTTCACTTACACAAATTGATAGCTCATCTAGAAAATATATTAGTACAAGCATAAACAATTAATCACTATGATTTGCAGCTAGATTAATTGAAATTCTAAGTCATAGAATCAGGTTAGAATTAATTGCCCAAGGTTATTGTACATATGTCTTTATGTGCATTCGATATAGCTATGGTCAACAAATGCGACAAGGTTAAGAGTTGACTAGAGATGGTTATAGAAATTGATTGTCTATTTAAGAGTCCTATAGGTCATCTCGTTGAGTTATTGACACAATATATTCATTTAAGGAATTTTGCTTATGTTAGATAAGTGAGCCCAAACAGGAAATTCATGCCTTGCTTAACATGTTATAAGAGATGTACTCAACACTTCTTTATGGGAAGGAGAATCCTCATTAGAATGTAAGGTTACCTTAGGATAAGGTCTACCTTGGCTATGTGAAGCTGTGAATTACATGTTGGGGTGATTCTCATTGCATCTTTTGATATACATTTGAAAGGATTGTTTGTGTTTGCTAGAATCTATATCTCTTATTGAAATTATTGTCAAACAAAATAAAAGGAAGGATTGCGCTAGGCTACCCCCAAGCTAGCGGCACGCTACGAGAGGCTTGGATCAGCTCCGTAGGCGAAAGGTCTGTCAGCAGGGATAGTCTCGGACAGTAGGAATTGTAGGTGCCACAGGGGGCTCTAGCTATAAATCCTGCATTGTTCCAAGAATCTAACGAGCCCCTTCGTGACCCAGGATGGGATCTTGGAATCCTAAATACTAGTTATGAGGGTGGAATCTTGGTGGACAGAATATCCTTATGGAATTCTGTGGATCTTCCACTGGGACGGAAAGATGGAAATTGTAATAAGCTTCCAATATAATAAAGAAGTTTGCTTTACTGTTGAAATTGTATGCGTGTAGGTGTGATAAATTATGTGAAGGAACCTGTGACTTAATGGACTAATTAAGGAAGCTAGTTGTATATGTTCCAATAAATGTGCTATAGGTAATTAAAAAACTAAAGATGACCCATCATCAAAGGAAAGTGGGTGTGCATAACCCCCGACAGGTCCGTCCAATGGTAGAGTGGTCCTGGTTAGCTAGGAGCTTTTCTAAATTGGTAATAGAAATAGGAAGATGATAAATTGACCAACTACTCATTAGGTAGAACCGACTTGCATTTTTTTAGGGGGCCGGAATGGGATTTTTCCTTATGGGCAGGAGGGTTGATGCACCGCAGTCCCCTCCATCTCCCATTCTCTTTGAACCAAGTGCAATGACAAGTCCGCTTCAGATCGAGTAATCCTCTAAAAGTGGGACTCGAAACTACTAACGCTAGCTGGCTGCTAGGAGACCCATCCGATTTTAGGAACCCAAAAACTTCAAGTCGATCCTAGTGGGTTCGTCGGCCAGAACTCTCCCCTTGCAAAGTAGACTCAGTAGGGCCTAAGTGAAAAACCCCGTGATGTTCCAAGGGAGCGTCGGGCGGCATCATTTTTGGAAAACCTATTGATGGACTACTAAAAGGCTATGCGACCTGTGGCGCATGGCTTGTTCACAAGATACAACAAGGCTTGATGGTCCACGAAAAAGACAAAGGGTGTGGCCAACAGGTAATGCCTAAATTTCTTTACGGCAAACACCATGGCTAGCCCTTCCCTTTCTGTAGTGGAATAGTTCATTTCTGTTTTGGTAGGCTTCCTGCTGGAAAAGC
Source organism: Lygodium microphyllum (assembly GCF_053477565.2). Lineage (NCBI taxonomy): Eukaryota > Viridiplantae > Streptophyta > Polypodiopsida > Schizaeales > Lygodiaceae > Lygodium > Lygodium microphyllum. The sequence goes on from NC_141155.1 coordinate 30,486,626, forward strand.
TCACAAGGTAATCAAGACTATGTTCACCAAGCTAGCATAGAAGGGCTCCGATAGCAAACTTGGAGGCATCTATGTGTACATGGAATGTTACACTCCAATCTGGGGCTCACAAGATTGGTGCAGTGGTGAGAGCCTTCTTTAATTGTTCATACACACGTTGGCATTCCTCAGTCCACTTGAATACAATCAGCAGCTTGTACAATGGTCTAACAATCAGCGTGTAGTTCAGTACAAAGTGTCGGTAGTATCCTGTGTGGCCTAAGAAACACTGGACGCCCTTGTAGTTGGTGGGTGGTGGGAGGTCGGCAATGGCCCTGAATTTTGAGAAGTCAGTGGCAATGCCATTCCTTGACACTACATGCCCTAGGATGCATCCGTGCTTCACCCAGAACTGGCACTTCAAGGGGTTCAGTGAGAGTTTGTATAACCGACATCGTTCGAAGACAGCTCTCAACCTCTCTAAGTGTTCGGTCCAACTAGAGTGTATGCATAAGTCGTCTATGAACACCTCTAGCTCACGTCACAACATATCCTTGAAGATCGTGCACATTAATTGTCGGAAGGTTGCAGGTGCATTCATTAGCGCAAAGAGCATAACGATGTAGGTGAATACACTCCACTCTGTGGCAAAGGCAGTCTTGTGCCTGTCGTCGGGGTGCACTTACACTTGATTATAGCCAGAGAAACCATCCAGAAAGCTATAAGCTTCTTTGCCTAACTACCACTCTCTCCAACATGTGCTCGGTATATGGCAAGGGGTAGTTATCCCTCTTCATAGCGGCATTCACCTTCTTGTAATTCACGCACACCCAAATCTTGCCATTCTTTTTCATAACGATCACTATGGACGATACCCAATCTGTGTGCTCAATCTCATATATAAATCCCGCCTTCATGAGCTTATCGATCTCTTCCTTCACCGCATGGGCGTGTTTGGGATTCATAGGGTAAGGTTGCCGCTTTGTTGGCACCGCTTCTCAGACCATTAGAATATTATGGGTCACAACCCTAGGATCGACTACTCTCCATTCCTCCAAGGACCAGGCAAACACATCGACATACTCTTGCAGGAAAGCAACTAGTCTAGCCTCCTCCTCCTTGGTCAAGTCGTCAGCAATGAACACAGGTCGAGGTTTCTTGCCCTCCCTTGCCAGGTCAATTTCCTTAACCCTGGTGGGTCCCTCAATTGGTTCACTGGCTTGCCCTTGTCTCTTTGCTTCCAGCAAAACCGCCACTCTATCACCCTTCTTAAACTTCGTGAAGCGTTTGGGGAGGTCCTATGGCTTCTTTTGCCTCTCTACTTCTGAGTCTCTAGTTTGGTTCCTGGCTCCCTCCTTTATCCGTCTGTGCCTTAAGTGGACTGGCAAGTCCCCTTTGGTGCGTCTAACCTTAGAGGGTTGGGGTATTTTGAGATCACTCTCTGTACTGACTTCAGACTCCAAGTTAAACTCACATCCCTCACTTGAGGAAGGGGTTTTGCCCAGGGGGTCGTAGTTCAGTAGTAAGTGAATCCGTCTTCAGTATTGGGACTGCCAGCGATTGTGCCCCCCCTGCCTGCTCATAATCCATGGCTCCCACCTGCTCCAACCAGGTCCTATCGCATTCCATCCACATGACTCCTTTTCCATTCCTGCCTGTCCTTCCCCTTTTTGGCCTAGAGTCTGCCTCGATCTGTTCGATTGCTCTCCCTTCAGTGTCATAATCTATCGTGTTAAACTCTTTTTCACTCTCATCCATCTCAAAGCAATATTGCTCATACCCCTCATCACTGGAATCTTGCCCCTCTGATGACTGCTCGTCTTCCCCCAGGTTTTCCTCTCCAATCTCCTCTTCATCGATGATTAAAGTCCAGTTGTATAATAGGTTAAGATCGTAAACTTTCTTCCATTCCCATTCAGGCCAAGCTAAGAGATCACTTTAGGGGTTTTAGATTACCCGCTTTGTTGCCTTTCAGTTTAGTGGTTAGGTACTCTATGATTTCCTGAAGCTCGAGCTTGTTAGTGGGGGTGTGGAACGAGACTGGTCTTCCTTGGTCCCGTGAGCTTCCCGCCATCATGCAGAGTGGCACAGTGGGCTCCTTTGCTGGCATGCTTAGTGATTTAGCAGCTTGCTTATACAAATCTTCCTCATCTGAGAATGGCAGGTCAACGGTTGCCAAGATATGCATCCAATCCCTCTCATCCTTAGGGCAGGGGATGTACTTGGTTAGTGTCCCATAGGGCTTGCATTCCTGGGCATCACCTTTTAGCATGGTCGAGATAGCATCGAGGTTGGATGGGGTAGTCTTCCATGTGTCCATCTCAACCCTTACTGCTTCCGTCCTATTCCCCAAGAATATGAGGTTGTTTCCCCAGTCTTCAACCACTCACGCATTCCTCATCTAGGGCCGGCCTAGCAATATGTCGTAGTCCACACCCTTCATGACAATGAAGTTCATGGAAAACTGCACTCCTACGACCTTCACTGGGCAATTTTTTAAGACCCCGAATGGTCTGACCTTCATTCTGTTGGCCAATGTAACATTAAACCTAGCCGCTTCCACAGGTGGGTTTCCCCAGGCCTGTAGAATTGTGTGGCTCAAGACACTAACCCGGGCGCTGGTGTCTACAATTCCTTTCTATGTTGTGTCCCCCAAGGCTAAAATAGATAGGACTGCATGCATCTCTTTGCCTTCCCAGAAAGCGTTGATGTGCAGTGACCTTGGAGCTGAGTGCAACATTAGGCTTGGAATTTGCGTGATTGCATCCTGCTTATGCAAGTCAGTGGCAACATGCTCCCCCTTTCTCTCCACCCAGTGCCTCAATTCTTGCCACAATGGAGGGTGTTGTCGAAGCAAGTCTCCCAAGCTCACGGTCACTGGGGTGGTTACTAAGGTGGTGAGGAGGTTGCTGGGTAGTTGGCTTCCTCCTTGTTCACCATTCTTTGGCCACATGTCCTGGTTAGCTTGTTGACAAGCTTCTCCCTGGTCTTGCCTTTGTGGCATCTCTCGTGGTGTGGGCGCATTTCTTGATTGAGGTCGCAATGGCAAAGCGGGTGTGCTTGCACTAGAAAGGTCCTCCATCGGATCCTCCAATATGGGTTCTATGGCTTTAAGGTGTTCTTGGGCATCCTTGACCCATTCCTTAACCTTGGCTATAGCCTCGAGTTTCCGTCTGGGATGAGGGTATTCCTCTACCTTGGCACTACCTAGTTCCGCCGTCTTGGGGGCTGAGGTCTCTGCCTCGGCATCTGTGACCCTCTTTCCTGCCACTAAGTTTGTAGCTTCCTCAGTCTTAAGGGTGATCCTTGCGTCTGTTCTCTTTCTCCTTCTCCTCTGGCTTTTTTTTTTTCCCAGCGAGGCTACATCCAAGTTACTTGGCTAGGCAGTGAGATGCATGTTCATCTTGTTTGCACTTGTGTCATGACATGCAGTGGGATAGGTGTGTCCTCCCCACCAAAGGTCTCCACCCCAAATAGCCCCAAGGGCACAGAGGGCACATTGGCCGAGCTGGCTAATGGTTTCCATCTAGGATAGTCAGGAAATAGGTGTGTGATCCCACATTCGGCGCATCGAAGGTCAACCTTGTCCTGGTTTGCATGTTCCCTTTCTGGGCAGCATGATGAGATATGGCCTGGATGACCACAAGTCCAACATGAGATTGGCTTGGTCCTCCAAAGCCCCTGCCTCTTCCTCTGCCCAGCGCCATCACTGGCACCAGTCCAACATGAGATTGGCTTGGTCCTGGCTTGGTCCTCCAAAGCCTTTGCCTCTTCCTCTGCCCAGCGCCATCACTGGCACCGGTCGATAATCCATCAGGACTGGATTTCCTTCCTCGTCATAAGAGATGTATGGGTTTACGTAGCTTTCTTCTTCACTAGGTTCCTCCACATGGTGAATAGGAGAGTCACTCGGTGGTTGGGTTATGTAGGGTCTTGGTGGTCTGGGTATGCCTATTGGGTTCATCTCTAACCTAGGGATGGCTGGTCTTGCGTCATTTGGTGCTAGAAGTGCCAGCTGGGCTCCCCTACCAAGGAAGTTAGATGGCCTATTACCTAGGCAATGAGAATTGTATTGCTGCGCATATGGAAACCTCCTGGGTAATCTGCAGTGCAACGCATCATGATCGAACCTACCATAGTTTGAACACGGCCTAGATCCAGGATCTTGATACTCGGCTGGGAGGTGATTTCCCCCACGGTGTATACACTGCACGTGAGTTCGCGTAGGCTTCCTTATTTGTTATTGCAAATGTGCAAGCTCCATTCTCACCTCAGTCAGGTCCTGGCCTTGGTCAACTCCCTTTCTCTTATCCCATGCGCTAGAGCTCTCTCTCTCTCCCGACGTCATTGACCGCTTTGAAGCCCTCTGGCCTATACCGTCCCAATTGGTGTTCCTCATGCTTCACTCCCTAAGCTGGTCGTCCACCCTTATTACTTCATCAAAAACCCTAGCTAGCACATCTTTGTGTAGGGTGGAGTTACTAGCCAAGGCCTTATAGAGTTCCTCACTACGGATTCATTTATAAACACTGTAGACACAGCCTTCTTGTTAGGTCGCTCATTGGCCGGGATCCTCTTGAAGAGGCTGTGTACATGTGTGACGTAGTCTCTCACGTCCTCCTTTTCCCTCTAACTAACATTCATCAACCGGACGATGAGGTTGTCAGAGTATCCTGCCTCAGAGAACCTCTTGATAAAGTGGTCTTTAGGATGGGCAAAGTTCACGAGCTCGGCTGCATCTAGACTAGTGTACCAAGCCCTCCCCTTATCACCTAAGCACAGCCCAAAAGATTGGGAGCATTGTGCAGGGTCTGTGAGGACGTTTGCTTCATAAACTTGTTTGAACTGCTCCACAAAGCTATATGGGTTGTTGCTAGGTTCATACTTGTCTAGTTGTTTTGCCACTAAAGGGATCCTAGATTGCCCCTTGTGTGACCCCTAATCCCGAGAGTAAGGCTTTGGCTAAGGCTGTTGTGCCCTGCTCAGCGGACATGTTGTCCATGAGCTGCCTGGCTACAAGTTCACTTAATGATAAGTCAGCCTCCACTACCCGTTCTCTCTCTGCATTTGGTCGTGCTTTTGCTACTCCCGCCAAGGCTAGCACACGCCGGGCCTCATACATATCTACATCTTGTTGGAGTTTCCTAGCCTTTTTCTCATGGTTATAGGTGATCATGCTCTCTAGTGCCCTTCTGATCACCTCTCTTTCCTCTTCTAGGGTTGCTACCACTTCCTCTACTAGCCTACCCTGAACTACCGTCCTGGCCAGCAAGTCATACTCGTTGACTAAATTTTGCACCATGACTGGGAATTCTCCCAAGTCCAGTTGGTCCTCTCCTTGTTTGCCTTGTGATCCTAACATTGCTCCCACTTCTAGCTCCACAAGGTGTCAAGAATCGCGTGGTGGGGGGACCTGCTCAAGATGTTGCGCTGAACACACAGAATGCACAAGGAGAAGCTCACTCAAGAGACAAGAAGAGAGATGGAGGCCAAAACGTTTTCTTGCTAGTTTCTTATTTTTCTTCCACACACTTTTCAATATACACAAAGTATAGATAAGATACAAAATTAAGGAAAGTGGCCTACTAAGTTAAACAATGCATAACCGACTACACTAATCGACTGGCGCTATAACTATGCCATCTGTAAATAGGTGTAACAACCTGAATATAATAAGTAATGAGTCAGTGGCCATGTGAGAGTCATAATGACCACCAACGTACTAAGTGTAGACATGTGGACCCATCTAACCAAGCGGTCCATCATTATTGTCTGCATGTGCTGAGCTTGTCATCTCAACACAAGGTTGTCGATCAACTTGAGTAACTCTGGCAGCATCCGATTCTCTATGTTGTTGCCTTCCGGATCTTCGTGTCCTCCTAGGGCCCTACTAATGGGGTTCTCTAGTAGTCAACTATGCTTTGGGATTTTCTCCTAGTAGTGGGTTCCTTGATGTTATTATGTTTCCTGTTGAGCTCCTTGTTACTGGAAACCGTCATCAATCTTATCCACAACTTGCGCTTCATGCTTTCTAGTGCTTAGTGTGGAAGCAAGCTTTTCCTTTCCTTGTAGTGTATCCTAGGTGATGAAATCAAAAGGTGAGGTGAGGATGCACTAATGCCTGATGCAGACTCCACCTTACTGCTTACATTTCTAGCCTGATGTGGCTCTAGGCACAAGTCCTGGCCAATCTAAAGTCTTACAAAAAGACCCTGCTGCATTCTCTATTCTGCTTCAGGGTTGGTTAGTTGGTTGGTTGGTCGCCGAACGTCACGTCCAATGCCAAGTCAGGTATGCCCGGTGTCTAGCTATTCAGGGTGAATCTTTGGTCACCCTGTCTGGTCTCCAACTTCCAATATTAAACTAGGTTCCCTGGGGGATCAGAGATGTGACCCAAGTACCCAAGACTATGGCACAGGTAAACAACCTTCTATTCAAACTCTCGTGAACTAGTCCGATTCTGGGAATTGGATGGGATGGGCGGGCGGGTCCAATCTTACTCAGGTCCGACTTCCCCTAGTCGGACAGGGGTGGTCTGACCCCTGCAATGGGTCGAGTGGTTCAAGTCCGTCGAGACTAGGACACTTGACCTAACTTTGATGGGCTGGTCCGATTATAAGAATCGGATCGGACCAAAGGTCTGATTTTTTTTCAATTGGTCCGATTATGGGAGTCAGACTGTCCGACTCTCAAAATTGAACAGTCCTATTCTGGGAATCAAACACACTGGTCCAACGGCACGGACGACGGCCTGCAAGTTGCGCAAGGCGCCTCTAAGTCAACGCCTACTCTATCAAATCGTATCGTGCCTTCCAAATAGATGTGAGCAACAAAGGGAAGGCGTACCTCGAAGAGATGGGGCGCTCGATCGGTCAGTACTTCACGATCTCCCGCATCTCTCTCTCTCTCTCACTCTCTTCTTGGCTCCCAGGCTCACTGTCTTCCCAGAAGGCAAGGTGTCAAATGTGGCCTCCCCTAGTCCCCTGGGCCCCTTATTACCTCATCTCAGTCTGTTGTAGACTCAAAGATTAATCTCACACACTCCTCCAACCAAATGTCTGAATCTGCGCCCCAACTTCCCTGTCTCCAGTAGCAGAGCAGAACCCTTCTGTTCCCTTCTTTTTCCTATCCTACCCTTAACCTATTGCAACAGAAATCAAAAATAGAAATAAAGGCAGATGGTTCTACTCTAACATTCAGCAACAAATCAAAATAATTACTTGCTCCAGGGATTAAAACCTCCTAATCCTCTAACTATCTCGAGCGCCGGTTCAAGCTACTAACCCTACTGCCATGCTCGATTTGATGCGTGTGGTGCTCAAGGCTCAATTCCGTTGGTCCCGACAACGGAATCAAAATGTAGGGGAGCTATGGAGCTCTACCCCAAGACCTACGGACCGCTTATTGATCAAGCGTTTCAAGCCGAGCGGCCATGGCTACCTCTCACATAGCTGACACGCAATGCCTACCTTGCGAGTGTAGTGAGCTTACCTTGATGTTCGATCGAGTCCCCTCCTCTCTCTCACACTCTAGTAGCTCCACGATCCTTGTGGCAAGTTCAAGCAACCTCAAGCCCCCTCCGTCAAGCTCCATCCCCCATAGCCGCGTGAGACAAGAGAAGAGAAGAAGGGAGATGAAGAGAGAAGATGGGAGCTTCTTCTCCACGATCCCTCACTCTCACACACTCACTTCCTCACTCCCTCACACTCCCTCAATCCCTCACTCAATCACAAGCATGAAGGCAAGAAGCAAGAGAAGAGGAAGAAGAAGCTTTAGCCACACTCAAGAATGAGTTTCTCATTCACTTTTGAACTTTATATACATGCCCTACCTTTTGGGCGGTCATCCACACTTTTTTACATGGCCGGCCATTAGCCTAGGCCCTCTTTTCCTATTTCCCACCGTTCTAACTCATCCCGTTCCCACGAATGCTTACGCTTTGCACAGGAGTGAGCCCGACGCTCTTTTTACAAAGATTCGAGAGTGCCTTCATATTTAATGGCATGCTTTTACTCTTTTCTTTTCTCGAGGCGACACTATCGTTTAAATCATTCAAATTTCCAAGCTTCCATTTTTTCCACACTTCTGCTCCATTTTTCGTTCCTCTGTGCTACGGTAAACAGCCTCATGGATAGGAAAATCTATATGAGAAGAGACAGGTGCCAATGGTGAAGGAGGTATGAACATGGATAACAATAGGAGGGAAGAATATCGTAGTCAAAAACAAGCAAGTAGTTATCAATGCCCAGAGAAGAGCAGAGGTGAGGCAAAGGCAATAGGTAAGAAGTGCTCTAAAGCAACCGTCCCACTATCCATTCAACAAATACATCATACGCACATTGATTATGCTTCTTATGGTGTCTTCTTCTATTTCACAGGGCACCCCCACCAAAGATGAGTTAATAAGCCATTGGTTAGTGGCCACATATCAAGAGAGAGATTCCATGCATCAGTTCAAATTGGAGGGGTTTATTCATGGCATTGCTTAACTCTGCAACCAAGAGATACTAGGTACCTGGATGCGTAGTTGGATACAAAGGAAGCTTGGTTCTAGGGATGCCCTAGTCTCCTTCATTCTCCCAAAGTACTATGCTCCAATACAAATGCCTTGTGTGGGTCACTCAAGCTTATTTGCCCATATGGCTGGTGGATGACAAGTTTACTACAATCACGAGTGCACTAGGTCAAGTCCTCTATGTGCCAAAAAATGCCTCAAGCTATGATGCTCTTAAGCCAAAAAGAAAGGTTTGTATCTTTTGGTACCATTGAAGGAAGCCATCAAAATAACTTGAGCTCCAAGATTAGAGTGGCTTTGAAGTGGTGGCTCAAGTCAAGTTCCCTAATTTCTACTATATCTACAAATAGTGTGGCCATTTTGCAAAAGATTTCCCCTCAAAAGGAGAGGAACCTAACAAGAAGAAGATGGCCCCACTGAAATACCAGAATAGTAAACCTCAAGAGTCCTCAACTGCTATATCTAAGGAAATAGCTCATGGTGAGAAGGACAAGGGTAGAAAGAAAGATGTCAGCCCAACAACAAAGGCTCAATAGAAGCTACCCAAGCCTCTTACATCAAGCACAAAGGAAGGCAAAGCCAAGAAGAAGGAAAATATCAATCCAAGGGGATGGAAGAGCAAGACACAAATGCCTAGCAAGGTGTCTCTCAAGCAACTAGTGAGATCACTATCATATTTGGGGAAAGAAGTGGAGCTTGTGGGGCTAATCCAACACATTTAAAGAATGAATAAAATCATGGCTCTGGCCTTGAATGTCTGAGGCTTATGCTCAAATAAAAGAAAGGAGATAATATACAGAATTTGTGATGCAAGAGGCCTAATGTATTGATGCTTCAAGAGATCAAAGTAAGGGGGTAGGAGGCCCTAAGTCCCATAGACCCTGGATACATCTCCTTTGCAAATAATTGTGTAAGGAGGAGAGGGGACTCCATGATAATTATATAGGAGTAGATGGATCCAAAGATGTCTTAAGTTAATGAAGATGGCTCATTAATTGCCATAGAGGCAAACATGTTGGTCTCTGTCTCTATGCTGCAAATACATCAACATGCAAGAGAAGTGCTCACTGAGATTGGCTTACACGTAGGATCTATGGGAGCCCTACCCTTTTGATGGGAAACTAGAACATGACGATGAAACATGATGGTCAATGAGGATGACTACTCACATGATAAAGGAGTGATGCTAAAGGATGAGAAGAGATGGGAGAGCATGAAAACCATGCATGGGTTGGTTCATGTAGCAAGCACCTTTGGAAAAAGAGACAAACTATATACATGGCATAATCACCAATCAAGCAAGTGGTGGAGGACCACACACTTCGACAAGGATTACCGAAATGATGATACTTGGTGGGTAGCACCAAACTCATACTTTAGCTAGGTGACAAAGATCTCATCCTTTGGTCACTGTCACATTCAATTTTCTTTTAGAGCTAATCATTAGCCTAGGCACAAGAGAAGGCCCACCTCTATTTAGGATGAATATGTCCTTTTTAGATTCACCAACAATTATGATGAAGCTAAAACACATGTGTGATGAGGTTAAGAGAAACACCCTAGAGCCCTCAAAGGCCTTTCTAGAATGTAATAAGGTTGTGACTAAAACAACCAAGAAACATGAACGAAATGTTGCTGCAAAGAGCTATTGTCAAATGTGCTTTTGGAATTAGAATAATCTATTATCTCTACTCTAATGCTCCTAATGATTGTGTGTTACACCATATCTTGCAAGATGTAGAGCTATACCTTAGAGTCTAAGAGGATTATGGAGTTCAAGCTGTGAAGTTTCAATTAAGGATAAAGTGGGAGACCGAGGGGGATTCCACCTCCACCTTTTACTTCAATGAGCTGAAGAAGAAAGGAAAGGGAATGGATTTCCTACATAGAAGACTCCCAAGGCAACAAGATATCAGAGCAAGAGGAGATCCTTGAAGTCTTCCACCAACACCTAACATTAATAGAAGGGATACCCTATGAAAAACCGTGGGAGTATGATGAAAGGGTCTCAAACTTCTTCAAAATCTATGGTAAGATGATATCGAGAGAGCAAACCCATGCGTTGGAGGATCCTTTCACTGCATAGGAACTTGCAAGTGCTCTCAAGCATATGGAGAAGGATCCCTAAGGATCAATGGCCTCCCTATTGAATTTTACAAATGTCTATAGGATCACTGCGATGACAACTATGCTATAGTAATTAATCAATAAAATGGAGAGGATATGATGCCAACTAGCATGAACCTAGGACTAATGAAGATGATCCCAAAGGTAGTAGAAAGGGGAAATCTTAGCCAATGGTGGCCATTCACAATGCTAAACTTATCCTATAAGATTCTAACAAAAGGCCATTTCCCTTAGGATAAAGTGTGTGCTATCTAAAGTAATCTAGCCCCAACAATATGGATTCATGCTGCAACAATAGATCCATGATGCCATATGGAACCTAATGTTGGAAATTTATTGGGCTTTAACTATTGATGAAAAGATGGTGCTAATGAACATGGGATTTGATAAGGCCTATGATCATGTTAGCTAGGATTTCATCATTTGAGCCTTGGCAACTATGGGCTTCGGGGCAATGTTTTTATCCATGATTAGAATGCTATTTTCTAGAGAAGCAACCCAAATTAGTATTAATAGCATGCTTGCTAAACATTTTGAGCTGTGAAGATCAACCTAGAAGGGGTGCCCACTTGCCCCTCTTCTATTTGTAGTGGTTACAAACCCTCTACTCAACAAGATAAATTGGTTAGTATAACGCAGCACATTGTGACCTTGGAGCTAAGGTGCACAAGTGGGCTCAAGGAGTACACACCTTTGGCGATCAACTAGTCATTTCGGGGACAATGCTAGTAGCTAGTATGGTATTCATTGCCTCGGTGCTAGCCTTCTCCCCAACCTATTGGGGGAAAGTGAAGCAAATATTTAGGACCTTCTTGTGATCCTTCCAAGGTAAGAAACAATGTCACGCAATGGCTTGGGATTTGGCCACAATTGACAAGAAAGAAGGGGGACTCGGCATTGAACCTTCAAAGCTACCCATGTACTATTAAGAATGCTCAATAGAGTATCAAGTGATTAGCCTTGGATTGTAATCACTAGGTCCCTCATCTCTAGGGCTAGAATACCAACAAGAGAGTGAATATGCCTTAAATGGAAAGAGCTGGTCTTTTCCAAGGGGTTGAAAGGTCAAAGTTAGAGCATCCAACTCCTTGCAAGCAGTGATTAATAGCTAGAAAGTAATCATTAGAGAGTTGGAATGGTGTGGCCATAATGATCTGATACAATACAATGGTACAATGAGAATGAATCATAAACCATACAACATAGAACCACCAAGTAGAATCATGGATACCCAAGCAGTGGGTGATCAAGCCACCACCAAGGTGCCTCAGAGAGAACCTAATGTCAAGGTTGAGCATGCAGGGCCTAAGAATAGAGAAGATCATAGCATACCTCTATGTTTGTCCCAATGTCTCTCAATAGTATACATGAGCAGCTTGTCAAAAATGCCTCTGGAATATACATGACCATGGAGTCCCCGCCTTTGGCTAGACTGCCAAAGTGTCTCCCCCTCATGTGAGCTCAAGATTAGGAGCTAAGCCTACTCTCTATCAAATAAACAGTCCATCATGAATCTGGATGTCAATCGTAGCTCTAGGATTTGAACCTGCTTGACTTCAATCAATGCGTCAAGGAAGTCCCTCTCTAGTTCTGTATAGATGTATAGATGAGGCATGGCTACCCCTTCTCACCACCCTCTCACACTCCCTCTCTGGCATTGGAGAGTCATGAGGGATGTCATCATCACCACCACTAGAAAGTAGCTAAGGAAGGGACCATCAATCCCTTCCCGCGAACTGAAGAATCCAATCCTTTCTATGCCTTGGACTTCTCCTCGGTAGAAGGATCGGAGTCAGAGTATTAGGTAGATGATGACTCATTTGAGGAGTCCACATCTTGCTTTGTCTTCTTCTCCTGCTTCTCATCTTTGAACCCCTCTCTGAAGATGCAAGAGCCTCACTTGAATCTTCATGGAACTTATCAATAGTAGATATGCACAAAGGAGCCATCTATAGAGGATTTAGAAGAGAAGTAGAGAAAAGAAGATATTTGGAGAGGAAACATAGACAAACCACAAGTACATAATACAAAAAATGAGAGTTCACATGTGATATTCACCAAAATATGAACAAAACAAGAAGAAATATACTGCAAAAAGTAAAAAAATCAACTAGAAACCTTCTGAAACACCAAAAATAGCTCGCGAATGTAGTGCCTAGCTAGGAGGAGATGCAAAGACACCAAAATGCAGGCTAAAACTGACACACAGGGTAGTAGAGGGGCTGATGCAGGTGGTATGGATGCTTACATTAGCAAAAATGCAAGAAAAATAGGTCACCTGGATGGAGTAGCAATCAGTATTGGTCAAAATAGTCCTAAAATCAGCAAAGAAAACACAGTAGGAGCATAGAACATGAAATCTGATACCGTGTCAAAAGAGGAACAACAATGGAAGCGTAACATCTGATGTAATAAACTATTGAAACACAATATAAAAGAGAAAGGGAAAAAAACACTAAATAACACAATATAGATGAGAACTCAAATGTATGCTCGGGAAATGGAATCCATATATCCATAGTCTCATACAACAGTGAGTCATTGGCTACATGGACACTGCCCCACTATCTCCTGTCTCCATGGAGTCTCCACACATGTGATGGCATATGAGTGACTGAGTGAGGAGAAGGAGGAGCTTGAATATATAGGACACAAATATTCCCTCAATATGATCAGGTCAACTAGCATTTAATGCTAGTTTACCAACAATAAATGCTAAATATGACCAAAATGAAGACCATAAGAATGCCTAAAATATCCTAAATAATGTGCCAAATCTTTGCATGCACAAACTCACACATGAGCTGACATATCTCCTAACACACACACACACACACACACACACTCTCTCTCTCTCTCTCTCTCTCTCTCTCTCTCTCTCTCTCTCTCTCTCTCTCTCTCTCTCTCTCTCTCTCTCTCTCTCTCTCTCTCTCTCTCTCTCTCTCTCTCTCTCTCTCTCTCTCTCTCTCTCTCTCTCTCTCTCTCTCTCTCTCTCTCTCTCTCTCTCTCTCTCTCTCTCTCTCTCTCTCTCTCTCTCTCTCTCTCTCTCTCTCATCCATTCTATAGATGATGGATTTATTGCCCACTTGTGAGATACATTAAGACCCACCTTTAACATGGGATCATATATGCTATTGGCCATCTCTGCACCTCTTCACATCTATTAGGGATTGAGACTTGGAAGATATGGATCCATACCACCAAAGGATTGCATATGTCAAAAATGTCAAGAAGAGCTAGAGACAAAGGAGCACTACATTTGTCATTGCCTAGCATATGATAGATTCAAGACCACTTACATTGTCTCTTTAGAGATAGGTTTGGATCACTATCTAGAGTTATGGATTTTACATTTTCTCTTTAGAGAGAGGTTTGGATCACTATCTAGAGTCATGGATTTTACATTCTCTTTAGAGAGACATTTGGAGCACTATCTAACACTACAAGATACAGGCCTCATACCGACATTCAAAGTGACGATAATGTTCATCAAAAAAATTACCCCCATCGTCGTTAAACTTGTCGATATCAACGTCTCCATAAAACCATCGCTAAATGCATCAGTATTTGTGTCACTATTTGCATCACAAATTTTGTCAATTTTGCAATGCAAATACCGATGCATATAGCGACAATTTGCGACGTGTATTGCGATGCCAATAGCAACGCATGCAATAAATTTGCAATGCTAATAGCAACGGTTATAGAGAGAGAAAAATTGTGCACATATAGCATTATGTGATATATTTATATTCTACAAATGAATTACATGTTAGGTGCACAGTGGTTGTCAAGATGAGTGCAAAATGTACTTAAACCCACAAGATTGATACATAGAATAAGTACAAGATCGCTGATGAAAACTCATGGAATTATGCCAAGATACAAAGAATGATAACAGCATAGTACATAGAAGATGCTATCATAAATCACAGGACCAAAGAACAAGAGGATGTACGCTCCATGAATCCAAGCGCAAGCTATCCTTGTCATCCGAAAGCTCGTCTCGACGCAAAGGAACATCGAACAAACTCTACAAAATGAACTACACATCAGTCCACCATACATAATGCATTTTAATAAAAATAGTAACTACGGACAAGAAAGATGATTGAGTTATTGGGCCGCCATGTGCATACAGTCTATCGATCAATGCAGTGAGACCATGTCTCTCTGCATATTGAGTCTCCAAGCTAGTGGAATCACGATTTATAATGAAGTGCAGCAAAGAAAACAAAATACAACTGTTAGAAACACGATTGTCGGTACAAGTGATATTGCAAATAAGAAAGCGAGAAGAACAAAAGAAAAACTTATAAAGTCTTCTAGATAAGTCTTGTGGCTACCACTTCCAAGAGGATGCACAACCCATGCCTCCAATTGTGCCCTTGCTGCCTCCCGCTGCTATCAGCAACGTCCTTGAGAATCTGTAGCCTCCTCCCTGAGTCTCCGCCAATCATTTGCATCTAGCCACTCAGGCTTTGAGGCGCCACTCTTGAGTGCCTTGCATGCATCTGATCATCTATGTGACATGTACGCAAGCATGCACTCCATCATCCACCCAGTGAAAAACCTCTATGTCGCAATAGATAGCGAAAACTCCTCATGCAAGGATGCTACTATATAGTCCTTGCTCCCCTCGGGTATGTTCTTCCAATGGTCCAAGACATTGTGCTAAAAAACTTGTTGGCATAACTCTCTCATGCGAAACATCACCCTCCTTCCCTCATCATTCATGATCACAGCTCATGTCCTGTGATCTATGAGGTATCCATATCTCTCTGGGGGTATGTCTAAGGTGTGTCCTCTTCCACCTACGACCACACTCTTGGGAATAACCAGGAGACCCATGTACATCTAGTGTACCCACAAGGGTGGTATCTCTCAGAGTAGAACCTATAGGGGTGCCATCTCCGAACGACTGAGCAAAAGCTAGAGTCACTGAAGTAGATGTCATAATAGGTGTGAAAAATCCTACAAGTGACACGTCTCAAAAAGAAAGATGAGATAGAGACACTGCATTGGTGCCTCCATAACACCCACCTAAGCCTCCATCTCTCAAACTTATACGAGAGCAAGGAGTAGCACACGTATCTCAAGCCAACCGTGGGTTCATAGCATCCACATCTCCATAGCACCCCCCACAACCACTCCCTCCATCCAGGCCCAATCTAGAGCATCGACCTCGTCTACTCTAAACCAAAGCATCAGAGTGTGCCGAAGTAGATCTAATAGAATGGCCTGATGGTGACCAAGAAAACTCCTAGTCCAGTGTATCTCTGAATCGGGCCATCTAATCTGGAGACATATATGTGAATATCTCCTGCAACTCCTCATTGCTCATCCCTCGACTCATCCTACTCTTCAAATATCATCAAAGGTAACCTGCACAAACAGAAAATGATATTAGCATAACCAATATAAAAATTCAAGCAAAGCACGGTAATATAACTCTAAAAAAATGATGTTACTTAAAATTCATATTCTAGAGTACCCTTATTATAAGTGATTCATCAATGAATCGAGTAGGTGGATATTGCAAGTATGACGTAGTCTATGGTCCCATGTCAATCTCTTGGCACAACTCCGCGTACACTGGAAGGTCAATAGATAGGTCACCACAAAAGGATGAGTCCACTTCGTTTTCATAGAATTCTTGGTCTCCTATCTTTCCGTCATCATTACCCAAATCTACCTTCTCTACACGCTCCGTTGACCTCTATCCCTTGCAATATCAACCCCTCCACCTACATACTCTCCTCATCTATGCTAGGAACATTGCTTTCATCATACACTCTCTCACTGCGAAGAGCTAAAGACACAACACACCATCATCGAGATTGTGAGGGGTTTGGATAGAAAATTACCTATTCAAAATCACATATAAGAGAGATTCAACATTTGTGATATGTCTGTGTCATGAAAAAATTTTAAAAAAATAGTTCATGCACATTTTCACAATGGACCGACAAGACAAACGTGTCGTGCAAATCCTTCCATCTCTTCTTGGAATCTATTTCAAGAAATCCATATGAACCTTATCGAACGGTTGTCTTGGCTCCTTCCAATACCACTTTGAACCATTGCACATCCAATATGATCATGGAGAAGCTACGGTAATCCACTGAGATAACACTTTGCAAGTTCCAAAAATACTCTATCTCATCTATAATGGTATTTCGATCCAAGGCTCGCCATTGGCTCTCTTGCTCGAACTTTGCCATGGCACCACAATCCATTGTGGAATGCATTTTGTCGATGAGCTCGATATGAAAATGTCACACGCACAACCACGCCGCACTGTATATTTTGTATTGTACATTGAAACGGTTAGATTAGTAATCACATATAAAATCTAGATATGATAGCTTATAAAACATTTGGTCACCTTCAAATTACATTCCCTCAAGAATTTCCACTCCTCAGTAAAGACCTCCACCCCTTCGCAAGAAGTTGCGATCAAAGCTCCATGTAACTATCACATAGACATAAACCGTGGCATCTGCTCCATGCTCTCAAGATACTGAACCAGTCGATGGCTCATACTATGTTGAAATTCCAATCGCGCTTCTTTTCGATCTTTCCTAGCCAGCTTACTCATACCTAGCGAGCCACGTCTCCATGGATGCATGGTGCAACATACAAAAACGATTCACTTTCTCCTCCATTGCAACATCCATCCTTTTTTCTAACCCATTTCCAACCACCACATCTCCGATCAATCTATCATCATCCTTCAGCGACGACCATAGCATATTATTGTCTGAATCCACCATTGGTAGCCGCTATGAAATATGCACTAACACCTCCGACACCAGTCAACCTTCAGCCATGCTACCTTTTGGTCGAGCTCGTTGTCCCACAAAGCCTTTAAAGGGTTTTCATGAAGCGCTCCAAGAATAATATCCATCGTATATGGACGGGTTTCGTAATCTCCACTTTATCTACAAGATGCACCAGGATGTGAGTTTGTATCGTAAGCATGTTGGTGGGCATATACTTCTCAAAAAGAGACAGATCATCTCCACTATCCCCACCTTGCGGATTCAATAGAGAATGTCTTAATCTCCTTGTGTGAGATCTATTAACACCATATTGGGGAATATGGGAATTTCCAAGAAGTTTGAGACACGTGGTCAAATCTTTGGATTTGTCATAATTTGAACATTATAACTCCAAATCGAGCACTCTACAGCTCAATAGATTCCATTTTCCAAGCACTTTCCAATGATAGGTCATATCATATGGTTTTGAGAAACTTATAGGCATGTTATCCGAGTGCCATCTTTTTAGTATTCAAAAAATGGGAATTGGGAGATTCCCAAAATCACTAATATTGTGTTTATTGCACTAAATTCGACAACCTGTAAATTGCCCCATGTATTTCTAGAGTGAGGCATCCAGTGATTGCGATCAATAGTACAAACTACCACAAATGAATAAGCACCCTCCATCTTGCCTACCTTCTTCAAATCCATTCATGCCCCTGCAGGTCTCTCCTTTAGGTGATGTGGTCCCATAATAAGCTGCCCACATTTTTAAAAATATGCATGGGATCCAACAAGTGGTTGATCTGTAAGTGGGTCCAATACGGCAACCTGTAGAAAACTGAAAACCGTTGCATTCCATTTGGATGTGACTCTGTATGGATCTCGTACCAATTTTTGGCATTCATTCGTGCTAGAGGTCGTCCAAGAAAACCTTCCCTCAATTCATGACCCTCCGACAACAAAGCAGTGTGTTCTTGATATACCATCTTCTTCATGGTTCGTGATCTTTGGGATTCTAACTGTGGCCATGGACATGCACGATAACCTAAGGTAGCCAAACCCATCCCAACACCCCTATTTAGTCAATACAAACTTGAATGAGCTATGTTAGACATCACCAACGAGAACGAAAGCCTACTTACCTGAGCACTCCCCGAATCTCAAAAATTCATTCATGGTCCACATGAGAGTGGCTCGTATATTAACAGACCGTTGTCAACCATTGCGCTTGCTCATATCTTCTATGGTGACCCCCTTCTCCCACAAAATCTTAAGCTCATCAACTAATGGACGGAGATAGACGTCTATATTCTTGACTTTGTAGCACCCAAGAACGAGCAAGCTAAAGATCAGGTGTTCTTTCTTCGTAGAAGGCCATGGCGGGATGTTGTAGTTAACAAGGACTATAGGACACACACTGTAAGAAGTTGAGCGGAGACCAAAAGGATTCATGCCATCCATAGTAAGACCAAGTAGAAAGCCATGGCGGGATGTTGTAGTTAACAAGGACTATAGGACACACACTGTAAGAAGTTGAGCGGAGACCAGAAGGATTCATGCCATCCATAGTAAGACCAAGTCGAAGATTCCTTGGCTCTCATGCAAAGCCTAGAAATGTAGAGTCAATGTGGCTCCATGTGTGTGAATCCACTAATATTCGGTGGACTCTATCTATGGATCTATTCTGTGCATGCCACGTTGTCAAGCTCTCCATGCCCAATGTACGAAACATGTGACATATACGTAGAATAAGTTAAAAGTGTCTAAGAACTTTCTAAGGGATGGTTTGCCCTTGCAAGTCCTGTCGATACCTATGAGCACCACACTTTGGACATGTCTCTATAGTTGCGTACTCTCCTTGAAACAACACACAATCATTAACACATGCATGGATAATGTTGTAGTTCACACCAAGCTTTCGTAAAACATGTCGCACATTATCAGAAGACTCAGGCATGGTATTTCCAAGTGGTAATAGATGATACTTTAGCAACCTGGAAAAAAATCATAAAAAACCTTGAAAAAATACTTTTTTTTAAATAATGGTGTCGAAAAAAATCAACGGAGCATACGTAGAATGTACCCGAACAACTCAGTCACACTCACATCGCTCCACCGGTATTTTGTCTACACACTTAGGAGTGCAAGTAGCATCTTCACGTGAGATACTCGGCCCCCATCATATAATGGTATGGAAGCTTCCTCTCTTAGCGGATCAAATACCTTGACATCCATGGTCTGAAAGGCTACTTGTCTCATTTGGTATTAATGGTATAGACTGAGGCGTGCCTTCCAAGTGATGGATTGGCTCGGGCACTCTATCTATCTTGTGCCCACGAACTCTTCTAACTAGTCACAATAGGTGCATTCCTCCTTTGGATGAGACGTCACCTCCCTGTATAAATTTTACGACCACGTCTAATATTTTTGTATATGATATTCAATTAGTTCGCGAATGTAAGGCATGATTGATATACACTTTTCTTACCGTTTGCTCAAAGTCTGAGATGATCTCCGATTGGAACCCGTTGAAGCGTCATACTACGTGTTCTATAGACAAGCAATGCTTTCATCTAATTGCTAGCTTGCATTAAGAGCAAGGACACGGGACACACTAATTAAGATACGCCTCACGATCTTGGACATCACGACCATCATCGTTTTCCATTTTGTCTATGTTATGATAGACAACAAGTTTTTGTTCTCATTCTCTTTTTCTTTTTTTATTTGCCTCCCTTCATCCTTCTTTGCTTCTCTCTCCCCCTCTATTTCTATAAATATTTCTTTATCCCCCCATCTTTCCTCCCCACTCTCACTTCTTCTCTCTTTACCTTTCCATTCGCATTCGACGCATCTCGCTAAAATCAAAATCAAAGATCAAAAATAAAAAACTCATAAAATAAGGCATTTAAATACTTTCTCTCCCAACCCCTATTCATGCCTCTCTTCCCCCTCTACCATCTCTTTCTATAATTGTGTTCTTCTAATTCTCTCATTGTTTTCGTTTTTCTCTCTCTTTCTCTCGCTCTCTATTTATTGTTTTTTTACCCCTCTTTTTCTCCCTCATTTGTCTCTTTTTCTCCAATTCTCTTTCTAGCTCTCTCTCTTTTTCCCACTATCCTTCTTTTCTTTACTTCACCCTTTTATCTACCTCTCCCTCCACTCTTGGTTTTATATTCTTTTCTCCCTCTCTTTCTTTCTCTCTTTCTCTTTCTTTGTTGCCCCTCTCTTTGTTTATCTCTACCCCCTCATTGTTTTCTTACTCATTCTCCTCTCTCCCTCCCTTTCTCTCTCTCTCTTTTTTTCCACTATCCTTCTTCTCTTTACTTCACCCTTTTATCCACCTCTCCCTTCACTCTCCATTTCGTATTCTTTCCCAGGCTCTCTTTCTTTCTCTCTTTCTCTTTCTTTGTTGCCCCTCTCTTTGTTTCTCTCCATCTCCTCGTTGTTTTCTCTCATTCTTCTCTCTCCCTCGCTCTCTCTCTCTCTCTCTCTCTCTCTCTCTCTCTCTCTCTCTCTCTCTCTCTCTCTCTCTCTCTTTCCACTATCCTTCTTCTCTTTACTTCACCCTTTTATCCACCCCTCCCTTCACTCTTCGTTTCATGTTCTCTCCCCCTTCTCTTTATTTCTCTCTTTCTCTTTCTTTGTTGCCCCTCTCTTTATTTCTCTCCCTTCACTCTCCATTTCGTATTCTTCCCCTAGGATTTCTCTCTTTCTCTCTTTCTCTTTCTTTGTTGCCCCTCTCTTTGTTTCACTCTGTCTCCTCGTTGTTTTCTCACTCATTCTTCTCTCTCTCTCTCTCTCTCTCTCTCTCTCTCTCTCTCTCTCTCTCTCTCTCTCTCTCTCTCTCTACTTCACCCTTTTATCCACCTCTCCCTTCACTCTTCATTTCATGTTCTCTCCCCCTTCTCTTTCTTTCTCTCTTTCTCTTTCTTTGTTGCCCCTCTCTTTATTTCTCTCCACTCCCTTGTTGTTTACTCACTCATTCTCCTCTCTCCTCCCTTTCTCTCTCTCTCTCTCTTTCTCTCTTTCTTTGTTATCTTTCATGTTTGTTCTCTCTCTCTCATTCTCTCTTCCTTTTCCTTTCTTCTTCTCCATCTTACATTTCCTCTCTTTCTTCCTCAATGCACCTCATTTTCAAGAAAAACAAACAAAAGAAAAGAAGAAAGAATAAGAACAAACCAAGAGGAGGCAATATACTTACCGCAAAGACTGGAGGATGGATTCTTCGTCTTCTCTTCACGACATCCCCCCCTTCTCCTTCATGCACTTCTCCCTCTTCTTAGCAAACGATAGTGGCGACGGTGGTGGCGGTGAGAAGCTCTTCTTCTCTCTTCCGCTCTCTCTCTCTACCAAAACTACAATCTCTTTCACTCTCTCTCAAACTCTTTGCGGCAAAATGCTGCACTTGGGTTTTTGCCGCTTTTTTTCTCAAAGTGGCATCCTATTTGCGTCCAAATAGCGATGCCCCTATGTTGCTTCGGAAACAACCATCGCTATACCTCTATTTCCTTGTAGTGTAAAGTCATGGATTTTACTAATTAGCGATGCCTTGGCCTTTTTCTCCTTGATATACAAAGACTTTATGACACCCTCCTCATGAGTATAATCCAAGACACCAATGGCTTATCCAAAGGTTGCTTAAAGATTTCTTCACGAGGGAGACTCGGGAAGCCTTGTAGCAATTGTAGTCTCATTCCACACAAGGGACAATCATTGAGGGCATTTTCACACCACCACAATCTACATATACATGAGGGATATTGATTGATAGAGCTATCCACCTTGGTTGATCCAAATGTTCTAGACCTCTATATAAACGTTAGCGACGCATCCGTAGGTGTATACAAGACATCATTACTTCAGCTATAGGTAGGCCTTTTGTAACCCCATGAGATTGCATAAACTAGAGCTCCCTTTATCAGCTAGAGTTCTCTTTTTTAGTATTAGCTCAAAGCATTTAGCTTTCTTCTATTGTTCATTTACTTTTACTGTTCTTTTCAGATAGTTGTATCATCATACAAATGATTGTAACTCATTGTCTCATATGCTATTTTGGCATTTTACAAACATTAATATATCATTTCATATATATATATATATATATATATATATATATATATATATATATATCTCTCTCTCTCTCTCTCTCTCTCTCTCTCTCTCTCAAACTCTCACTCTCTTCTCCTATCTCTATCTCTCTCCCTTCCTCTCCCCTCTCTCTCTCTCTCTTTGTCTGTCTCTCTCTCTCTCCCATCTCTATCTCTCTCCCCTATCTCTCTCTATCTCCCTCATGTTTATTTTCTCAATTATGAGAATTAAAGGCATTGAACTCATGTGATATACTTGTACATTTTAATGTGAGCCCCATTATTAGGGGTGCATTCATAGTTGTTCTAGACATAATCTTGGATGCCCTTGTATGTTCTAATCTAAAACCCTATTGATCAAGTGCATTCATAGTTCTTCTAGATATTGACTTGAAAATATTTTGTCGATTTTGATCTCCATTTCGCTCACATGGACATTCCAAACATGTCTTACGAAGATGTGCCACACCATAACAAACCCGAATTGGCTTGGTTGTCATGATATGGTAGTATCACTACTAATATTGTGCACACCAATGCGTATTGTAGTTGCTAAAAGTCTTATGCATAGGGGGGGTTTTCCTTTGCATAGTCTCTTGAAGGCACAAGATATCTTTATAGAAGATCTAAATTAATCAAATTTTCCTATACAAGTTTGTTGGCTACACCACGAGGGCTCCACATTTGATAACAATGAGGTATATTTGAAAACTTTTATACTTATTGAAGTGTTTAATAAAAGTGAGGTTACACTTACTCAGGTGTAAGTGTTTCACCTTCATATTGTGTTGTGCGCACACAGGAGAGAATCTTACTAAGGATAGGTGGATCATAAGCAAGGTGATTGCTTGATGTTGTTTTGGATGAATTGATCTAAGTATCTTACTTTGTCCTTAAAGAGTCATGGTTATTAACATGATAAATAAGAACACCTTCAAGAACTCACTACATTATCTCTGTTGAATAAACCTAACTTTATCTTTAACTAGTTACCATTTAAAAACATGCCTAAACAAGTAAGCCTTCAATAACACACTACATAGCCCCTCTTGAATAACCACTTAAATTATTTCTTTCAAATGTATCATACATGATATTGAAGAGAGAATTAATGCGATCTTTTTAAATGGTGTTACTTCGAAAGCTTATATGCTATACATTATAATATTTGTGATCTATTGCATAAAATTTTGCTTAATGCACAGTAAATAAACTTGATATCTACAACCTTGCACGCCAGAATTCTTGAGATTCGAGTTCGTGAGTCCTCGAGGTTGTATGAGTGTCATGTGTAATATTATACTATGCCACTATGTTGGTAATAGCAGCGGCGACTAATTGTGCCAATAACCTTAAACTTATTCTCCTAGATGAAAGTCCGTTGTGCACGATTGCAGTACTTCTTACAGAAGTTGGAATGATTAATTGGGAAGCCATGGGAGCTATAGCATGCAGGCAAGTAATGGAGAAGGCCGAATAATTAGAACAAGCATGAGGCCATCACTTCTCTCGCCCATCGGGGAGCTTACGTCGGTGTTGCATTTAGTAGCCTGGTATGATATTATATCAAACACCTAAACATACCCGATTATCTTGTCAAGCATGCAATGCAGATGGCGCAGCTTCTTATGTCAACCTCTTCGTCAGTATCCAATCAGTACAGTCTCACGTCCAAAGCAGCAGCAACAAGAAGCCTATAATGGCTATTGCTTTGATATGTATGGACCTATAATGGCACCTAGTTAGTCAACCTAACACTTCTGCAAGTGTGCGAAGTGCAATGTCCGTAGTTGTGGTTTATGCTTTATATACTATGCATTGATAGATGAGAATCGTTAGCATAGCAAGAATTACAATTGCAAAATACTAAAACTATGATACTATATTGCATACCTACTAAGGTTGAAGTTGTATATTAATGGCTCAACTTATTTTCAACTACATATCGCATGCATTAAAGCATACCATATCTCATAGGTGTCATACTTATGTCGACATTTCTTCTATGGTTGTTGTTGATATCTAACATGTGTTGTATTTGTGTTGGCATACCTTCTATGCCATGTCGACTTGTCAAAACATCAGTTTGCTGATGATTCCATGAGATTTTAATCCTTAATAAAAGGTTATTATACATGAAGTTAAATAAGACCCTTTATGACACCCATATATCAGCTTGAGTGTCACATCATCTCTCAACCACTACATAATCTTGTGCACATTGTTATGCTAGAAATTATCATTTAGATGACATCGAATCTCTCCCAAGGAGGGTGCACCAGCGTGGCCTCCTTCAAGGCCAAGTTTTTTTGTGTTTGAAACTCAGTCACATATGATTTTTGACTAAACATTTATTCGATGCTCATCATAGTGTTTATCAAATTATAGAACATAGTGCTTATCTAATTAGAAGCAGGGTGAAGTTGATTATATATAGTGCTAATATGTGGATAATAAGTTGGTTCCCTTTAACTAATAAGAAACTTGTTAATTTTTCAAAAAGATAATAGATGGGCACTTTTAGCATTACATATATATTATTTATTTTGGCAATGCTTAATGTGATGCTTGTAGCATTGCTTGTATTTTTAATACACTAGCCTACTTTAGTTACCATTTGAAAACCTTATCACACACACACACACACAAATATGGGAAAATAGAGAGAGAAAGACAAATGGAGGGGGGGAGGGGGAGGGAGATAGAAAGAGAGAGGGAAAGCTGGAGGGAGATAGAGATAGTAGAAGAGAGTGAGAGTTTGAGAGAGAGAGAGAGAGAGAGAGAGAGAGAGAGAGAGAGAGAGTGTGTGTGTGTGTGTGTGTGTGTGTGTGTGTGTGTGTGTGTGATATAGAGGGAGGTTGAGATGGTTACACACACACACACTCTCTCTCTCTCTCTCTCTCTCTCTCTCTCTCTCTCTCTCTCTCTCTCTCTCTCTCTCTCTCTCTCTCTCTCTCTCTCTCTCTCTCTGTGTGATATAGAGAGGGAGGTTGAGATGGTTACACACACACACAAGGTGTGATAGATGGATGGAGGAGGGAGGGAGAGGGATACAAATTGGGGGAGGAAGAGAGAAAAATAGAGGGATACAAGAGAGAGGGGGAGGAGGAAGGAAGAGAGGGTGAGATAGATGGAGGGAGAGAGGGAGAGGGATAGAGATTGAGGGAGGAAGAGAGATAGAAATAGAGGGATAAAAGAGAGAGGGAGAGAGAGAGACAAAGAGATAGGCATGTGCGTGCACACACACACAAAAGGTAGAAAGATTGATAAAGAGAAAAGACAAAGGGGAGAGCGAGAGTGGGAGAGGGGAATAATTACAAAGTGAGGAAAATGTATATGGAGGGAGAGAGATAAGGGTGAAGCATAGCACAATTAGAAAAGATGTTGCATTAACTCATTAATGCCAAGAGATGATTCCAAAACCATATGTGTGTGTATGTGTCAAAGTATGAAGATTGGGAACCTTATGCTAGAAAAGGAACTCAAGAATAGTATATCTATATGTTTTCCATTACTGATCACCTTTGCTAACTATAGTTAGTGATTGATAAATGATGTTAGTATGTATTTATTAATGCTGTGTGTGTGTGTGATATATAAGGAAAAAAGAGCAATATAAAGACCACTATAGTAATAAATGTATGTGTGTGCAAGCATGCATGTGTGTGTGTGTTTACCTCAGTAAATCAAGTAGTAAACATTGTGTGGGTGGGTGTGTGTATGTGCATGTGTTTGCCTCATTAGATTTAGTAGTAAATAGTATGTGTCTATGGGGGTGGGTAGGTGTGTGTGTATGTCTTTACCTCATAATATCATATAATAAAAAGTATGTGTGTGCACACTCACTCACACATGTATGTACACATGCATATAGATCCAAGAATGCATTCACATAATTGTACAACTTACACCAATCATGCATTATATATTAGGGGATATGGAATGATGATATTGAGTCTTTAACGTGGTTTTCTCTTCCTTGAATAGTGCCCATGATGCTAGTGTAGGACTATTGTATAGTCTCTCCATAGCTTGAGCATTCTCTCTACATGTATATTGTAGTGCCATATTTTTAAATGTGCATTAAATCAAAGTACATAATTTATACAAAGATTGTCCCATAAAAAATACACCATCACAAAAAAGTATGAAAATTCATGAAATATGTCCAAACTTTCCATATCATCAAGATGATCCCATTGTTTCTTGCCCATGCATTGCGCCAATGCCATGCATGTCATGGAACAAGAAGAATCGGCATCCCTAAATGTTATGGATTTTAAATCAATGGTTTGTGTGTCCCTTATATACTACCCTTCTATGCTACATGGATTGATGCACTTGAAGCATAGGTCAAACATGCTATTTAGTGATGGATGGTCTTAAATATGGCATTATATTTGTATGTACGTCCAATTCCAAATTCAAAATGAGCACATAGTAGAGATACAAGAAAGAAAACTACCTTCTCTAATGAGATGATCAATCGAGTAAGATTTATAGATACACAAAATGAGCACATAGTAGAGATACAAGAAAGAAAACTACCTTCTCTAATGAGATGATCAATCGAGTAAGGTTTATTGATGTATCTATGCACCATGGTGAGCAAGATAATGATGAGCTTGAGAAAGAGCTCAAGTGTGGGAAAGACATCAATTTTCTTGCCTATTAGCCTTGAGGAGTTAACTATATTGGAGGAGTCAATTGGTAGGTGATAGGATTTGTTTAGCCATCCTCGAAGGTTGTTAGGCTTTTAGCACTCTTCATGTCAAAATTTTGTCCCCAATATAGGCTCAAATTAGATGGCCTCATGGAGAGTAGAATAGTTTTATGGAAGTCCCTTTAGATTATATGTATGGTTACTATTATATCAAATGTGCTTTTTCAACGTGGTTATATCTAAAATTTCATCCTCATATATAGAATAATTAAATCCTCATATATAGAATAATTAAATAAGTTTGATTTCAAATACTCTCAAATACACCATACTTTGTTGATCTAGCCTATGACACTTTCACACTTCAAATTTAGAACTACCCCAACAAGATGGAAATTGATGTCAAACCCTCCCGTGTTGGAGAGAGGGGGGGTGATGGAGAGGGAAAAAGGAGATATATATATATATATATATATATATATATATATATATATATATATATACAAGAGAGATAAAGAGAGGGAGAGATATTAGCACCCAAAAAAAGAGGAAGAGTGTGTGCGGGGAGAGAGAGAGAGAGAGAGAGAGAGAGTTAATAGGAAAGAAAGAGGGGACTTATTGCCAAGAGTCATTAACGATCCAATAAATATCACTCCCTACAATGATGTGATATGCAACATCTACTTAGTAATGTTCTTAATACTTGGATTGTGGTAATGGCTAGGAAATTAGTACTATTTTGAATTACATTTAGAATAAATATTTATGGAAAGCAACACGTTTGATTGATTAAAAAAGATTTAGTCAGAATGGGCATTTGTCACTATGCCAAGTGGGCACAAAGTGAACCTCCGTTGGTTTAGAGGCTATAATACACCTTAAGAACAAGTGTGGTTCAAGGTGGACAAAAGAATGCAAAGAAAATTTTAGCACTCTTTCATTGAACTAACCTTCTATAGTCATCAAATGGTAGTGAACGCGATGTTGGGCTCGTGGAGAGATCATGAAGTTGTGACAGATGCATCGTGGAAGAAAAATCTGGCTTAACATCGAAACATGTTTTCCAGGTTTGAACAAACGGCCGGAGGCTTTCTAGTTCGAGCTTTGAAATTTTCCAGCTATGCAGAGGAAAGACTTCAGTCTTGAAGATGTGCTTCAGTCTTGAAAGACATAGGGTGTTATTAGCACCCTGCAATTAGTGTGGAAAGAAACCCCCAATAGCTCACAAGATTAGCTGCTTTAACCTCTACCGGTTCTTGCACGAGCCGCATTCCATCCATCCAATCAACTGGGTGACAAGTTTCTTCTGCTCAACACAATTAGGTAGGGACGTCACTCCTCTAATGGACCCATCAGAGAGATTTCAGTATCAAGTGAATTGCAGAATCCAGATCGAAAAGCTATGGGGTCTCTGTCTCTTATGTTCCTGACTCAGCAATGTGCAACTACAGAAGCTGCAGTATTTACAAAAGGACTTGAGGCTTATTGAACTTAAGAGGAGTCCTCATCAGCGTCCAATAAAATTTTCTGCGATCACTGCCTGTGCTCAGGTCTGATGGGGGGGACCAATTCCCTTTGTTCGAACCTTCTGATTGAAGTGCTTGTGATTTCTAATAGCGTGGGATAAAGACTGGGTTCAAGTGGCTATTATGGTTTACAAAAACCAGAAAGATGATACGAGGGCCAAGTTCCCACACAGGATAATGGCGCCAAGAACCGGTACTCGGCCTTGAGGCCAACCGAAGTGAGACCTGGAATGCCATATTTCTTGATGATTCTCGAATAAATATGCAATTTGGAACAATGAGGAACTGTGACCATACAAAACCTTGGGTAGCAGACACAGAAACTTCATCTTCAACCCTTCAATCAACCATGTAAACGTAAATGTAAATGTAAACCTTCTCAAGACCAACGCTAGAGAGATTGTATGTTATAATTTGAGCTGCGTGTATCCCGCTCAAGAACTGTCCACCAGATGGCCAACCTGAGCTAACTTCACCCAGTCAGAATCTGTCACTCTTTACCTACACTATTACTTCTGCAAAACCATTTCAGGGCAAGATGGTAACACGCATTACCCACGCTTACGCGACATGGAGGAATCACAATTATCCAAGCCGTCTTCAAACTCTTTAGAATCTGACTTACTAGCTGTGCTATGACGTCCCTACCCAACAAGAACAGAGAGCAAAGCACGGTTAAGCTTCACATACTACACAGATACTGCAGCGCCGCGAGCTACACACCCGAACCAGATAGCAAAGCACAGTGACAACAGGACTGAAGACGCCGTACGATAACTGCAACAGAGCTTTGGATGCTCGAAGACTTGACCTTGCTGGTTTCCATTTCAAGCCAGTCGTCGAGAGGACGGACTTGATCCAAGCGAGGGAAGGGAGGCAGAAGGCGGCACTCAGGGAATACAAACTGAAAGAATAGACGAAGGAATCCATTGACAGACAGATGATACCACAATAAGAATACCATCTCTCGGATCGTCAACCGTTTGAATTCTCATCACTGCGCCTTCTTCCGTGCTCCCTCCCAAAACCCCAAACCAACATCCATGAGATGCGCAAGTGCCCGAGTTCAGGATAATATAGTCTTCCCTAACCCTAAGCCCTAACATGCTTAGAAAGACCTCACAGTTTCTAAGGAATTGTTCCCATGGGGTTTTTTTTGAAAATCACATGGACCCAAAACCCCATGCTTAAAATAATGTTAGTGTAAAGTTCTAGGTCCTTGTTTCCCAAATTTGTGGAAGAAGAACCATCACCAATCGACACAGATTCCTACCTCCATCAAAACTGTGTGGTTATTATTCATGCATCCATCTCACGCAGAGGAGACTACAGGGGTTGAAAATGATTTGCTCGCTCTGCAAACTCTCTGTCGTTGTCTCTGTCTTACTCATACTATACGTTGTTACTGTCCCTAGTATTGACTCTTTCACTCACCATCTGTTTTTGCAAACACAAGTGCAATTGTGTGATTTTGACAATGTCTTTGGAGATCTCCTTTTGGTGAAGACTGTCAACTCCGACTCTGATTTGAAGGCTGCTTTTCCTGTCAAATGCCATTTTGCCTGTCAAAACAAGGCTTTTCAACAATGCCTGTCAAAATACAAGTCTAATACCAAATTTTGCCTGTCATCACAACATGCCCAATCAAAATGCCCCTGTCATTTGGCATGTCAGCATTTACAAGTTGCCTTTCATTTTTTCTAGTTGTATACTAGTATGATGTATTACATAGCAAGTCGAGAATTGGTGGCTCTTGAGTACCTCGCAAGTCCCATGCAAGTTTTCAACTACTAACTAGGTTAGTGACTTGGTAAGTTGGAAGATTCTTACTATTACTATATTTCATTTACCTTGTCTAAAACTAAAACCTAGAGGCTAGGATTTGAGAATCAATAGTCCGCAATCAATCTAAGTTTTTAATGTGGTTGAGATTAGAGAAACAGTGCGATTCAGGAACTTCAAAGAAGATACACTATACTCTCATCTCCATTGTCCAGCCCACATCACAGTCTGCAGTCAGCCATTGTTGAATAAGTTTTGAGTCGCTTAACTATAGGCGGCTATGGCCTTCCGGCCCGCCACCCGAACAAGGCATCTAGATTCTCTAGACTTTGGACTCTGGAGTTGGCAGTGCGAGGCTCGACGGGCCTCTTGAACAACGCATCTAGATTCTCTAGACTTTGTGAAAGGTGAGAAGGATCGAAGCTTGCACTCAAGAGGTATGGCGGGAGAGCAAGAGCAAGAAAGAGAGAGACAAGAAATGGGAACTCCAACAGTCACAATGTGTGACCAGGCCTTCCTTTATTCAAACTGTCACTAAAAGAATAAAGAATAAAGTGACAGTGACGGGCATCCGCCACCTGCAGTGTGCAATGGTGGTGACTGTCAATGTAGTAATACACGGCGACGACAGAGGCGCCTTTACCTCCAACAACCTCCCACTTTAAGGTGAATCTGCCCTAGTGAGAAGTGAAAAGAAAAAAGAAAAAGACAATACAACATGTACACATGTACAACAGGATGAGGAAAGACGTCATCTCATCCCACACCCATCAGCCTCGTGAGAAAGGCAAAGCGCTTTGTAGAGAGGCTTTTTGTGAGCATATCTGCAGGATTTTGGTCAGTCGAGATCTTGACAAGGTCAACAAACTTGTCCTGAACGACCCCACGTATGAAATGATACCTCACCTCAATGTGTTTCGTCTTCCATGCTTGGCTAACTGAATAGCACTCATAGAATCCAAATGCAATGTAGGGATAGCATCAATACCAAGGTCAGCAACCAAACGACCCAACCAAATGGCCTCCTTGCAAGCCTCAATGGCCGCAACATACTCAGCCTCTGTAGTAGAAAGGGTCGTGCATTTCTGCACCCTAGACATCCAAGAAACAGTACCTCTAGAATAGGTGAATACATAGCCAGAAGTGGACTTCCTACTATCTGCATGTCCTACATAATCAGAGTCAGTGTACCCCACAACTCCTATAGCCTGGCTGCCATAGCATATGCACATATCTGCAGTGCCCTTCAGGTACCTCATGATACCCTTCACAACATCCCAATGCTTCTTGCCAGGTGTAGCCATATAGCGTGCCACAATACCAACTGCAAAGGTAATACATGGACGAGTGGCGATCATGGCATACATAAGACTGCCCATTGCGAATGCATAGGGAATCTTGGACATCTCGGCCCTCTGTTCATTTGTCTGCGGACAATCAGCCTATGATACCTTCACATAAGAAGGCAATGGATAGCCAATAGGCTTTACGTCCTGCATGCGGAAGAGCTCAAGGACTTTATGAATGTGCTCCCTCTGTGACAAGTAGAGGAGTCCCTGATGCATGTCGTGTCTAATGCGTATACCAAGTCTGTGAGAGGCATGTCCCAGATCTTTCATCTTAAAGCTCTTCTTGAGCTGAGCCTTAAGAGTATCTAACTCATCATGAGCTTTCCCTGCTATCAGCATATCATCCACATAGAGTACCAAAATCAATAAAGAACCATCACGAGCTTTCTTCATGTAAAGACACGGATCCATAGCACTCCTGCTGTAGCCATGTGACTACATAAAGGCATCAAACTTATAATACCACTCCCTAGGTGCCTGCTTCAAGCCATAAAGACTTTTACTAGGTGCTTCCTGCCAGGTTCTGCAAAGCCCTTAGGCTGCTCCATATAAATCTCATCATGCAAGTTCCCATGTAAGAAAGCCGTCTTGACATCCATCTGGTATAAATCCAAGTCAAGCTGAGCAACCAAAGCCAAAACTAAGCACAAGGTGGTTATCTTAACCACAGGAGAAAAGACCTCATCAAAGTCCACACCATGCTCTTGCTTAAAACCCTTTGCTACCAATCTAGCCTTGTATGCTGGCTTAGGGTGTCCAGGGGTACTTTTCAGCTTGTACACCCACTTGCATGGCAAAGCCTTATTGCCCTTAGGCAAGGAAACCAAATCCCAAGTCTCATTCTTATGCAAGGAGTCTATCTCAGACTACATAGCCCTCTCCCAGGAGTGGCTGTCACCCCTGCGCATAGCCTCATCATAAGTGAAAGGCTCTCCTGCATCTGTAACCAAGACATAATTCATTGAGGGCTGAAATCTATCAGGTAGACGTCTGTCTCTAGTAGACTGTCTCACGACAATCTTCGTTGCCTGCCCAGCTGCCTATACAACACCCTGACCATGAGCATCTGCTACAGCTATAGGCTGTCCAATTGGTTGTGCAGGAGCTCTTGGCTCCTCTTGAAATATGACCCTGTGGATCTCAATAACTCTCTCAAGCTGCCTATGCATCTTGTCTTCATGGAAGACTACATCATGACTGCAGATGACTTTTCACGCTTGCGGATCCCAAAGACTACCGGTAACCCATCTCGCTTGCATCCCCATAACCAAGGAAAATGCATTTGACACTCTTAGGATCCATCTTACTTCTCTTGTCCCTGGGTACATGGCAAAATGCCTCACATCCAAAGACATGGAGATGCACATAAGAGGGAGGTTTTCCAGTCCATACCTCCTCTGCAACCTGGAAATCCAAACCACTAGAAGGTGATCTATTTATGACATGCACAGTTGTACTAACTACCTCAGCCCAAAAGCTCTGTGGTAGGCCTGCATGGCTAAGCATACTACGTATACGCTCCTAGATGGTTCTATTCATCTGCTCAACCAAACCATTCTGGGGGGGGTGTAGGGGGTGGTCAACTAACATTTAATACCTCTCTCATCACATAACTGCTCAAAAGCACGTGAGACATACTCACCTCCATTATCTGTTCTGAGGCATTTTAGCCTATACCCAGACTGGTTCTCAACCAATGCAAGCCATCTCTGAAACACAGCCAAGGCATCGGATTTCAGCTTAATGGGATAAGCCCAAACTTTTCGTGAAAAATCATCTATGAAAGTAACAAAATACTTTGCACCACCCATAGACTGACAAGGGATGGCCCCACAGACATCCGAATGTACCAATGCCAAGGGCTCACTCATGCGTGGCCTACCAGACTTCTTATGCATAGACCTAGTCTACCTGCCATAAAGACAATGCTCACATGAATCAAAACATGCATAATCAAGGGGCGGTAAGTATTGCAAACCAAAAAGCATTTTCATTCCCTTCAAAGACATATGGCCCAAAAGGGCATGCCAAAGAGATACATGTGGGATAGAACCCACATACAAAACATGATCAAGGGAAGAAGCAGATAGTATCAAGGGATACAGGCTGCCAGCCTTAGCACCTCTCGCAATCACAAGTCTGCCACGAGTGATCTTCCATGCAGAGTCTCCAAAATATACATGATAACCTGTGTCATCAAGCTGTCCAACTGACAGGAGATTGTGTGTCAAAACAGGTATATGACATACATCCTACATAACAAAACTGCTACCAGAAGGAAACTGCAGCCTAACATTACCAATGCCCACAATATCAAGAGAGTTGTCATCACCCAAGCGCACAGAGCTCGAAACAATGAAACCACTCTCAGCAAGGTGTCACATGAAAGGATGCACTTGAGTCCAAGAGCCAACACTGTGCATACATAGAATGTATCTCTGTCATCTGCGAAGCACTAAAAGAAGCTGCAAGGATATAATCATCATCATCAATATCCTCAGGCTGCATAACATTGATCTCTTCTATTTTAACACTGGACTTTGCAGGCACTATGCTGCGATCAAAAGACTTATCCTGCACTTTGTCGTTCCCCTTATCTTTGCACCTTTCATTGCGTAGTTCATGGCATTGTGGCCTAATATCGCCATTTTTCCCACAATGGTGACAAGTAACATCTGCATTCCTGCCACGGGATTTGCTACATGACTTCCCACGAGACTTGGACCGAAATTTCTGAGAATCCCGTCCACGGCCATTGCCACTGCCATGCTTTCCATATCCATCATTCCTACCTTTAACTGTCATAGCATGCGACACACAAGAGGCATCCAAATTCTTACGGTTAACCTCTTCCTGCAGAAGAGCACTCTCAACATCAAATAATTTCAAGGTAGCAGTAGAGGCACATAATGCAATGCGAAATACATCCCATGACTCATTAAGAGTACGAAGCAAGAAAAGAGGAGTGACATCCTCTGCAAAAGTGATGTCCTACGAAGTCAACTTCTTGAGTATAGCATGGAATTGGCCCAAGTGAGCAGACATAGTCACATTCTCCTTCATGTGCAGATCCATAAGCTGCTTCAGCCAATACATATGACTTGCTGGACTTTTCTTGTCATAAAGATTCTTGATTTTATCACACAACTGCCATGCACTCTGTTCTTCCTCAAATACATTGTAATGAACCTGTTCTGTGAGAGATAATACAATAGTGGACTTGCATAACTCATTAAGCTCAAGCCATTCCTCATCTGGCATAGTTGCAGGCGGATGCCCACTCAACCTCAAAGGTTTGATCTGCAATTTTTGCACCAACACCTGCCAAATCTGGCTCTTCCAATAAGAGTAATTTGTACCATCAAGCTTAGTGATGTTGAAAATAGCATGATCAGTGGATGAACTCGCCATAATGTAGGCTGGAAGACTGTAGACAATTCAAAGCTGCTTGCTATTTATTGTAGAAAATGACCAAAAAAATCACCAAAATCGAGAGAAAATGGCGAGAAAAGTGTAACCAAAGCTGCTGCCAACCAAGTACTAGTGAAAGTACATCATTTCAGAATATTTTAGCATGAAAAATCCATGTCAATCCGGAATTATATGCTTGCTGTAATAAATGACAGCAGGATATTGTGAGAGTTAATTTCTGACCAAATCACTACACCAAGTCAATAAGTGACAACCAAGACATGACCAACCATAAACGGGCATAAATAAGCACCAAACAGTCATCAAGACCCTGAGCAAACACCCAAACATGTCACCAAAGCATCCGTCAGTGTGAGTAGGCATATCCCCTGGACAATAGGGCAAAGTATACATAACACTAGCAAGACCTGACACCAGTAGGTGTATGCTCACAAGAGTGCAAAGCCCAAGCTTAGGTCAAAAGCAACTCCAAGATATCAATGCATGAACTATGTAACATGTAAGTGTAAGAGATCCCAAAGTCTCAAGTATCTGCAAAATGCTCAAATAGCATAAACCTCCTGTTCAGTGTCGGTCAAGCATACAAGATGCTCCCACTGGCTCAAAAGGCGAATAAACGAGCTCAACAGCTCAAGCAAACCAAGTCAAAGTACCAGAGGTAGGTAACCAAGACAATGCCTCAATAGCATCCAAGGTCGTAATGGAAAAATCCAAGTCGTAACGGAAAAATCCAAGTCAATGTCCAACTGCTCAAGAGAATACTCAAATGAATGTCAAGACGAGCTCAAACAACTACCATCCACAGCCAAAGCATAAAGCATTCACCAAGACATCATAACCCGTACTAGGTAGTCTAGGCATAAACCATGTCATAGATGAAATGCCAGCTGCAAAGAAGTGACATTCAAACCCAAATCGAGCTCTAATCTCATATCAAAAGCATTCCGGAGTATAAATAAGACATGTGGCATAGTCCAAATACATCATGACATCATACCGAGTTGCCGGGAGCACCCCATGACCAATAGGCATAACCCAACTGTAGCATAAATAGCTTCAGCCACCTTGAAGTTTCTAGTAGCATATAACCTCTATAAACTGAGCAAATTAGTGCTCAATCCAAGCTCAAATCCTTAGGCAAACCATAGGCATACATTCCCGTATGTATAGGCACCAACCGAGCATAATCGGGCATCAAATGCCAAGACCTATAAGCATAAAATTGAAGTAACAGGTGGCTGTCCTGTTTTGGATAGATCTGGGATTGTTCAAAATAGTCAATGGCTGAGCTAAATCAGCTCCAAATGCATCTCACATAAGAGGCATAACATCCACAAGTGATCTGGTATCAATAGACATCAGTAGAAGCATCACATAAGCCATAGGCATACAAATAAATGTTGTCTTAGACCTGAAATCTATTGCAGAATATTCTGTCATTAGAATTTGGAAAACCCGACACCACCATCGCGTCTAGAGCATACCAAAACCCCAGCTTAGACTCTTACCTTGCCTGAATCGGGTTCTGAATGCTCAAGATATGACAAAAAGAGTGATTTTTGGGCTAGATTTTGAAACAGGCGCAAAAAGAACGTGAGATGGCTGGGGGAGTCTGCTGTCCCACGTGTCAACAATGGGGCCCAAAGGGGGCACAAATGGGGGCCAAAGAGGGCCTACACCAAGCCTCAGCAAGCCTTGATAAGCTGAAAGCAAGATCCGGGTGAAGGAAGCTCCAAGAGATGTGAGCCATGGCTGCCCACAACCTGTGAAAACCTTGTTTACCTAGACCTATGGATTGAAGTAAAACTCTAAAATAATGAAGCAATACCTCAACTTCAATGCCCTGATGGTGCCTCAATAGGCCCGGAAGAAGTTTGGAAAGCCGGGGAGTGATGAGAGCTCAAGAGAATGAGCTATGGCTTTCGAGAAGGAGACCCAATGCAAGTGGGGAGTCAATGGGAAGCTGAGAATGCCACGAGCCAAGCTCAAGAGTCGGGAAGCCGAGCTCTGATACCAGTTGAAAGGTGAGAAGGATCGAAATGGGAACTCCAACAGTCACAATGTGTGACCAGGCCTTCCTTTATTCAAACTGTCACTAAAAGAATAAAGAATAAAGTGACGGTGACGGATACCCACCACTTGCAGTGTGTGCAATGGCGGTGACTGTTAGTGTAGTAATACATGGGCGGCTAGAGGGAGGCGCCTTTACCCCCAACAACCTCCCACTTAAAGGTGAATCTGCCCTAGTGAGGAGTGAAAAGAAAAAAGAAAAAGGCAATGCAACATGTACACATGTACAACAGGATGAGGAAAGACATCATCTCATCCCACGCCCATCAACCTCCTGAGAAAGGCAAAGCGCTCTGTAGAGAGGCTTTTTGTGAGCATATCTGCAAGATTCTGGTCAGTCGAGATCTTGACAAGGTCAACAGACTTGTCCTGAATGACCCCACATATGAAGTGATACCTCAGCTCAATGTCTTTCGTCTTCCATGCTTGGCTAACTGAATAGCACTCATAGAATCCGAATGCAATGTAGAGATAGCATCAATACCAAGGTCAGCAACCAAATGACCCAATCAAATGGCCTCCTTGCAAGCCTCAGTGGCTGCAACATACTCAGCCTCTGTAGTAGAAAAGGCCGTGCATTTCTGCACCCTGGACATCCAAGAAATAGCACCTCTAGCATAGGTGAATGCCAGAAATGGACTTCCTACTATCTGCATGTCCTGCATTCTGGCTATGTATAAAGTGACTATCTCTTCTGGCTATGTATAAAGGAAGGCACCTATACATAGCCAGAATAAAGTGACTGTCTCTAGCATAGGTGAATACATAGCCAGAAGTGGACTTCCTACTACCTGCAGCGTGCAGTGGCGGTGACTGTCAGTGTAGTAATACACAGGCGGCTAGGCAGAGGCGCCTTTACCCCCAACACTTTGGACTCTGGAGTTGGCAGTGAGAGGCTCGATCCACGTGGTGACCTGGCCAATGGCTATGAAGTGGTAGGCTCAAGGCTATAGCTATGAGCTATAGCTCCGAAGCTCAAGAGTCAGAGTGAGTGATGTGTAGACTGCAGTCATTTGTGACTTAGTGACTCATCAAAGTGAGTTGCAAGATGAGCGTAGAGGAAGGTGACCCACTGCCCTAGTGCCCAATGCCCGCAGCCCACTTCACCAATATTAAGCAGTAGTTGTGGGCCTACAACTCAGTGGAGGGTGAGGGAGGTGAAGCAACAAGCCTACTAAGCACTGGTCATCTAAGGTGTGACTACAATAGGCGGAGGCTCGAGGGTCCATTGACTGCCATGGAGTCTCAAGAGTTGAGACAAGGCCTCTTCAGCCAAAGAGGTACCTACTAAGCCTAAGCTATTACTAGTGATACAATGGATTTTTCTGTTTTATCAATTGATTGATTTATTCTAGGAGTTTAAGGTTGAATCATGATTAATAATAGCTATTAGGCTTTAGCATTCTATAGGTTAGCAAGAGTACTCTTTAAAGTAAGATTTAAGAAGTCTAATGTGAGGGTGAGGCTTCATTAATCGTTCAAATCGGAAGAAATGTGAGTCTTTTAGAGCCCAAAGTTTGACCCAAAACCATATTTCAAACTAATGCATGTAAAAAAATCAAATGCACATGGCAATGAATTTTCAAGCTCATCTCTGAAGTAAGAAATAATATGCAAAGAAGTTATTCTCATAAGGTCTCCTTTGTTACTAGTGCCAATAAGGGCATGCTATAATTATGGTTAGAGGAGTCTAGCTTGTATTTAAGGGGAAATTGATCTAGTTAACTAGCATGTTGCGATTTCTTTTAATACAAGAGTTGTGGCTTATAGGTTTATTTAATCAACTTAAAAGTAGTAAACAAGATAGAAACTATCCCTTTCATTGAGGATTTGTTTTGGGATTCTCATTCTAACTTCATGCGTGTCCTTAGGAGCCACACCTTAGCCAACTTGAGTGATTGGTGCATGCACATCATCTAAAACTTTGCTTCATCTTTTCCAAAGAGAGTCTCTTGTGGGAAAAAATGTAGTCTTTAATCCATTAGAGATTATCTTTTGGACTTTTGAACCATATGCAAACATGCACACTAAATTTCCTACTCTAAAAAGTATATAGAGAATGGACAAGATGAAGCTAAACCGAAAAGTATCTTTTGGACTTTTGAACCATAAGCAAACATGCACACACTAAATTTCCTACTCTAAAAAGTATATAGAGAATGGACGAGATGAAGCTAAACCGAAAATGAAGATTCATGACAACAATACAAAAGTAGGTTCAATGTGCCCTTGGGCCTATAATCTATTTACTCTTTGCAATATATTGGAATGCCACCAAGTGGTTACCTTGATCATAATTTTGTACATCCTGTTAATGGTGCTTAGCATGCAATACTTGAAACATAAAGTTATACTCAAAGTATAATATGCATATGATTCAATCTACCAATGGTGCTTAATATGCAATACTTGAAACATAATGTTATACTCAAAGTATGCTATGCGTTATGATTCAATCTTTGATGGATGTAAGCATCCTTGATAGTTATTGTGTGACAATAGATACTATTGGAGATTGAGTGGGAGGCTTGGGATTTTGGAAATCTCTATCCAATTCACCAACATATATCAACTTGAGCTTTTAGCCTTCAGGTACACATTGACAAACTCCTTTTGTTGTTTCACATAACAACCTTTCAAAAGCATACATATTATAATCATAACATAAAGTACATTACTTTATGTGATCTTTTTATGTATTGTAGGTAGCTGAACCATGGATCCGTCCAAATCTCAAAAGGGTTTGGCAAGAAAAAGAAATCTTATCCTTCTATAGCCTCTTTTCTATCAAGAGGCCAAAGTGCTTGTGGAAGGCCAAGGGGTTTGGTATCAGGAGATGCCAATGAAACTATGGGTCAAATGTCAGTTTAAATATAAATGTTTCTATAATGCAAGAGGGAATGACTTCAGCAGTGTCGAATGCTACAAAAAATGTAAATGTGAATATGTGAAATGCAACTGAGAGTTCTTCCAATGCTGATGTTTTTATTAAAAAGGTGAAACAAAAATGGCGGCATCAGTGAACTCTTTTGCATCCATGGGCATACATATGTAAAATTCTATGTAATGAGGAAAGAGTGAAATGTCAATGGTGTCAAGATGCTAGCAAAGTAAATACCTATACACAAGGAGGCTCTCAAAGCATCCAATTATTGGCATTGAATGATCAAAGCATCCAATTATCAGCATTGAATGATCATGCTAAGACTTTTGATCACATTAGTGAAGTACATGCTCGTAATGCCGAGGCAAAGATTAGTAGTGACGGAAAAGGACCTATGGACCATGGATTGGATACCATAGTCCATAATGAACAAAAGTAGATCATATCATGCAACATGAAACTAGTACATTTTTGTTTATGTGAGGACATACCATTGGAAAAATATCCAACAGTTATGCAAGCTGCAAAGGGAGCTTTGTACTCCAAATATGCCAACATCATATGAGTACAAATCCTATGTAAATCCAGTTTTAGGAAGGAAAATGATGATGGCTATGAGGGATCATGTTCGAAAGCAAATGTATGCAGAGATGTGTGCCAATCCTTTCTTTTCACTGCTCATTTGATGAGAGCTCTGGCCGCACTATGGAAAAGCATCTAATTATCTATGTTTCATATATCAATGATGGAGGTAGAGGACATGCGATTTGTAGATTTGTGCAGTTGTTGCCAAAGGATAATGGAACATGTAAGGCCATGTATGATGATATACAATCATTTTTCTTGGAAAGTGGTTTAGACATGCAAAACTTAGTTGCTATTGCAACTAATGGGGCTTCGGCTATGATGTGGCATAGGATAGGAGTTGTGACACGCTTTCAAGAATCATTGCCACATGTCATGGGAATTCATTGTATTGTCCACCGACAAGCACTTGTAGCAAAAGATGAATTTGTGACACATCCACATGTATTTGCCTTTGTGGATATGGTTGCAAGCAAAGTATATTCATGGTTAGTAAGATCAACAAACTGTCATATGGAACTTTGGAAAATAATGCATGAGTATGACATTATGGACATGAAAATTTTAGAAATGCATGTGGTTCAGTGGCTCTCAAGGGGCAAGGTGATGGAAAGGTTTGTTCAGATTATGCCTGTTGTTCTTGAGCAGTGGAAAAGACATTAGAAAAAATGGTATAAATATGCTACAATGTTTATGGTGCAATTCATCATGCACCTTTTAGCATATGTACTTGGAGAGTTGAACAAACTCAACTTTGAATTTCAAAGGCAAGTGATAGATGTAACAACGATCGATGCCCTTATTGATCTAACATTTGAGAAGCTCAATAGGAGATATATCACCTGTGATGATGACCAATTTGGTATTGGTTCAAAGCATCTCTTGTCATTCTTGAATATGACAAAAAATGGAAATTTGGTTTTTGTATATGCTAATGGTATATCACATACGCATGTATTGAAATATGTTGCAATTCCAAAAGTGTCAAAAAAGAATAAAAATGAGCAAATAATACAAATGATTTAGAAAAAGAAGATGAGGACTTGGACTTAAATACAATTCATGGCGGTGATGGAAATGAGACACGTTCTCTTTCAGAATGCATTGGTGTTGCACGAGTATATGTGCAAAATGTTTTGAATGCTTTGACTAGTAGATTTGAGGATCTAATAGTTTTCAATGCCTTCGAGATATTTGATCCTTCTTCATATCCCGTGGATGATATTGATCGAGACAAAAGAAGCCAAGAATTGCTAGAAAGACTAATCAACAAACTTAATGTTGATAGTCAAACGGTTGATATTCAAAGATGTATGAATGAGGGAGAGGATTTTGTTGGGATGCTATATCATGTCACAAGAAATAGGGGCATGTATGATGCTTGGGAGTTTTGTAGTAGCACAAAGACTTGGTGGGATTTATATCCAAGGATGATACATTTATGGCAAACATGCATAGTCATTCCAGCAAAAGTACAACCTCTTGTGAGCAAGGGTTTTCGAGACAAAATCTTATCAAAATAACTTGAGATCCAGCTTATGCCTTGATACATTGGATGTGTTGATGCTATTATCCATTGATGCACGTGATAGCTCCCAAATCAATTGGGAAGATATTTGGGATATTTGGATGGATGCAAAGAATAGAAGGGCAATGCCACTAGAATGATTAGATGGATGCATCTTCTTGCTACTTGTGCTGAGGATTTCATGGGGAGTTTTAAATTATTTATTTTATGGTGAAGGGTTGCTGGGAATCTATGTATGCATGATGGATTGTGGCTCATGTTGGGTTATTACATTTTGAATCTATTTCCTATCATAGGTTATAGCATTTTGAATTTATCTTCTTACAATGGAGTGTTGCTAGGTAGCGAAAGCTTATTTGTCATATGCAAAGTGGATTGAACATTGATTTTAGATCCTATGAGCATTCAAATTTGCAGTTTTAAAACCTTAATTAGAGACTTTTTTATGTCACCTATCATTCACAATTTTTTGTCTATCATTTGACTAATATAATTTTTTCATATCACCTATCATATGAAAGGAATTTTTTAAATTTTCCTGTCATTCAAAAAAATCTAAGGGGCCAATGTCGAGTGCTATATCAAAGGACGACTTGAAGGGTCGTCCAACTTTTTTGGGAGATTCCTCTCTCTCTCTCTCTCTTTCTCTCTCTCTCTCTCTCTCTCTCTCTCTCTCTCTCTCTCTCTCTCTCTCTCTCTCTCTCTCTCTCTCTCTCTCTCTCTCTCTCTCTCTCTCTCTCTCTCTCTCTCTCTCTCTCTCTCTCTCTCTCACACACACACACACACACACACACACACATCGCATGAAGCCTAGTGAAACAAAAATGTGCTAGAGTAAAGATGAATCGTGTGACTTTGCTAATAGTCCAAACTCCCAAAACATGCAATACTTCATGCATTGA
Source organism: Lygodium microphyllum (assembly GCF_053477565.2). Taxonomy (NCBI): domain Eukaryota; kingdom Viridiplantae; phylum Streptophyta; class Polypodiopsida; order Schizaeales; family Lygodiaceae; genus Lygodium; species Lygodium microphyllum. The sequence continues at coordinate 30,529,828 of NC_141155.1, forward strand.
AGAGGGGAAGAATCGTGTTCTTGTGGTCTAAAGTAGAGAAGGTGCATTCTTGCGTGGTTGATGAGGAATTGTGACATTGTGTTTTGCAATATTTCTTGCATGGCTAATCAGGAATTGCAAGGAAAACCCCCACATGACAAAAAGCTTTTTAGGAATCGTTTTCAATCTAAAAATGGTTTTCAAGAAGCTACCCTTATGGGAACATCCCCAACACTGTAATTAAATAACTAAAAAATGGGGCCATTTCCATGAGGGTAGCCTCTATTAGCAAATCGTTTTTAGACTAAACGATTCCCCAAAAAAAAAAAGGTCCACATGTGCTAATTTAAAAAATGAAGAAAAATTTAGCATTGATTTTTCCCTGCCCCCATCATTACTCGTCAATCGCTAGGAAGAGGATCTTGCACCTTCTCCCCATTCAAGCATCTCAAACATTTGCCATAACATCTGGGAGTCGAAACATATCCATATGAGTATCATTGATTGCATGTTCAACATGCACACATGAAGAAGGGCCTTCACACTATTAATAACTAGCTAATGGACCTATCAATAAAACACCTCTGAATTAAGCAAGCAATGCTCAAAGCATCTCAAATAGCATCCCAGAACAACCATGGGTATGAAGTGCTATTCTCTATAGTAAACTATGAGTCTACACAAAGCCTGTGCTGAATATCTCAAAATCCGCATAGATTTTGCAAAAACTTTCATGTACAAAGTTGTAGACCATGTCGAAACATTTAGAGAGGTAGAGTCATTTTCCAAAATCCATATCTACAGCAAGATATGGCTTTTGCAAAAAAACTAGCTATTGCAAGGTTTCTCATAGACTGAAGATTCACAAACTAAAGGTCAAGTCTAGCTCCATAACTCTAGCTCCTGCAAAGTTGAGCTTTGATATCATGTTCAAAGAGAGGGGAAGAGACAAATCAGAATGGGAGCGATGAACAAAGAGCAGTGTACTCTTTGTTCTTTCATTATTCATTCATTATGTATTACATAAAGGTACTAAGTCTAAGTCACACATACAATGTATGAAAATATGTCACTAACTGATCAGACAGCTCTAACATATGACCCGACTCATTATTACAGCACACAAGATGGTGACAACTAGATGCAGCTATACAACTAAGTCGATGTAAATACTGAGCTTGAATCTCAATTGCTAATGCTATCGTTGTTGTTGTTGTTCTATGTACATATTGAAAGCTTGTAACATTTGTTTTACATAATCAAAAGCATCTCCCAATCCTATAGGTCTTATAGATTCTAAAGGTAGTGCTGAATCTCCCATCTTGTCATAGTTTGGATGTGGCTTCTCACATCAAGTTCACCATACATCAAGGGGGTAAGTGTCGAGCCACAAACCATAAGGGATCAAGGAATGAAATCACAATAGGAGATAGAATCAAGAGTATCAAAAGAAACCTATAAATTACTCAATAAATCACTTTGCACGTTGCAAATACACTGCTTGGAGGCTTGGATTCAACATTGTTAAGCCTAACCACTCTTTGCAAACTAAATAACTTCTTGTAGTAATATAAGGTAAAGTACTATTTTGATAATACAAGAACAAACTTTTGATTCTTCGCCAGTGATCCTAAATATTCTAGCCCTAAAACCTATCAAAAATTTCTATATTTAGCTCAACAACAGCAATAAAACTTCCTATAGCAAACACCTATAGTAGTAGGTAAACTCTAATACAAATCTGTCTTGAAATACGCTTCTATGGGTATGCCTTCTTGGGCTAAAGGCTCCCCAAATAACGGTAGTTTGCTTGATCTCTTACTTCAGCTTTCAAGAACCCCACATAAGATCCTCTATGAGATTCCTCAGGCCTTCTTCAATCACTCTTGCCCTTATTTATAAGTCATTTGCACTCTGATTTACAGATATATCCCTGCTATTACATTTTCAAGAAACATAAGCTTGTCTTTTTAAAAATCTCAAGGATAAAGATTTCTCGATGATCTCTTGCTTTCTAAGCATCAATCATAGCAGTACATAAGTGTGTTTTTGTCACATCCAGTCCTATTGTTGATATCGTATGAGGTGACACAAAAAAATCATGCTATTGCAATGCCTTACATTTTATTTATTTATTTCTTATTTTACTAAGCTCAAGCTTAGTAAGCTTTAATCTTTTCATTTAGCCACTTCTCCATTCATATTTGAACTAGTTTCAAGTCACTTATTCCTTCTAAGTCATGTTCACACTTGACATTGGCATAAACACTTGAGATACTTCCAATGACTTTGACTAGACTTTGAATATCTCGGGGAGTTCTGCATCAACTTGACAATCATCCTTGAGGCTCTTGATATCGTAACTCATCTTCCTAAGGTTTTTTTTACAGGTCACCCACATCATAGAAGCACTTACCATCTCAATTTTCCATATTTACTAGAACTCTTGCACATCTCAAAAAATTGAGCCTAAACTACAAAAATCAAGCCAAACAAATTGTGAAGAACAACAATATCATACACATTGCTTTCTCTCTCAGGCACTCCGATAGCTCCATGGTTCTTGATGCAAGCTCAAGCATCCTCAAACATCCATTTCCAAGCTCCATCCTCCATAGTGTTAACCTCAAACACGCACTCTAAAGACGCAGGGCCAAGGCGAAAAGAGATAGCCCGACGGAAGGAAAAGAGTGAGAAAAAGCTCAAAAAGCGCAAGGACAACCGTCAAAGACTCAAAAAGCGCAAGAACAACCGTCAAAGACCAAGGCAACTGTAAAAAGGGAAAGGCGCATAAAAAGCGCACTCTAAAATCTTGTAAAAGAGTGCCGGGCTCTCACCCGTGCTATTTGTAAAGATAAAAGGGTAGTGAAAAGAAAGCAAGGAAGAGAAAAGAACAAAGGGAAACATGGCCTGGGCTATGGCCGGCCATGTAAAAAAGGGAAAAGGGAATGACCGCCCAAAAGGGAAGTAGGGTTTTGTATAAAAAGCTGAAAAGTGAATGAAGAGCTCATTCTTTGGTGTGGCAAACTAGTGTTCTCCTTCCTCTCTTCTTCTCTTCTTCTTCTTGATTGTGTGTGTGCTCTTGAGAGAGGGAGTGTGAGAGATTGAGGGAGTGAGCACGTGAGAGAGTGAGGAATCAAGAGGGTGAAGCTCTCCACCATCTCCTCCCCCCCTTCTCCTCTTCTCCTTCCTTCTCTTCTCTTACGCACGCGGCTATGGAGGATGAGGCTTGGAGAAGGAGGAGGCTTGAGGATGCTTGAGCTAGCATCAAGAATCGTGGAGCTACCTAAGTGCGAGAGAGAGGAGGGAACTCGATCGAGCATCAAGGTAAGTTCACTGCATTCATAGGATCGGTGGCACGACGGCTAGGTGAGAGATAGCCATGAGAGCTCGCTTGGAACGCTTGAACAATAAGTGGTCCGTGGGTCTTGGCGGTTGAGTGAAAGCTCCCACATTTTGGTTCCGTTGCTGGGACCAACGGATTCAAGCTCGAGCACTCACGCGCCCCATATCGAGCACCGAAGTAGGGCATTCACCCTGAAACGGAGCTTGAGATATGTAGGAAGTCTGGTGTTTTTGATCTTCAGAACAGGTAAGTGTTTTTGAACAATCTGGTTGATAATGACTAGACAACATGGAGAAATTGGTTCAGTTTTTTGTTTTCGATTCAGAATGTTTCTAGGATAGATTAGCAGTAGGAAATCGCACACGAAGAGGCACAGTGCTGCTGCTGTGAAACCAGGGAGAGATCGCTAGAACAAAAGGAAAAAATGGAGTAGATGCAAGGTAACGGCATAAGGAACACCAGGGACAGAACCTGGAGGGTGTAGGGCAGAACTAGCAGAGTATAAAACTCTGGGGGGGGGGGGGGGTACGAGGACACCATTTTCAACCAACAGAGAGCGAAAGAGACAGAGAGGGAGAGAGGGAGCGAGCTGGGCAGCTGTCCGATCGTCTGGAGCTAGGAGGACATTGCATTCGGCGACTTCAGGTAATCGATCTTGTCCACCCCACTCCAACTCTGTCGCGGGGTAATCGCACGACCAATGGGATAATACACCTAGTGGAATTCAAGCAAGTCGGTGTGCGTGACCCATCGGACCGGCGGAATTGGACGGCCGGCCCAGTGTCCGATTCCTAGAATCGGACACTCGGACAATCGTCCGATCGGACCTCCCACTCAATCACTAGCTCGAACTAACTGGTCCGATCGGACGTGCCACGTGGCACTCGGACCGACCAGTCCCTTTGGTTAAAATCGGACGCTCGGACCACTCGGACGCCCCGACTCGGACCCACCAGTCCGATCGGATGGAGTTCTACACGCCTAGAATTGGACCTCCTAGAATCGGACCTCCTAGAATCGGACCGCCTAGAATCGAACCGCCTAGAATCGGACCGATTCCTCGCATACCCGTCCGTCCGATTCTTGAGAATCGGACACGTGGACCCTAAGACCCCCACTTCGCCCTGACATACCTGGTCCGATCCCCACAATCGGACCACTGGTAAATCGGACCACTGGTAAATCGGACGTCCGATTCCCAGAGTCAACTAGAACTAAACCTGACCCATTTAGGAGCACACTGGGGCACTCCCCCGGTGGACCCCCTGCCACGTGCGCAACAGGAGGCAGCATGGGGCCCTGCTACCCATGAGGCGGCCAGGAAGAGAGTAGTAAAGCCTGTTAGGCCCAGAACAAACAGGAGTGGGCAAGACACAGGGAGAGCACTCACAGCACTTGATCGAATTTCCGCACTTGAAGAACACTTAGGAAAGTCGAAAGCCTGTTTGAGCACGAGTGCACAAGGATAACACAATTACGAGTGGCCCTAAGTTGAGCGCTGCATTCAAAAAGTAAAAAAGAACTCACTCAGATAAATTGCCAAAATTGTACGAGTGGCCCTATGACAGACGCACATAGCGCAGGGTAGGATCAAGCGAGGAGTAACAACGACAAGGAGTGGACGGACAGCCAAGCGTAAGGATTTCACCATGACAGAGGGAGTTCCAGATCATCGGTTTGCAGGGGAGCTAGATGTTAGCATGTTTCCGGAAGCCATACAACAAATGGTGAGCAGTTACGATGCGCACGCCCGGTATGAACACCATGGCAGGACAGCGGAGGCAATTATTGCAGACCTAGAGGAGGAGAGGAGGCTAGCCCGCAAGGCATTGCAGGGCATAGCAGACTATAATAGGGACCAACAAGCCAGGAGCCTAAGGCAAAGCATGGAGCTGCATGAAGTGCAGCGAGTGCTGAACCTGGCTGGCCGGACCCGAACAGACCAGGAGAGAGCACTCGAGGGAGACCTGACGCTAGGCGAGCTCCTCATGAAACGGCTGCTCGATAACACCGCGGCGGAGCAAAATGCCGCTGCGCTAGCAACCTCGCTACTTGCAGGACTAGGAGCAACCCAGTGCTCAAAGAGCCAGGCCAAAATACCTATTGTTGCCAAGCAACTCGACAAGTACCAACCACCGGACGACCCGTACAGCTTCGTCGAGCAGTTCGAGCAGGTCTGCGAAGAAAATGGCCTCAATGACCAAACCCAGTGTTCGCAAGCGTTCGAACTTTGCTTAAGCGATAAGGGTAGGACGTGGTATACAAGTCTAGATAATGTAGAACGGGCCAATTTCAATAACCTCAAGGATCTCTTCGTTAAGAGATTTGCCGAACCCGGATACTCTGACAACCTGCTAGTGCGTCTGATGAACGTCAAGCAAAAGGAGGAGGGCATCCGCGACTACGTCACCCATGTTAGAAGCCTCCTTAAGAGAATCCCCTTGGGCGAAAGACCGACCGACAAGGCGGTGTCAACCGTGTTCATCAGCGGGATTCGGGACGAAGAATTGTACAAAGCACTAGCGGGCAACTCGAGCTTGCAAAGGGACGTGGTGGCTAGAGTTTTCGAGGAGGCCATTAGGGTCGATGACCAGCTGAGGGAGCGAAGCTCCAGGAGCTTGAACCCGGAAGAACTCAACCCACGGAGTTTAGAACGAACTCCAACCTCTAGCGAACGACCCAACATGTCATCCCACGATAAAGGGAAGTCTGCCGAGGTAGACCATGGCTTGGCCGAGGTGAAGACAGAGCTGGCCAAAATACAGGACATGTTACGGCGACCTGCGCGTCAGCATATCCAGTGCGTGTACTGCGGAGGAAACCACCTGCCAGCAGAATGTCAGGACCCTAGGTCGAGACCCTGCACCAACTACGGAAGGTTCGGCCATGATGCCGCACACTGCAGATTACCACGATGACTGCCGTACACGTAGCCCTATGGCCAGCTCTATCCGGCTAACAGGCCACAGCCATTCTACGGAAGGGGAGCTCCTCTTGCCCTACCAGCACCTAACGATGCGAAGCTAGCGGTCCCTAGGATGGACATCAACCCTACCGGTATCCCTAGGTCGCCTAGTCCCTATGTGACCCACCCGGCGAGTGATGCTCCGGTGCATTACGTAGAGGAGCCCAGTGACGAAGAAACCTACATGTACCCGTACATCTCGCACGACGACGAGGGCAATGCAATCCTCATGGATTATCGACCAGTACTGGTGATGGCACTAGAACGAGGACGGGGTAGAGGCCTGGGAGGGCAGCCACCGGATCCAGTCACTTGTTGGACATGTGGGCATCCCGACCACGTCTCGTCAAGGTGCCCAGAGAGAGAGCAGCAAAATAGGGACAAAGCTGACCAAAGGTGTGCGGAGTGCGGAATCACTCATCTTTTCATAGATTGCCCAAAGCAAAAGCCGCCTTCTGGGACGACCAATTTGCCGTCCGTCCCTCTGGGACTGTTTGGGGTTGAAAACCCCGATGGGGAGGCCACACCTATCCCTCTACGAGTGATGACCCGAGCACAAACGAGGCAGGCCGGCGTATCTCTGCCAGGACCTAGCAATCTCGACGCTATCTCTATAGGAAAGAAAAGCCGTAGGCGGAAAAAGAAGAGGTCAGAGGCTAAGGTCGCACTAAAAACCGACAGCATCACGACCTTGCCCCCCGGCAAGAAGGTCTCAGACGCAGAGGCAGAAACTTCAGTCCCTAGAACTGCACAACCGGAGAGTGCTAAGGTGGGGGAATACCCACACCCCAGGCGGCAGTTGGAAGCCATAGAAAAGGTAAAGGAATGGGTGAGGGAGGCTCAACAGCACCTCAAGGACGTCGAGCCTATCACGGAGGATGAGATTGAGGACCTCTCCAGCATGAGTGCACCATCATCGCTACCCCACCCTAAGTCTGCCGAGGCGGCTACGCCACTAGTAGGACCGACAAGGGCAAGGCCAGGCTTAGACGTAACAGAACCACAGGACAGCCCTGGCCGTTGGCCCGGACAGTCCGAACATAGATCAGAACAGGGGGTTAGCAATCTCCTAACCACATTAGTAACCACCCCTGTAACGGTTGTGCTGGGAGAGCTGCTCAGGCGTCACTCAACCCTGTGGCAGGATCTCAAGCGGTGGATCGACAGACCGCACGAGCAAGCGCCAGGAAATGCTCAAGACCAGGATGCAGAAACGCATTTGCCAAGCTTGACGCTACAGTCAAGCCCTAAGTCCTTGCACATCAACGCCTTCTGGGAAGGCTCAGAAATGCACACAGTCTTACCAATCCTAGCCCTAGGGGACACAACGAGAAGGGGGATCGTGGACACAGGCGCAGGGGTCAGTGTGCTCAACCATGCAGTGCTACAGAAGTGGGGAAACCCACCCGTCGAAACTGCCCGGTTTAATGTCACACTAGCAAATGGCATGCGAGTGAGACCATTCGGGGTCTTGAAGAATTGGCCGGTGAAGATTGCAGGAATTCAGTTCTCTGTCGACTTCATCGTCATGAAGGGAGTAGACTATGACATCTTATTGGGTCGACGTTGGATGCGCAATGCCAGAGTTATCGAAGACTGGGGTAACAACCTGATCTTCTTGGCCAACCGAGCTGACGCGGTGAGAATAGAGATGGACACTTGGAAGACCTCACCAGTCGACCTAGATACCATCTCCGCTCTACTCAAAGGAACCGGCCAGAACAAGGAATCCCGCGGGTCCTTGACGAGGTATATCCCTTGCCCGGAGGACGAGCGGGATTGGATGCACGTTCTCGCTACGCTCGATTTGCCATTCTCGGATCAGGAAGCGTACGAGCAGGCTGTCCAAACAGTTGGCAAGCCAAGAGAAACACAGCTCGCGCCTGTCTACATGATGGCAGCAAGCCTCCATGACGGACCTAAACCTGTCGCCTTCCAAGTGCCAACCAATAGGAGACAACTTCAAGGGATACTGGGACACCTAACGAACCGACTGGAGCTCAACGCAGCCGCCAATCTCAAGCCACTCCAAGACCTCTTGGAACAACCCAAATGGAAGTGGACCAGAGTGCACAAACTAAATCTCAGATACAACTGGGCATTGGTTTCCGACCAACAAAATGAGGCAAGACAAGCCCTGGAGATCGCCGCGCAGTCCATCGAGGCGGATTCCAGCGACGAATACGAAGATTGCCAACCCTTCGATGAAGAAAGTGAGGGCGAGATGGACACGGTAGAATATGATACCGAGGGACGAGAAATTGAACAAATCCGAGCGGATGCAAAACCACAGCCGAGGCCGGTCATCTGGATGGACCAAGGGGTCATGTGTGCGAAATGCGATCGTGCGTGGTTGGAACAAATGGGGGCTGTGGATTTTAAGCGGGCCGGCCTGACCCAACCAAGAGCAGCAGCCCTGCTTAGAACCGAGTCGCCCTCCGAACTGAGGCCGCCAGGAGAGACCACCTCCCCTAGTGAAAATGAGGAATTCGACTCTGAATCTGAAGTTACTTCGGAGGATGACTCGGAAATCCCCAGGCCACCCAAGGCCAGACGCACCAGGGGAGATCTGCCCATCCACCTGAGGCGCAGACGACTCCGACAGACTAAAACAGAGTGCTCCAATGACGTGCGATCGGAAGAACAACGAAAGCCGTGGGACCTCCCTAAACGCTTTTCGAAATTCAAAAAAGGGGATAGGGTGGTGGTTCTACTAAGCGCCAAACGCCAAGGGCAAATCCGCGAACCCATCGAAGGGCCAGCCAAGGTCAAGGAGATAAACCTTGCTTTGGAACGGGAAACACCCCGACTGGTGTTCATTGCCGAGGACCTGACCACGGAGGAGGAATCCAACCTCATCGCTCTTTTGCGGGAGTATCGGGATGTGTTTGCTTGGTCCCTAGACGAGCTACGAGGAGTGGACCCGAGTGTTGTGACTCACAACATACCCATGACGACGGATGCAATGCCGGTCAAGCAGCGACCATATCCCATGAATCCCAAGCACGCCCATGCTGTCAAGAAGGAAATTGACAAGTTAATGCGAGCTGGGTTCATTTACGAAATTGAGCACACGGACTGGGTATCACCCATAGTCATTGTGATGAAGAAAAACGGCAAGATTCGAGTGTGCGTCAATTATAAGAAAGTAAACGCAGCAACAAAGAGAGACAACTACCCCTTACCATACACTGAGCACATGCTGGAGAGGGTGGCAGGTGAGGAAGCCTACAGTTTCCTGGATGGCTTCTCGGGATACAATCAGGTGCAAGTGCACCCTGCAGATAGGCACAAGACCGCCTTCGCCATTGAGTGGGGCGTCTTTGCCTATGTAGTCATGCCATTCGGGCTAACCAATGCCCCCGCCACCTTTCAGCGCCTCATGTGCACCATATTCAAGGATATGCTTCGCAAGGAGTTGGAGGTTTTCATCGATGACCTGTGTGTCCATTCAACTTGGAACCAGCATCTCAAAAAACTCTGCACGGTCTTTGAACGGTGCCGTTTATACCGTCTCTCCCTCAACCCCCTGAAATGTCAATTTTGGGTAAAGCACGGTTGCATCCTGGGACACGTGGTGTCCAAGAACGGCATTGCCACGGACTTCTCAAAGGTCAAGGTTATCGTGGACCTCCCACCCCCAAGCAATTACAGGGGGGGTTCAATGCTTCTTAGGTCACACAGGATACTACAGGCGGTTCGTACTAAACTACGCGCTTATCGCTAGGCCATTGTACAAACTGCTAGTTGCCTTCGAGTGGACCGAGGCCTGCCAGCAAGCCTACGAGGAACTGAAAAAAGCCCTAACGACAGCACCTATCCTACGACCCCCAGATTGGACCATGCCCTTCCATGTACACATCGACGCTTCTAAGTTCGCCGTGGGGGCGGTGCTGTGCCAACCAGGCGAGCATAACTTAGATTACCCAGTAAGTTTTGCAAGTAGGCAGCTTACTGAAACAGAGATGAACTATTCAACAACGGAAAGAGAAGGACTAGCTATGGTGTTCGCCGTGAAGAAGTTCCGGCATTACCTGCTTGCCACCCCCTTCACCTTCTTTGTTGACCATCAAGCCCTGCTCTACCTAGTCAACAAACCTTGCGCTACCGGGCGTATAGCACGATGGCTTCTCCTGCTCCTAGAGTTCGACTTCTCAGTGGTCATACGGAAGGGAAAGCAACACTATATGGCTGACCATCTGTCCCGAATACCCACAGGAGAAGCTGCTGGACAAGGCATAGTGGACGAATTACCAGACAGCCACTTATTCTGCATGTCCAGCGAAAAAGACCTATTCAGGGCCGACCTAACACCATATTGGGCGGACGACATAGTCCAAGTACTCGAGCATGGGCTGCCCGAACGACCAATGGAACGGGCACGACTCAGGCGATTAATCCTGAAGATCCAGCCTTATCAGTTGATTGCAGGCCAGCTCTATAGGCTGGGGCAAGATGGTTTGCTACGTAGATGCGTGTGTGAGCATGAGATGCACGATGTGCTCTCAGAGGCGCACAGCGGCATTGCAGGAGGACACTTTAGCGGGGATACGACAGCTCGAAAGGTGTTGCAGTCCCAGCTATGGTGGCCCACACTCTTCCGGGATGCCTCACAATTTGTCAAACACTGCGATGCGTGCCAACGAACGAGGGTCCCAATCCGAAAAGATCAGATGGAGTTAACCCCATTCATCGCTCGCCAACCTTTCGAAAAGTGGGGTATTGACTTCATAGGACCCATCAGCCCTGCGGCACAAAATTCACAGGCTAAATATATAGTGGTAGCCACCGACTACCTCACCAAATGGGCGGAGGCGAGAGCCACGCGGAAAAACGACGCTAGGACAACTGCCAAGTTTTTATGGGAACAAGTGATCTCACGTTTTGGGTGCCCCATCAAATTGGTCAGCGACCAGGGAACGCACTTCATCAACGAAGTGATAGCCCATCTCCTATCTACATTCCTCATCATCCATCGCAAATCCTCACCATACTACCCTCAAGCTAACGGCCAGGCTGAGTCAACCAACAAAATTCTTATCGCCGTCCTGACCAAAGTTGTCTCAACCTCACGAAGTGACTGGGATAACAAGTTGATGGCGGCCCTGTGGGCCTACCGAATAGCTTATAAGACGGCCGTCGGGCAAACACCTTTCAGGCTGACCTATGAGACCGAAGCTATTCTCCTCCTAGAATTCTTTGTCCCCAGCCTGCGGATAGCACTACAAGAATGATGGGAGGGGAGGGAAGCATGGACGCAATGCTTAGTCGAGCTAGAACGCCTGTCGGAGGTACGTCTGCTAGCCACCCATGCGCTTATTTGTGAGAAAGCTAGACGCAAAACCTAGTTTGACAAACACGTCAAGCAATGAGAGTTTGAGCAGGGCGACCTAGTACTCCTCTATTCAGTTAAAGGACACAAACAAAAGATGAAATTCAGAGGTCTTGGGCCCTTTAAGGTCCGCGCAATCAGTCGCACTGGTAATGTCGAGCTGGAAACCCTGGATGGAGAGGGCATCGGCTTCTTTAACGGTAGTCGAATCAAAAAGTATTACCCGCCCACGCACCCACTGCATGAACAACCAATGGTGGAACCGCTTGTTAAAATACGAGTAGCCACACTTACAGAAATCGAAGAAGATGAGGACAAGCTTGTCGAACCCGCCTACCTCCGCATCACAATCACGGCCAAGCAAACGTGCTCCATCGACGCCCTGATCGACGAGGGGGCGGATTTTAACATCTTAGCACACGAGCATTGGACCCAACTGGGCGCTCCAACACTTCACCCCACAGCAGCCAGATTGAACCCATATGGGGCCCAATCCTACCCTCTCCTGGGCACGTGCAGGGTTGCAATTTCTATCGAGACTGAAACTATCCCCATGTTGTTCTATGTTCTACCCGATGCCAGGGAGGCAAGCGCAGAGTCACTGCTCGTTCGAACTTTTAAAAAGCAGACCCGCTGCAATGTTGATTATGCATTACAATGCATCCACCTAACAATCGGGAATGTGACAATTACCACGACCCCCAACCATGCTCAACGAACCACCATTAGAAATAGTTGCACAAAGGACCAAGAAAGAAGGGCGCACGTATCTACCACCCCCAGATCCCCATGCACCGCAACCTAGCAGACCTAAGGCAAAACCCCAACAAACTCGCTTGCACTGGGTGCCGAAAAAGCCACGGGATCAGTCTACAACTAGACGTGCGGATCCGCGAAACACATACAAACCTAAACCTAGACGACCAAGATGCCATCATCACAAGCGCCGCGTGGTCAAGAAAATATGGGTCCCTAAAACCCTGCTGCATGCACAAGGCTACTATGCAGGGAATGCCTTGCTATGGATCCCCAAGGTCCCCACTAACACAAGCCCAGCTCCTACGTCAATCGCAACGTCCGGTCCTCGGACACTCCCCGGTCCTCGGACACTTCAAGACCACGAACCGTGCAATCCATCCCAGTCATCCGACTTCCTTGATAGGCATTCCACAGGCGTCATACACGCCCAACTGCCCAAGCACCGGCCACTACTGCCAGCGGTCTCACCCAACCACCCTGGCCCGCAACCCGGCAGCCCTGCCGACTGCCCGAGCACGGTCCCTCAGACCAACCTCGACCCGTCCCTTCAACCATTGGCCGAGCCGCTGACTCAAACAGGCCCCCACCAGCAGCCCTGTGCCGACCAAACTTCTAGCCCCAACAAACCTCAACCCCCCAGCGGCCTTAAGCCTTCCTATGAACGGAAGTCGTTCCTAACGCTGGCCGCGGACCTCGCTGAGGACACATGGATTGACGTTGTGGACTGCATCAAACAACTCCATTTGACCTGCACACGGTGTCCAGCCTCACCAATCAAGAAACAGCAAGGTTGTCCCGCCTCGCGGACACCGAATCCCCCTTCTTGAAGCAATGGTACACTCTTCGATTAAAGTGGGCAATAGAGGGATGCCGCACAATGACCAACGTCGAACAACGCCGAGCCATCAAGACGGCCGAGTATGATCCCACATACGTCGCGCCCACCTCGTACCGAGTGTTAACCACTCTTCGAGGTCGAACCATGGACGATCATATCTTAGGACACCCCTATCTCGATCGTATCCTGACCGAGGAAGAGCTCCATATCGCAAGTCGGACCAACTCCGGAGATTTCCTTACCGATGTCCTCACATACATCACCCACGTAGGCATCTGACCCTGTGACCTGGACCACACTGTACACCTCGAATATAACCCCAACTTCTACGATTGGCTCCTCCCTAAAACAACCTGACCACCTGCAGCCCACACCCCAATCCTGGGACGGATTTTTCTTTTCCTCCAGGGAAAGGGTAGGAAATAGTGGGGCAGTAAATCAGTATAAGTAAATCAGTATAAATAGTGGGGCAGTAAATCTGAAAAGCAAACCAAGCATGAAAGTTAAAAAGTGAACCACGCATGAAAAAGCTCCAAATTAAAATGCCATGCAGGAACAGGTGATAGAAGTTGAAAAAAATAATAATAATTTTTGATTATAAATTATGAAATCTGTTATGGTTGTCCCACAAATTGGTTGCCAAAATACTAAGGAGCGAGTTGACTGGATGTACAGGTAGCGAGCATGGCAGGCCAAGATAAGGTGAGCAAACTCCCTTTTTCGGAGGAGGAACAGGTGCGGTACGGCCTCACGGTGGAAACCAGAGCATTCAATCAGCTGAAGTTCCGACATATGCTCAATTTGGAGGATGTAGTTATTGAGGAGCCAGCAGTGCGACGAATCATGGAGCAATGCCACTTGCAACGGTACCTGGAAGCAGTAGGTCGGAGAATAGACTATGCCCTGTGCGCAGAATTCTTACGCACCTTCAACAAAAACAGAGACACCATCACAGTACGGGACGCAGGAGCCACCAAACAGGTGCAGGTTGAGCTAACCCCGGAACTGGTAGAACGAGCTCTGGAACTTCCAAACAAGGTGGAGAAGAAGCCGAAAAGGGACGTCTATGCCATGTTGGGAATGGACAAGGTGAAAGTCCACACCAACGACGGAGTCAACTTGGCAGACATCCCTGATCCAGAGATCCAACTGCAGGCAAAAATGATGCATGCCCTATTTTCTAGCCAACGGTACAATAGCGTCATGTCCAGGATAAATGTACCTTTACTCGAAAGCATCGCGGCTCAGGCACTGGATGAGGTAAACCTCAATGGCTTCGTGAGAAGTACAATCGAGGCCTCACCAAAGCCCCTGGCAACGACAGGAAGGGCCGGGGCAGGAGAATCCCTCTCGCCTCGATCGACCCGCAAGGCCTCATCATCCAAGGCCTCCACAGTAGGGTTTGGAGGGGTCCTCACTGCAATCCTCCATGAGGCAATAGGGCAGGGACGTGCTGAAGAGGACAAACAGGGAGGCGGCGGAAAAGGAGGCGAATCGCCGTCGCAATCCCAGCCCCGACCGGACGAACAGTCGGATGAAACAGAGACGGACACCGACAAGGAGGAGGAGCGCCAGGCGGCACCAGAAAGGGAAGCGGAGCAACGAACCAAAGCCCTGCATGGAAAGAGAGAGGAGGAGCGAAGGAGGAAAGAGCGGGCGGAGCTCGACTGGGCCCGAAGAGAGTCGGTGAGAGAAGAAGAGGAAAGAAGAAAAAGAGCTGAGGAAGAGCTGAGGAGGAGAGAAGAAGAAGAATTGGAGCTGGCAACACGTCGCTCCATCGAGGAACAGCGTAGGAAAGAAATAGAAGGAGCGGGCAGGGCATACCAGCCCGAATCTGAAGCGCCCGGCCCCAGCACTGGTGCACCAGAACCTGTGCCGCCGCCTCCCACAGAAGGGAAGGGAAAAGAACTGATCAGACCCTCCTCCCCCTCCCCCGCACCAGCCGCACAAGCCACTCCCCTCAAGATGACGCCCCCTGACACGGCCACCCTGGTGCACACCGCAAAGGTAGATGAAAGCAATATAGTTACCTGGCTACAATTCTTAGTGGAACGAGAATTGGCAAGGGACGCAGCCAAGGCCACCCCAGTCTCAGGGGCCAAAAGGGCAGCAACGACCGAGCTAGAGCAGGAGCCAGACGAGAAAAGACAAAAAGTGGAGGAGACCGCTACTACTACGATCCGGTCCCACTCTCCACCCCCAGCAGGCCACTATGATGACTATGTAAAGGAGCTGCTCACACAGTTGCAAACAGCCAGGCAGGAAAGGCGGGTGGCAGTGGAAGAGCTGGCAGCGGAGCGTGAATCGCAAGCGGTCCTCCAACTAGACAGAGTAAGACAAATAACAGAATATCAAAAAGAAATAGCTGCGCTTAAGGAGGAAGCCATCACCAAGGAGGTGGAGGAGCTGAAAGCCCTGAAGGAGCGAGATGCTACTTGCGAAGGACGAAGGAAAATCCTGATGGAGCGTCTCACCAGGGAAAGGGAGACAAATGCCCACCTTCAGCGCAGAAATGACCAGCTATCTGCAACTAACTTGGAAGCACAGAGCCAACTCAAAAAAATCAGAGAAGACGTTGCAGAGCTGGATCAATTGCGGGCAGAACAGGTGCGCCGGTTACAGGCGACGCGGGACCAACTCAACGAGCAGATTGCAGAACAACAACGAGAGCAATCCCGTTTGCACCAGGAGCTTGAAGCCCAACAACAGCAGCTCAGGGCGATGACCCTTCGACAAGGAGAGAGCCTGGAGGACATGGAGAAGCGGGCAAAGGACTGGGCAATTCACAACGAGCAGAGAGTGCGAGACCTAGCGCGCCGGCTGGCCAAGGCTGAGGGTGACAAAGTAATGGCGGAAAACCAAGCAGAGGCAGCTCAACTTGCCATGATGGCTCAGCAGCACACTTTCATCAACACGCTACTCCACACCACCCACGCAGAAACATGAGAGACCAATGACCAGTTGCACAAAAAGCTAACCATTGCGCGCCAGGCCCTTATGGCAGGCCTGCACGTCCCACTGCAACTGGGAGGTCCTCCGCAGAGCCTGGAGGAACAAAGGAAATGTTTGGCACAAGCAGGACTCACAACACAGGAAATGGATGATCTGGGGTTCACTGAAGAAAAAACACAGGAGGAGGAGCAAGCGGAAGGGGGTGAGCACGAGCTTGAATTAGGGCCTCAGAACGAGGAATATGCACCGCCACCTCCTCAACCCCCACAAACCGAAGTGCCACCCCAGGATGCACCCACCGAACGAAGAGCGGCCCACATCACTCGGAGGAAGGAACTAGTGGAGAAGGCAAGAAGAAAACTCAAGGCCAGACCCACCCTGAAACAGCCCGTTCCGTTCCCGCTGCGCACCCAAGACTCACCCGCTAAGTACCGTGCTGAGATGATCATCTGGGAGCAGCAGGAATATAGCCGGGTCCCCTTCGACCTACGCTTCGAATTGCCTACCGCTCTGAATAGGGTGCTGCCCATTCAGTTGGTGGAGGATGTCATCGCCATGGGGGCCCGGCTCAAAGCTAGATGGTTAGAAGAGCGTGAGGCCCACCCAACTGCTTGGGGGACCGAGGACCGCGAATTTTGGCAGGACAAAGTCCTCCAGGTACCCCGTACCGTGGAAGGATATAGTTCCCAACCGACCTGGAGGCAGCGCATTTTTGACGTCAACCTGGAGGCGTGGATGGCTTTTTGCAACACCCTCCCTTCGGAAAGGAACGACCCCACCTATATGCCGTTTCCTCGAAGGGTAGGCGTGGATTTTAACCCGTCCATCCACGGCAGGTTTGACTTTCCCATTATTTACAATGTCAACTCCATGTCCCATAGGAGCACCCTTCTCTTCACCGTACCCTATTTGTACAGTTCCATAAATAAATTCCTTACTGAATTCTCTTCTTGTCCTGACCCAGCCTTCATCACCACCTGTAACTACCTCAGATTAATTAGAATACTAGTACACCACGAACCTGCGCCTCAAGAGCGCCATCTTCTGCCCCTTTATTTTGATCCCAACGCCATAGATAGCACCACCATGACCCGTTTCATGATGCGCGCTGCCCTTTTGCCATCCTTTTGTGTTGCACTGTTGGAGGACATGAACGACAGCAAGTTCACACAGTGCAATCACCCCTTTCTCTCCACCACCACCCTTAAAACCCGCCTGCATACTAAAGGCTACTTGCTAAGCCGGAAGTTCCACAACAAGGCCCCCCAGCCTTCACCCACACTCCCCCATAATTCGGATGATGAGGGGTAGAACTCCCATTATCCCTTGTATTGCTGCTCCCATGTAACCATGGCAAAAAAAAAAAAAAACTGAGGTGTACTTTATCTCCCCATTACCACCCTCCTGCTCGCCCCCGTCGCCCAGTCTTCTAACTACGTAA
This sequence comes from Lygodium microphyllum, assembly GCF_053477565.2. Lineage (NCBI taxonomy): Eukaryota > Viridiplantae > Streptophyta > Polypodiopsida > Schizaeales > Lygodiaceae > Lygodium > Lygodium microphyllum. Next base: position 30,547,440 of record NC_141155.1, read on the forward strand.
TACTTAAGTATGCACACGCACGACACTACTATAATACCTACACAGAACTAATTCACAGTTTGGGTCCTCAAGTGCAGGACAACACTCTCAGCTTGCTCAGAGTTCGACCTGTCTCCCAAACTAAGTCTTGCGCACAATACAAAGACTAGCACCCCCCTAGGGAGAGACCACCTGACAGATTTTTCAAGTGCAGGTATCGACAACCGCGACCCAAGCGGCATGCATTCTTCATCAACCTCCCATGCTAATTGCCACCCGGCACCCCCAACCAACCCCTGCATACCAGTCGCCACTGCAAACCCCAAGCCCCGGTCACCCCGAAGCCCTCAACGCCTACCACCACTTGCTCCCTCTGCCAGTAAGTGCCATGGGACTGGCACTCATCTAGGAGGGGGCAATGTTAACCTCAAACACGCACTCTAAAGACGCAGGGCCAAGGCGAAAAGAGGTAGCCCGACGGAAGGAAAAGAGTGAGAAAAAGCTCAAAAAGCGCAAGGACAACCGTCAAAGACTCAAAAAGCGCAAGGACAACCGTCAAAGACCAAGGCAACCGTAAAAAGGGAAAGGCGCATAAAAAGCGCACTCTAAAATCTTGTAAAAGAGTGCCGGGCTCTCACCCGTGCTATTTGTAAAGATAAAAGGGTAGTGAAAAGAAAGCAATGAAGAGAAAAGAACAAAGGGAAACAGGGCCTGGGCTATGGCCGGCCATGTAAAAAAGGGAAAAGGGAATGACCGCCCAAAAGGGAAGTAGGGTTTTGTATAAAAAGCTGAAAAGTGAATGAAGAGCTCATTCTTTGGTGTGGTAAACTAGTGTTCTCCTTCCTCTCTTCTTCTCTTCTTCTTCTTGCTTGTGTGTGTGCTCTTGAGAGAGGGAGTGTGAGAGATTGAGGGAGTGAGCACATGAGAGAGTGAGGAATCAAGAGGGTGAAGCTCTCCACCATCTCCTCCCCCCTTCTCCTCTTCTCCTTCCTTCTCTTCTCTTACGCGTGCGGCTATGGAGGATGAGGCTTGGAGAAGGAGGAGGCTTGAGGATGCTTGAGCTAGCATCAAGAATCGTGGAGCTACCTAAGTGTGAGAGAGAGGAGGGAACTCGATCGAGCATCAAGGTAAGTTCACTGCATTCATAGGATCGGTGGCGCGACGGCTAGGTGAGAGATAGCCATGAGAGCTCGCTTGGAACGCTTGAACAATAAGCGGTCTGTGGGTCTTGGCGGTTGAGCGAAAGCTCCCACACATAGCCATGTGCAAGACACAAGAAGAGAAGAGAAGAAGAAGAGGAAAGATGGAGGAGGGCTTCACCTCCAAGATCCCTCACCCTCACACACTCCCTCGCTCACTCACTCACAAGCAACAAGACAAGAGAAGAAGAAGAAAAGAGAAAGAGTCCACTTTGCCACACGCCTCTCCTTTATTTAGGAAATTTTCACACTTCTTGTGTTTCCCGATTTTTCTTCACATGCCTTCATTCTCCATTCCGATTTTTCCTTGGCTTTGTCTTTTGCTTTAGATTTTCTAGATTTTCCACCTTGTTTGTTTGAGGGGTAACATTACCCCCCTCCTAGTTGAGTGCCAGTCCCATGGCACTTATTGGGTGGTGAGTCGGACTCTGTTGCTAGAGTAGCCAAGTGGTTTTTTGAGTTTGTGTACAAGCCATGTTAGGAGGTGTGTTGAAGGGATTTGTGGAACTTGAAGGCCCTTGAGTTGGAGATAATCCCTGGTGTTGGAGGGATTTATGGACATGTTGGAGGGATTTATGGAACTGAAATGAGTTGGATACGATCCCTGGTGTTGGAGGGATTTATGGAATTGAAAGGCCCTTGCATTGGATATGATCCTTGTGGTGTTGGAGGGATTTTTGGAACTAAAAGGCCCTTGCGTTGGATATGATCCCTAGTGTTGGAGGGATTTATGGAGCTATTGGAGGGATTTTTGGAACTAAAAGGCCCTTGCATTGGATATGATCCCAAGTGTTGGAGGGAGGTTGAGGGGTGGTTCCATCTTTGAAATTGAAAATGATGCTAGATGGATCCATCATTTGACTCTCTGTGGTTGAGTTCGCTTGCGATGTTCCGAATGAGCTTCTTCATTCACTTTCTGATTGTGGCTGTTGCGTTTGCCCCTTAGTTGGTTGTGCTTTGCCTGATGGCACATGGAGTAGGATGGGAAGGGCATTGCATGGATGATGGGTTCTCTAAAGCTAGTGGTGGGGCCTTTGAAAGAAAAAAAAGGTGCATTACTTGTGGGTGTGTGCCATTGTCATGTGGTGCATTGTGCGCATGCTAGTGGGATGGAGCTTAGGGTGACAGGTTTAACCACAGGTGAATGTTACCTCCCTGGGTATGTCTTGCCCTTGATGTGCCTTAAGCAGGAAGTGGGGGATCAAAATGAGGCTAGGGGGTTAGGAATGGAGCCGCAGCCGATCAAGGCCATTGGATGCACCTAACTTGAGGACCCCTAGGTGGCTATGGTGGATGTGCAACTTGCGGTGGCGACGTGTGATATCTTTTCTATTTTCTTTTCATTTGCTTTCTCCTCTTTTTTTTTCATTTTTAATAAATAATAAAAAATAATAAAGTTATATAGTCGTGACCAAAGTTTAATCTTTGACATCAAAGTGAGGTGGAGAAGGGGGCTTAATAGATTTATTAAGAAATCGGCGGCTTTGGAGATAACCCTTTGAGGTTTAGGCAGACTTGAAGGGTAGTGGTGGGGAGGAATGGATGATTGCAGTGAGTGAAGCGGCTATCATTCATGTCCTCTAGTAGAGCTAAGAAAAATGAAGGCAATAGAGTGGCTCGCATCATTAGCCGAAGCCATCGTGCAACTATCTATAGCGTTACGATCAAAATGGAGCACTGGGAGGCATGCTCCTGGGGGGTGGGATCTTGCCTAAGGAGTATCCTAAGCAATCTAAGGTAATTACAAGTGAATTGGATTAGAGTATCATACAAGTTTTCTAACGTGAAGAGGAGGGCATCTTAATATGTAGTACAATGAGGATTATAGATTACAGGGAAATCATAACGGCCGTGGACACTGGAGTCAAAATCCATTCCCACCTTTCGAGGGTAGGGCATAAAGGTTGGGTCATTTCGCTCGAAGAGTTGAGTGTTGCAAGGCCATCCAAGTGTCTAGGTTGGTGTTGCAAACCCTTCTTCTCCATGTAGGTTGGCATTCGTAGCTGGGCATAGACTGTGGTACTTCAAACACTTTATTTTGCCAAAATTTGGCATCTTCTGTGGCCCATAATGTGGGGTTCTGCTCTCTCTCCTCCAGCCATCTTTTTTCGAGCCTACTTCTTATGTTAATCAACTCCTTCACCACCTTGATAGGTAATACCCTACGCAAGGTGGTGGGGAATTGGAAGTTGAGGTCAAAGGGGCTCTTGGCCATTTCTTGCCTCTCCCAGATTATGAGGTCGGCATGGAAGCTTGCTGGGGTGTCGTCCACACATGGTGGGATAGGTGCCTAGGGTGCCCTCACTCCCCTGGCATTCCATTTTCTCCTTGTCTCCTCCACCATTTGCTTCCTTCTTTCTCTCAGTGCCGCCTTTCTTTGTGCAGAGGTGTCTGCGTGTTGTTGCTCTTCAGGCCTCAAGGAAGGAGGCAGTGGGACAAGCTCATCTTCATGTGGTTCCATTTCAAAGTTCACGTCCACCTCCCAACCCGAGTGTATCCACTTCCTGTGAGGTTAGGCCTGCCAATAGGAGATAATGGCGTTGTTCTTCCAAGTTTGGGCCAGCTCCATTAGGTTGTGGCGGCATCTGCAATCCAGCCTTCAGTGCCCTACGAGCCATTTCCAGTTTCTTTTACATTGCCTCCACCATGGACTCTCCCTGCTCTGTCTGGGTGACGTCCAATAGGGTTTCTAGGAAGGCGTGTTGTTGGGTGTGGAAGCTCACTTGGGCAGCCTCAGCTCTACTTTCGACAAGTATCTTTTCTTTTTTGACTTGAGCGAGGCAACGTGCTAAGGATTTGATCTTTTTTCATTCTGATTGGCCCATTCTTCCGCCCTCTTGTTCATGACTTTGAGGCTTTCCCCCTGCCTCTAGGCTAGCACTGTCAGCCCTCGTTCTTGGTCTTCCATTTCTGCCCTTAGCTTTCGCTGCTCATCCTGTGCTGAGGTAGCCTCGTGGGTTAGTCTCTCCACCTCTATTTCATACCTGCGAGCTCTTTCCTCCCTCAGCTCCTCCAACTCTTCTGTGGCTTTAGTGAGTTTCTCCATTTGAGCTTGCAGACCTTCGTAGAATGCCACAATCTCTTCATTGTGCTGCTATAGGTGTCATGTGGCCTTGGTTTCTTTGTTCAAGTGCACTTGCCATTCAGCTTCTGTCTCTTTCTTAGCTTGTAGCTGCTCTTTGAGCGCATTGACTTCCCTTTGGGCCATGGTCGTTTGGTGTGTTCTCTCCATCTTGAATGCTGCCATGGCCTCCTTTCTAGCTCTTTGATATACTCATTGTATTCTTCGAGAAACCTCTCTGTTGAGAGAGGAGCTCTTTGATATACTCATTGTATTCTTCGAGAAACCTCTCTGTTGCGAGGACAAAGGTTGTAGAGCCTACCACCTTTTGTTTGTAGGGTCTCGCCTTGACTCGGCATCTGTCGCATCCGATCTTTTGGTCCCTACCAAGGGAGGGGGTTCCTTCTCTTGCTCCTTGGCCCATTTCTTTATTCACAAAGTATTGGACTCAAGCCATTAGGTTGCTAGCATCCACCTGGGTTGTAGAACTAGGAGTGGAGATGGCAATGGTGGTAGCGGGCATCAGGAGGATAGGGATGGGGGTGATCAGAGCCTTGCCTTGCCTTCTTGCATTGCAGGTGGCATGAACTCATGCACATAGACACTTGAGCTCGGCCCTTCGTTTCTGATGGGGCTTGTGGGTTCTTGCTCATTGTACCTAGACTGCTGCTCAATGGACCTACACGTGGCAAGGGCCATGTCTTCCTCCTCTTTTTTCCTCAGCTCCTCCTCCTCCTCTTCCTGTTTTTTCTTACTCTCCGCCTCAGCCCATTTGGACTCCCTATGGGCCCTTTGCAAGTCCGCCTTTTCTTATTTCCTCCTCTCCTCCTCCTACTATTCTTGTGTAGTTTTCTTCTTTGTCTTCCTAGCCTCTCCCCGGCTAGTTTACTCTTCTTGTTCCTTGCCTTCTTCTTCTTCACTCAACGTCCTTTTGTTGGACTATGCCTCCCATTCCTGGTGGGGTGGTGACCTGCTTGGTGTTTTGTCCACCCCTTCTTCTCCTTCTTCCTGCACCTGTCCCAGGGCTTCCCTGATGATTGCAGTGAGGACCCCACTGAATCCCATGGTTGTAGTCTTTGAAGATGAGGCTTTTCTTTTAGCCTTGGTAGTGGAAGATTCTCCTCTAGTGGGCTACCCTCTCGTTGCCAAGGCCTTTGCTGAGGTCTCAGTGGTCTTTCTCACAAACCTATTGAGGTTGATCTCATCTAGCGACCTTGCTGCGACACTCTCTAGAGCAGTGGGACATTGATGTGGCTCATTATGGAGTTGTATCTTTGGCTAGAAAATACTGTGTGCACCATCTTGGCTTGGAGTTGGATTTCAGGATCAGGAATATCTGCCAAGTTGATACCGTCATTGGTGTGAACTTTTAACTTGTCCATCCCTAGTAAGGCATATACATCTCTTTTCCGTTTCCTTTCTACTTTTTTCACCAGGCCCAATGCCTTTTCCACCAACTCCGGGGTCAATTCAATCTGCACTTGGCGAGTTTCCTCCCCCTCATGCACAGTTATGGTGCCACAGTTTCTATAGAAAGCCCTCAGGAACTCTGTACAATGGAGCTAGTCCACCCCCTAGGTCATTGCTTCCACATATTTCTGCAGATTGCACTACTCGATGATCTGCCTTATCGCGTGTTCTTCAATGGCCACGTCATCTAGGTTGCTGAAATTTGAACTAGTTGAAGGCTCGCATTTCCACCAAAAGTCCATAGTTTGCTTGTTCTTCCTCTAAAAAAGGCAATTTGCTAGCCTTTTCTTGGCTTGCCATGATGGGTGTCTATCATGAAGCCATATTTGCCATTTGTGGTTTTCAGAGTAATTGCAAGCAATAGGAAATGACTACATGCTTGTTGAACTGAAATACCTGCGTGCAGAAGTAGACTTTTTCCTCCCGGTAGTCTATTGATTTTAACTTTTATTGATCTTTTTCTTAATCACAAGTTGTTGCATTTTACCCTTGCAGTGTGTGCTTTTCCTTTATTGTTTTCTTTATGTGTTTCGTTTGATTCACCTTACCCCTTCCCCTTGCAATGAAAAGAATCCTTCCTAGGATGAGAGGGTTAGAGGATGAAGGGCCTTTAGTGCAGAAGCTTAATGTTTTACTTTCGCATGAGCCAGGCGTAGAAACTCAAATTATATTCTAATTGAGCATAGCTATTTATATCGAAAGGGCGGATACCCACATGTGTAATGTAAGTGAGGACATCAAGTAAGAAGTCACCAGAGGCCACTCTACTAGCAATATGCAACTCTCCTCAATGAGGATGCAATCTAAATAAGGGTGTTCTTTAATGTGGTCTTCCATGGGCTGATTACAGAGAGTAGTCAACACCCTATATGAAGTTGGAGCAACATAGGTTGGGTCATATTCAGATGCTTTGATTGTGCATCATTGTTCAGCGTTGTTCATTATTTGGCATCCCTCTAGCTCCCATTGTAATTGTAGATCATACCATTTCCACAAGAAGGGAGAATTGTTATCAGCAAGCCGTTGCAACTTCTTGATTTCCTAGTTTGTGGCCATGATCGTGCTCTTGCTATATGACATGATGAGATGCTATTTGATTGCTTGTTCCTTGGATACCTCAATTGCAATTAGCTCCGCAGTTGCTTTGGAAGCTTTAACGAATACGAATTCCGACTCCTCCCAAGAGCAAGGGAGTGTTCACACTTTCGTCACTATATGTTCTTCCAAGAGTCCTAGATCCAGTCGATCATAGCTTTTGGCCAATGTCATGAAAGTAGCATCCAAGTGTTGAAGGCAGGCAACCAAGTCGTCCCCAGCATTTTCAGCTAAATCCAAAGCCCAGGTTAGAATTGAGCACTGCTCATAAGAGGGTCTAAGCCTGGTAGTAGGTGGTTGAGGTTTGACAATGCTAGAGAGGTTAGTAGCTAATGGTTGTCACTTGGTTTGCTTGTGAGGTTGTAGCTTGGTCTTAGGTTCAATGGGTGCGGTTGTGGCTACTGTTGGCATGCTACTCGGTGCATTTGAGAGTTGAGGGGAGGCATCATCGGGACTAGATGTGGTCAGTTTGTTAGTAACATGTTGCAGTTTTGGGTGATATATTGGCTTATGCCCTATTGAGCTAGGCTTTAGAGGTTCCATGGATTTAGCAGTTTTATTCACTTGTGGTTTGAGTGGTTCACATGGGACGTTTCATGTGGTCAAGCTTGAAGATGTCGTTTGAGTAGTGCCTTTGGATGTTTGGGCTTTAGGTAGCCAAACCTAGGTGTTACCCACATAGTAGCCTTGCACTTGCAATAAGGACTTGGGGACCCATCGCGGCTAACCGTGCGTCAATGTTTATGGTTCGGCCTTGGATTCCTAGATTTTGAGTGCGAGTGGTTAGCCTTGCAAGGCAGTGGGTTTCTATTCCTAGGTGGCGCTCCCTGTTTAGGTGCCCATTTGAAGTGGGGTTCATGGGCTTCAATGTTGGTTCTAGTGGTTTACTGGCCTCGAGGCTGGGGCAACAGGCTGTGACAAGTCACGATTCCCCTCCTGAGACTTGGTGGTGGGTTTCTCTACCGGTGGCTTTGTGGACATGAAAGGAGTCACACTGCCCTTGCTAAAAGCTGTGACAATGCGGATGTTACCCACAGTTATGTGGATGCGTTGTGACTCGTAGTTGACATTGCAATGAGCTTGTTTCTTAAAAGTTCGTCCTAGCAGTGATTCTATGCCTGCATCCTTAGTGTTGGGAAACACATAGAAAATTATCAGCATGCTCTTAGACTCGATAGAAATTGCAACCTTGCACTTTTCCTGAAGTTTGTAGGGTTGACCTCCATAAGGGGTGAGACTAGCATTAGTGGGCTACAAGTGCGGTTTGCCAATTTGGGTCCAATGGTCACGAGTCAAGATATTAAAATCATTGATCAATGCGTTGATGGTGCATGTGTGTTTAGTAGTGACTGTCATGCGTAGGTAAGCTAGTGGTATTGCTTCCTCATTCTCACTGTCCACCTCAGTGATAGTGGTTACTTGTATGTGGACAGGGAGTGCTAGCATTGGGGACTCATGCACTGGGTGCATGGGAGGGAAATAATTTTTTGTGTGGCTGCCATTAAAGAAGCCTATGCCCTCACCCTCTAGGATTTCTAGTTTAACGTTGCCAGTTTGGCTGATGGTTCGAACCTTAAAAGGTCCTAGCCTCCAAAACTTCAGCTTTTGCTTATACCCGTTGACTGAGTATAACAGTACTAAGTCACCCTATTTGAAGCTGCATTGCTTAACATGCTTGTCAAACTAACTTTTGCGTCTTGCCTTCTCACATATGAACACATGGGTGGCTAGAAGCCGGGTTTCCGTTAAGTGTTCGAGTTCAATCAAGCATTCCGTCCATGTCCCCCTTCCCATCCCATCTTTCTTGAAGGGCGATCCTGAGGCTTGGTATATGAAGAATTCCAAGGGAAGGATTGCCTTTGTACTATATGTCAATCTAAAGGGGGTATGTCCTACCGATGTCTTGTAAGTTGTGCAGTAGGCCCACAAGGCCACCATCAATTTGTTATCCCAATCATTGCATGAAGCTAAGACGACCTTGGTCAAGACTTCTACTAGGATTTTATTTGTCGATTCAGCTTGACCATTTTCCTGTGGGTAATAAGGTGAGGATTTTCGATGGATGATTAGGAAGGAGGATAGGAGGTGAGCTATTACTTCGTTGATGAAATGTGTACCCTGGTCGCGCTGACTAGTTCGATGGGGCGGTTGAATCATGAGATCACTTGCTCCCATAGGAACTTAGTTGTGGTCCTAGCATCATTCTTTCTCGTAGCTCATGCTTCTACCCATTTGATTAGATAGTCGATGGCCACAATGATGTATTTAGCTTGTGAATATTGTGCCGCAGGACTAATGAGTCCAATGAAGTCAATCCCCCATTTCTCAAAAGGTTGTCGTGTGATAATTGGGGTTAGCTCCATGCAATCTTTACGGATAGGGACTTTAGTTTGTTTGCACTCATCACAATACTTCATGAAACGCGTCACATCTCGAAAGAGGGTAGGCCACCACATCTGGGACTGTAGCACTTTGTGAGCTGTCATGTCTTTGCTGAAATGTCCTCCTGCAATTCCACCATGCACCTCTATTAGTATGTCGTGCATCTCATGCTCACACACACATCTACGCAGCAACTCGTCTTGCCCCAGCCTATAAAATTGGCATGCTATCAGTTGATATGGTTGGGTCTTCAAGATGAGCCGCCTAAGTCGGGATTTTTCTATCAGTCATTTCGGTAGTCCGTGTTGAAGCACTTGAACTATGTCATCTGCCCAATACAGAGTCAAGTCAGCTTTAAACAAATCTTCTTCGCTGGATAAGCAAAGTAGATGCACATCTGGTAGCTCATCCATAATGCCCTGTCCAGCCGCTTCTCCCATAGGGACGCGAGACAGATGGTTAGTCATGTAATCTTTCTTCCCTTAACGCACCACCACCAAGAAGTCAAACTCTAAAAGCAGAAGAAGCCATCTAGCAATACGTCCTGTAGCGCACGGTTTATTAACAAGATACAACAAGGCTTGATGGTCAACAAAGAAAGTAAAAGGCATTGTTAGGACTTGAACTTCACCATATATTTAGTACTATTTTACACCTTAGTATTAGTATACATGTAGTCTTTTGGATCAGCATATGTAAAACAACCTTTATCTTTCATATGATGTTTCACCTAAAAGTCAGACCGCAAGTAAAAAAACATCAGGCATTTGTATTCGAACAATGGCTTTCTAATCAAGAATGGAATATGACTGAGTACAACGCAAAGAACTGGCGGCTAATGTTTTATCCTATTATCTTCTAATTGTCTCTTGAGTATTATTGTGATTCTCTCCCAAATTGTTCAAATTGATGATGTTATGGAAATAGGAAATAGCGTAGTATTTGATGGTCAACAATTCTCCGTTGCTGAGTATAATGTATGCTTTGGGTTTGAATATATTGCCTAAACGTTATGAAGTGTTGATGGCTGTAAATCCATTCAAGAGGTTATTTGTTGTATTGTGATGATCTCTCAGGTGGAAAATTATGTTTGAATTGTTATGGTATTTTAAGAGGGCATAACACTTTGGCGATCCCTGCTAGTTTCAAGAAAATAATTTCTTAACTTAGGGGCAGATCTGGAAGCAATTCCTGAGAGATTTATACGACAAGAAGACTGATGGCATTGATTATATACCATGCACCTTGTATGGGCAGCATTTATGTCAAGTAATTATCCTTATTATTCAAACCCTATTCTTACCAGGAGCAGATCACTGGAATTAAGGGAGGCATTGGAAAGGTAGCAACAACAGGAAGTTTTTATTGCTAATGGAGAAGTTGTTGTAGCATTGGATAGGTTGGATGAAGAACAGAATGTACCCTCTAGGGGTACATCAACTGTTTATAATTCTCTTGTTGGTTCTGAAGAGTCTTTTCCAACCCCTCCGACTCCTGAAGGTTCACCTAAAGTTTCGAAGATGAGGAACTATCATTACCACTTAAAGATCAAGAAACACCTCCTAAGCAGCCACTTGAAAAACTGCAACACATAGTGCTTGGGAGATCATTTCTATTGAAAGGTACATCTCTCAATCTAAGAAGTCTTTAGAAATTAATCCTCTACCACCATTGCGGAGGCCTCATAAGCCGAACATCATGAATCCAAATCAGATTTTTAACCCAAAAGTTAGAGCCTCTAAGTTTTCAGGAAAGAAAAAAGAAGACCCGGATTGTCATGTGGCTTTGAGACAAGATGGACAGCTAGTGGCTTCAACCAAATGTGCAGAGACTAGGTCAAAAAGTAACAGTTTGCTGCCACTTTTCAAGGGAAAGCTATGGACTGGTTCTAGTTATGGTATGGCAGCCTTCAATTTATATGATGCTTTAAAAATAGTATTTTTAGGTAAGTCCCCTAAGGACAAAACTCCGGGAGATATTCTAAGGAAGATCAAGAATATAAAGCAAAAGACTATGTTAGTGGAAGATTATGCCCAGAAATTCGAGAACCTATTGAATAGGCTGGATGCTAATGATACACCTTCAGTGGAAATGCAGATTACCTATTTTATGAAGGGCCTGAGAGGTAAGATTCAAAATCCTATTGCCAATGTAGAGATGGGTCAGAATGATACATTGGACACATTGATAAGGGTAGCTATGATAGTGAAAAAAAGACTTGGTACCTCTAGATCTAAGAACAATAAAGATGAGGTTTCTTCAAACTCAGATTCTAATGCAAATTCAGGGTCAAATTTAGACACAGATAGTGATTATGAGGATAGTGATTACAGCTCAAATTCAAATGATGATTCAAGGGACTCTGATGAGGATGACTCTAGCAGGAGGAGGCATAGGAAGAAAAATAAGAAACCAAAACCAAGATCCACCAAGACTAAAAAGAAGAAAGAAAAGGATAAAGATAAGAGGAAGTCAGAGGAAAGCAAGTTAGATAGAATGATAAAACAAAAGTTAAAATATTTGGGTATTTCTGAAAGTACAAGAAGGAAAAGCATTGTGAGATATGCCAGAGAAAGGGCCATGAGACTAGGACTTGCTAGTATAATCTTAATGTCAGGATGACACAGCAGATGCCAGTAATGCAGGCTAGGCCAAGACCTATTCAACACCAGCTATTGTAAATCTGATTATTCTTGACACTGTGTCATAGAGACCCTTCAAAGGACCTAGAAGAATATAGGCTAGACAGCCTTAGGAAAATTTTCAGGCACAACAGCAAACTACTCAAACGGGAGCATGCCACTACTGTGGAGGTCAAGGACATTTTGTTGGACCATGCCACTACTGTGGAGGTCAAGGACATTTTGTTGGACCAAAATATGAACTTTGGGCAAGGCATAGGACTGAGAGAGGAATGCAATAGCAAGGTCTCAGATGAAAGACATGCAGGAGCATCTCATTAGCAGCATCCACCTACCCCAGTCGCACCAATCCTTATAGAGTTACCTGATCAAGATGAGAAAAAGCAATCTCCTGATGGTACAGGAGCTACTAATTGTAAGAAAATTTAGCAAGAGAAGGTTCAAGAAGAGGCAAAGGTGGTGTTAGGTAACACTAATGCTATAAGTATGCATGTTCATTGTGATTGCTCTAATTGCATTGAAATAGAGGAATGTCAAGAGGAACCATTGGTTTTAGTAGTCACCAGAAGTCAAGGAGGTATGAAGCTTGATTGGTAGGAACAAGAGAAGATAAGGAAGAAAGCAATAAAGCAAGTAAGAAGGTGCAAAAACTTGTTGAAAAATGTAAAGCTGATCAACTTCAGGATGTAGGGAATTCAAGTTTGCACAGACCTGAATTACAGGACCAGTTTCCTGAAATTCAGGAGTATGCTCCTAAACAGCAGAACCAATCTCCTGAAGATTAGGAGCAGTTTCTTGATAGTAGTGTTGCCCAAAACTTACGGCAAGGAGGCTCGAAAGAGCTATTCCAACATTTAGCAAAGTGTTGCAGTTAACTTTGGAGCAAATCTTGGATCTAATACCAGGATTCAAGGAGAAGTTACTTCTGAAGATTAGGCAGAGGCAACAAGAAGTCTTTGAGAGTATACCACTTCAGGATCAAATTGTTCCTGACTGTTAAGCAGTGATCCCAACCCAACAAGAAGTGGTGGATTATCAAGTACCTACCATTCAGGTTGCATATGCTGGGTAGTAAGTATGATGATGTTTTGTTGGATGGAGGTTCATGAGTTAATATCCTTCCTGAACATACATATTTGGCAAATAAGAAAGAAGAGTTATTGCCAGCCCCATTTCAAGTGCGAATGGCAGACCAAAGGAGGTTACAGTCTTTGGGTATTCTTAGAAATCAACAAATTCGAGTATATGGCCTGAAGTTTAGGGTCAGTTTTGTGGTTTTGAGAATGTCAAAAATTGGGGATTCTTATACAATGCTTTTGGGGAGGCCATGGTTTAAATTGGCTAAACTCAAGCATGATTGGGGAAATGATTATGTGTGTATTCCAAGAGGACTCAAGGAAATTAGATTATCCATAGTAAATAAGGTTATTTTGAAGAGTTCATCTAGACCTGTTGTGGCCCAAACTTAGGAGGAGTTTCTTTCCACACACTCTTCTGATGAGCAGAGGTGCTATTATCATCAATGGGAGGATTCTCCCATTTACACCCGTTCCCCTTCTATTCATTTGTTCTAGAAGGCTCTATCCAAAGTAAAGATGCCATCCTTGACACCCTCACTGTAGTTGCCTATCCTACCTTCCTCACCCAAAGAAGACAAATTGGATGGTTCAAACTATTCATTGTGGTCGTGTAAGGTCGAGTGCATACACGATACCTTTGACCTTTGGGAGCTTGTTTTTTACGCTATTCCCCATCTTATGGAGGATCCTACAGATGGGACTTCCATGGACCATGCAGCCTTATGGGATTGGCTCAACTCTCAAGAAAAATAATTTCTCTTTTTGAATTTGCAGTATTTTGTCCTTGTGCATGTTTGCAAGTTAAATACCATGTCAGAAATGTGAGACTCCTTCCTTCTCTCCCACAATCTTGACATGGTATCAGAGCCTTGTTCGTGGTAAGGAGCTCAAGAAAGCAAACCAAGTTTGCGGTGTTCTGGTAAGAGGAGCAATGTTGCTTTCATTTTCTGTTTTGGGAGTAGATCTCTGCAGGTAGTATAGCCGGAAATTGCAAGAGTGCATTGTCTCAGGTTGAGACGCCCTTCGCGGTGAAGCAAGAGGGCAATATATGCTGCAGGTGTAGGCTTTAGCCCTCGGTGACCCTGTTTTTTTGATTTGAGGCCATTTCGGGGCCTGTTTTGGAGGCAGAAGTTTTCTGCACGCACTCAGGAAAAGGCCCTATTTTATGCTGTGTGACCACTGTTCTACAGGTCGGTGAAAAGTTACCACAGAAATTGCATCGTATGCTTGTGTGCAGAGACATTGGGAGTTACAAAATCATCCTTGGTTCCTATTTATGCAAAATCGTCACTAGGAAGTAACTGTGTGGTCAAATACCACTTTCGCCAGTTTTGCAGATTTGCCCTTGTGAGGGTGAAGCTGTGTTTTTTGCAGTGACAGAATTTTTTGCAGTGTTCTGTGATGGCGTCTGATTCTCTTTCACAGATTGTCATTGAAAAGCTTGAAAAGAACAACTTTCAAGCATGGAAGTTTAGAATGACGAATTTCCTTATGGGACAAGGATATTGGGAATTTGTTGCAGGAAATGAAGAAGAACCAGTTCTTCTTGATGTTCCCAATCAATAGCAAATGCAAGCATTTAAAGCATGGCATGAGAGAGCCAGGAAAGTTATATATTGGCTGTCTATCAGCATTTCAGACTCTATGATTGTGCATATTCAGGATGCAAGTACGCCAAAGGAGGCATGGGATACTTTGTCAAAAATGTATAGCACAAATACGCAAGCCAGGAAAATGCAGCTCAAGCAAGAGTTGCACAATGTGCAAAGAGAAAGTATGAGCATCAATGACTACCACATGAAGGTGAAGAAGATTGCAGATGCACTTGCTTCCATTGGGTCGCCAGTGGAAGATGATGATTTAGTTTCTGTGACCTTGAATGGTCTAGGAAAGGATTATGCACAGTTCGGAACATCCATTTCCGTCAAAGATTTCTTGATTTTGAGGAGTTGATTGCTCTTCTAATTTCTAAGGAGCAGAGAAATGGTGGTGCATCTTCTTCAGGAGGAACTTCAAAAGAAGCTGTCTTCTACTCAAATGCTGGAAGAGGTAGAGGCAGAGGTAGAGGAGGCCGATTGGAGGCCGTGGTAGAAATCAGAATATGTAGTAAACTCAAGAAAACCAGTCCTATGGAGGAGGACGTGGTAACTCTAGAGGCAGGGGGAGCCAAAGAGGTCGTGGTGGATGGCAAAGAGGCCAAAATGCAAACAGTAATATTGAATGCTACTACTGTGGTAAAATGGGTCATATGGCTAAAGACTGCTATAAAAAGCAGAATGACATCATGAATGGAAAACCGCAACAAGGGAATTATGCATCTATTGAATGCTACTACTATGGTAAAATGGGTCATATGGCTAAAGACCGCTATAAAAAGCAGAATGACATCATGAATGGAAAACCGCAACAAGGGAATTATGCAGAGGTAGAGGAGGTCGATTTGGAGGCCGTGGTAGAAATCCGAATATGCAGCAAACTCAAGAAAACCAGTCCTATGGAGGAGGACGTGGTAACTCTAGAGGCAGGGGGAGCCAAAGAGGTCATGGTGGATGGCAAAGAGGCCAAAATGCAAACAGTAATATTGAATGCTACTACTGTGGTAAAATGGGTCATATGGCTAAAGACTGCTATAAAAAGCAGAATGACATCATGAATGGAAAACCGCAACAAGGGAATTATGCATCTTCTAGTAGACAGGGTGATGACATAAATAAGCATTTGTTTATGGTGCAGCACATGAATAATTCTGTGACAAGTGCAGTAGAAAGCAACGATGTATGGTATGTTGACGCAGGTGCATCAAACCACATGACAGGTCATGCAAAATGGATGGAGGATGCAAGGAAAATGGAAAA
Source organism: Lygodium microphyllum (assembly GCF_053477565.2). Taxonomy (NCBI): domain Eukaryota; kingdom Viridiplantae; phylum Streptophyta; class Polypodiopsida; order Schizaeales; family Lygodiaceae; genus Lygodium; species Lygodium microphyllum. Next base: position 30,563,202 of record NC_141155.1, read on the forward strand.
ACCAGGATTTGTGGAGACTGGTGATGATACTGCACATCCTATTGTGCAGATTGGAAAATTTCCTTTGTCTATGCAGGATGGGAAAAAGAAATACATGTCCGATGTATTTCATGTCCCGAATATCACCAAGAATATGGTTTCTGTTGGTCAAATGGTTGAGCAGGGCTTGCAGGTCAGATTTAATCCTCATGGATGCTTTGTTGAGGATATGAAAAATAAAGGTCGCTTGATAGCAAAGGAAAGAAGAAGGGCGGAATGTTTACATTGGATGCAGACATGCTTGAATTGAGTGCAGCAATGTTTGCACATGGGACCGATGTAGTTGCAGATATTGATATCTGGCATAAATGCATTGGTCATGTTAATGTACAGCGACTTAAATCAATGCAAGCCCAAAATATTGTTGCAGGATTGCCTAAATTCAAGGTTGCAGAAATGCATAAGGTATGTGAAGCCTGTCAGTTTGGAAAACAGGCAAGGAAACCATTTCCTAGATATGTTCAAGAGAGTAAGAAGCCATTGGAATTAATCCACTCTGATGTGTGGACTACTAAAGCTGCATCTCTTGGAGGCTGTCATTATTTTGTTACTTTTATTGATGACTATAGCAGAAAATTTTAGGTGTATTTTATGAAAAAGAAAAGTGAAGTTTTTGGGCATTTCAAAACTCTTAAAGCTATGGTTGAAAAAGAAACAGGCCTGCAAATAAAATGCCTAAGGTTAGATGGAGGGGGAGAGTACCTCTCAAATGAGTTTGCAAGGTTCCTGCAGGAGCATGGCATAAAGCAGCAATATTCATGCAGTCATACCCCACAACAAAATGGAATTGCAGAAAGGAAAAACAGACATATTGGAGAGGTATCTCGTGCCATGCTCAATGAAAAAGACCTGCCATATTTTTATTGGGCTGAGGCAGTTGCTACAGCAGTCTACATAATGAGCAGAACTCCTACTGTAGCAATACATGGGATGACTCCAGAGGAGAGGTATACTGGTAGGAAACCGGATATTTCTCATTTGAAATTTTTTGGTTGCATTGCCTATGTTCATGTGCCAGATGAGTTGAGATCCAAGTTGGATCCAAAAGCTGAGAAGTGCATCTTTATTGGTTACTCTTTGCAGCAGAAAGGGTATAGATGCTATAACCCTTCTACTCGTAAGTTTACAGTGAGTAGAGATGTTGTTTTTGATGAGATGAGTAGCTGGTATAAACCAGTAAATGTGATTGATAATGTAGATGCACAAAATGGTAATGCTGCACATAATTCACAGCAGCAGTCACAAGATATTAGTGGACCTGGAGCGTCCTCTAGCAGTGGTTCACATTCTTCGCCATGGACAGGCAGATTGAGATCAGGAGAATCTTCTCAAAGCAATGCAGATAGTGGTATGCAGGTATCACGAAAAGGAAAAGAGAAGGTAGATCAGCCCATGTTTGATGTGAATGCAGGTCACTCTTATGTGGATGGTGAATCCAGTGGCTCAGAACAGAGCATTGATGATGAGTTGGGTATTCCTTCTATTGTTACACCTGGAGTAAGGAAGACCAGGGATGTTTTGAGAGCACCTGGAAGTGAGCCTACTTTGCGTAGGTCTACCAGAGCTAGGTATCCTGTGGATAGGCTGAAATATGATGGATTTAGAGCCATTCACTATGCATATATGGTCAAAGCGATACAGGAACCAGAACCCACTTCTTTTGAGCAAGCCATGGGAAAAGAAAAATGGGAGAAAGCCATGGATGAAGAAATGGATGCCTTGGAAGCAAATCCTACATGGGAATTGGTACCTTTGCCTAAAGGTAAGAATGCAATTGGCTGTAAGTGGGTTTATAAGGTGAAGCACAATGCAGATGGTTCTGTGAACAGATACAAGGCAAGATTAGTAGTCAAGGGGTATGCACAAACATATGGCATTGATTATGAAGAAACATTCAGTCCAGTTGCAAGGATGGAAACCGTAAGAGCAGTCATTGCTATGGCTGCATCAAAGGGATGGTCTTTACATCAGATGGATGTAAAGAATGCCTTCTTGCATGGTGATTTTCAAGAAGAGGTCTATATGGAGCAGCCACCAGGTTATGTGCATGCTGTTCATCCTGAGTTTGTTTGCAAGTTGAAGAAAGCCTTGTATGGCTTGAAGCAAGCACCTAGAGCATGGTTTGACAAGATAGGACAGTATCTTGTCACTATTGGCTTTCATATTTCCAAGGCAGATTTCTCACATTATGTGAGAAAAACAGAGAAAGGTATTATGCTACTTGTCATTTATGTTGATGATTTGATTATGACAGGTGACAGTGATGAAGATATCCTTCATGTGAAAATGCTATTGAAGCAGAAGTTTGCGATGAAGGATTTGGGAGAGCTGCATTATTTCTTGGGCATTGAGGTGATTAGATCACCAAGTGGGATACGGCTCTTGCAGAGGCAATATGGATTGGACATGCTGTCCAAATATGGGATGACAGGCTGTAAGCCTATTTCAGTTCCTTTGGAGCAAAATGTGAAGCTGAGCGCAGATGCAGGTGAGCTTCTGGAAGACCTACTATGTACAGATGCATAGTAGGAAGTTTGATCTATATGACTATTACCAGGCCAGATTTGAGCTATGCTGTTGGATTGTAAGTCAGTTTATGCAGGCTCCAAGGAAACCGCATTTGGATGCGGCTAGACGCATACTCAGGTATGTGACGTCCACATTGCAGTATGGACTACTTTATGAGATTGGGATTCAGATACAGTTGCATGGATACACTGATGTTGATTGGGTTGGTAGTATTTATGATAGACGATCTACCAGTGGATATGTGTTCTCTTTTGGGAGTGCTGCAGTCACTTGGAGCAGCAAGAAACAGCCTACAGTTGCCTTGTCGAGCACAGAGGCTGAGTACAGGGTGCAGCAATGGCTGCATGTGAGGTAGCTTGGTTGCATAAGCTACTTTATGATATGCATCGGCCTACAGATGGGCCAGTTGTCATTTATTGTGACAACATGAGTAGTATACACTTGGCAAATAACCCAGTCTATCATGCTAGAACAAAGCACATTGAGGTGCATTATCAGTATGTGCGGGAGAGGGTTTTACTAGGTCTTATTGATCTAGTTTATGTCAGCACAGAGGATCAGGTAGCTGACATATTCACGAAGGCTTTGGGCGCAGAGAAGCTACGCAAGTTCAGAGACTTGCTTGGTATGCAGGAATTGGGATTGAGCTCGAGGGGGAGTGTTGAGATATCGAGCTCCACTCGTGATATGCCAGGGTGACCGTTGTGCATTTATGTCACCGACTTGTCAGTTGCAGATGCAATTGGTACATCGCCTATGAATAATAGGTAGATGGCAGCTATCCTTATCTACTCTAGTTCGTGGCTCAGATAGTATGCCACCTTAGTTAGTTGAGTTTGGTTTGAGACCCATATATAGGGTTCTTCTATTTCTATGTATGTGAGTTCTTTTTGGCTTACACAACTAAGAAGAGAAAAACTGTTTTCAGCCTCCACCTCTGTGTATTCCCCCATTGTGCAAGCAAGAAAGCTACAAGTGAGACTTCTTCCTTCTCTCCCACAATCTTGACAGCTCCTTCCTCAACATGTCTTTGAATATTATATGAATCAGTCCTTGGAAAGTGGCTAGTGCGTTAGTCAATCCAAAAGGCATGACTATGTAGGCAAAGACTCCCCATTCAGTGGATGCTATCTTATGCCTATCGTTAGGATGCACTTGCACTTGATTGTATTCAAAGAGAGGGAGAGACAGATAGAGAGTGGAGTAGACTCAAGAGCCTTTAGGCTCATGTGCTTTCTTCTTCATTATTCCACACTTCTTTCTTTAAAAAACACAAATTAAGAGTAAGTGTTACTCTAGGTCTAACTGCAACTCAGGTTAGATTAACTCTACATTGACTTATTCAATGACACACACATGAATAGCTATCATACACGACATAAAGAAGGACGGAAAAATATGGAGAGCTTAATTTCTAACACTCCCCCTCAAGCTCAAACCATCTGCAACCCTCCAAGTAGCTACCTAAAATAGATGAACTTATCTCTACCAAGTGATTTAGTAAAGATATCTGCTACCTGGTCTTCAATCTTCACATGCATCAAATCAATCTGCTCTGTTAGTACCATTTCTTTGATGAAATGGTAATGAACTTCAATGTGTTTCGATCTTGCATGATAGAGGGGATTTCTTGCAAGCATAACACTGCTCAGATAATCACAATGTAGCTTCACTTTGCTGTCCAAGTGGATCCCCAAGTCATTCAGTAACTTCTGTAGCCAAATAGCTTCACAGGCCACACCATGGTACTTAGCTTCTGTACTAGACAATGCAACTGTAGGTCATTTCTTACTCTGCCAACCGATCATGCTGCTACTGCCCAATCCAAATGCATAGCCACTGGGTGACCTCCTATCATAAGCACAACCAGCCCAATCAGCGTCAGTAAACCCTGTCAAGTCAAGGGATTTCCCATATGCATTAAAAAACATACTGATCAGCCCCATAGCGTAGCTCAAGTTAGGATGAGTAATGGTCAAGTAGATCAAGTTGCCTACCATCTGCATATACATGGTTACATTCTCAATCTGTGTCCCAACATCAATCTACAACTTGACATTTTGCTCTAAGGGTGTATCCATAGCCTTGCATTTAGCCATACCATACTTCTGTAACATGTCATGAGCATACTGCTTCTGTAGCAACCATGTTTTTAACCCCAAGTCGAGATGGCAGAAAATGACGGAAAATGAAGGAAAAAGCGGAAAAAGCATGGAAGAAGAGAAAAGACACGCAGGCGACCTCTAAAGGCTAAGCCGAGACCAAAGGCGCGATTTTAAATGAAAGGCGCCTCAAAAAACTTGGAAAACTTTTGTAAAAGAGCGCCAGGCTCCCTCCTGTGCCAATTGTAAAATATTAGATGGGCATAGGCTAGAGGCATAAGGATAGAAGAGGGAAATGGAAAAAGGACCTTGCCACAATGGCCGGTCATGTAAAAAAGGGGATGGGTGCCCATGGGATTTTAGGGTTTGTATATAAAGTTCAAAAAGTGAATGGAAACTCATTCTTTGGTGTGTGGCTAACAAGAGCTCTCTTCTTCTTCTCTTCTTCTCTTCTTCTTGCTTGTGTGTGCTCTTGAGAGAGGAAGTATGAGAGTGTGAGGGAGTGAGTGTGTGGGAGTGAGGAATCAAGAGGGTGAAGCTCTTCACCATCTCCTCTTCTCTTCTCTTCTCTTTTCTCGCACGCGCGGCTATGGAGGATGGAGCTTGGAGATGGAGGAGGCTTGAGGATGCTTGAGCTAGCATCAAGAATCGTGGAGCTACCAAGGTGTGCGAGGGAGGAGGCTACTCACATTGGCATCAAGGTAAGCTCACTACATTCGTAGGATGGACGGCGCGTCGGCTAGGTGAGAGATAGCCATTAGAGCTTGCTTGGAATGCTTGAAACAATAAGTGATCCGTGGGTCTTGGCGGTTGAGCGAAAGCTCCCACACATGTGCCTTGAGGCATATACACTACCTCAACGCCTAAAAAATATTTCAGCTCACCAAGATATTTGACTTTAAATTCAGCCTGCAAACATGATTTAATGTCAATAATCCTGCTCTCATCATCTCTAGTGATGATAAGATCATCAACATAGATAACCAAAAATACATAGCCATGATCTGTCTTTTTCACAAACAAATTGTGATCAACATCACCCAATTTAAACCCATGCTATTGTAAATAACTACTAATTCGAGCATTCCATGCTCTGGGTGCCTGTTTCAGCCCCATATAATGCATTTTTCAGCCTGCATACATGTGCTGGAAATTCTGAATACACAGAGCCTTCAGGCTGCTCCATGTAGACCTCTTCCTACAACTCACCATTCAAAAAGGCATTTTTTACATCCATCTACCTTAGTTTCCAGCCTTTAGCTACTGTCAATGCAATGATAGTTCTGACAATAGCCATTTTAGCCACAGGGCTGAAAGTCTTCTCATAGTCAAAAGACCATACTACTGTGCATACCCTTTTGCAACTAGCTTGGCCTTGTAGCATTCCAATGACTCATCTAATTTGCACTTAACCTTGTATACCCATTTGCAACCAATGGGGACTTTGCCATCAGAGGCAGCTGAACAAAATCCCATGTTCCATTTTCAGCCAAAGTTGAATACTCCTCATCCATGGCAACATGCCAGTTCTCATTTGCAACTGCCTCATCAAACTTGGTTGGTTCTTTAAAACCTATCACTTTCGTCATATAAGCATAATGACTGGCTGAATATCCAATGTAAGTGTACCTATGAACTAGCCTTCTGATCCTCTTAGATCTCCTCCATTATGGCTCACTCTGAGCCTGTCTCTCATGAGGCGGTACATACCAATTTTGCCTAGCACCTCGCATCATAACAGACGGAATCCCCAACTCAATGTCCAAGCTATCACTGTTGGATGACTCATAACCTATAGTAAGTGGTCATGTTACATCCTCAAACACTTTTTCTTTTCCCTTATCCACTCTCCTCCTCACTGACATATCCGTGTCATTGGACGTAGAAGTGTGATTCCGCAATTTGCCAGACCAAGGACTCACTATAGATGATACATCGCCTGTCTAACCACTCATAGATGTACTAATTGTAGGGGTATTTTCAACATTACCCATGCTGGCTGATCTATCAGTAGGCACAGCAACTAGATTACCATACCAGGAAGCTAACTCATCAAAGACAAAATCTCTGCTTATCAACGTTCCATGCGTAGATGGCACATAGCATTTATAGGCTTTTCTTTCCTATGCATAACCCAAAAGCATGCTCTTTATTACTTTAGGATCCAATTTCTTTATCTTTTCATTTGGTATATGCACATACACAATGCATCCAAAAACTTTTAAGTGCCTAATGTCAAGTCTGTGTGACCATACAATCTCTCATAGGATGTAACCTCATGAATCCCTGTTGTAGGGGTTCGATTTAGCACATAGACAATAGTCATCACTGCTTCATCCTAGTAAGCATTAGGCAAATATTTTTCATTCAGCATAGCTCTAGCTAACTCCATCAGTACCATGTTTTTGCTACGGTGTATAGATGCAAGTTAGTTGCCTTCTTATCCCATACTTTGCAAGATACCTGTAAAACTCCTTAGAGACATATTCACCGTCTCCATCTGATCTTAAACAAGAAATATAGCAGACTAACTCATTTTCAACTTGCTTTTTGAAATCCCTGAATGCATCAAATACTTCACCTTTATGCTTCATTATATATAATCAAGTGTACCTGTTGAAATCATCAATGAAAGATACATAATAACGGGCTTCTCCAAATGAAGCATTATGGGACGGACCCCAAATATCAGAGTGCACTAACTACAAGGTCTTGAACTATTCTTTACATGCTTCATGAAGGGAAATCTTGCCTGCTTTCCAAACTGGCATGCAGGACATACATGACCAAAGTCATTATACTTGAATTTAGGTAATCCATGTACCACTCCCTTCTCCTGCATAGATTTCAACTTTTGTACATTGACATGGCCAATCCTTTTGTGCTGAATCTCTACATCCCGAATAGCACTCTCATCATGTGCAAACATGGCTGCCTTGAGTTCTGGAATGGATGCGTCCAATGTAAACATTCTACCATCCCTTCTGCCTCTAGCAATTAATTTTTAGCCATTACCATATTCTTCAATAAAACATCCATCTTTATTGAATTCACGTGCAAGTTTTGTTCTACCATCTGTCCCACAAACAAAAAAATATTGGTTATTTAACGGTACATGTAGTACATCATGCAAGCTCTTTTTCTTGCCATCAAGCATCATCAACGGAACAATTCCTGTGTGCTGAATGTCATGTTGGGTGTCATCCCCAGTACACACATAACCATGTGAACCTGCAACCATCTCATCAAACCACTCTCCATGGGGGGTCATATGATTTGAAGCCCCAGCGTCAATGTACCGTCTATCATCTCTGTTCTGCCTAGATGCATTCTTGGACACATGTTGCATGGCAAACAATCTATCAACATGCTCATCATAAGCACCGCTAAAAGATGCATAGTGCGCATGATGTTTGCCTTTTACCTTCATATCTTCCTACTTCTTGTAACAATCCTTTGCAATGTGTCCATATCTGCCGCAGTAATGACAGTCCTTTTCTCTGTTTGACTGATCATTCGACTGTCGTGAACCAAATCCCCCACCTCTACCACGGGGTGATCTCCCCGGACGGCTTTCTAAAGCCGTCAGATCCATGTTGGCCATGTGTATTTTTTCCATGCCAATTACTCTGCCTGCTGCTATCCTCAGGTGTTGCGAGTGTCACCACGACCTCAAAATGAACCACGGCCTCTACTGCCTCTGCCACGCTAGCTAGATTACAAAACAATGTCTCTACCCTAAGACGCACTAGAACCTGTATCCAATCCAAGCTTTACTTCCTCATGCAACAGTAAAGCAACTAGCTCATCCCAGTTAGGGGGTTCAGCTCTAACATAAATAGATGTATCGAAAGCTTTGTATTCTTTGCCAAGTCCATTCAGTGTGACAGCAATCATATCATCTTCAGACACCTTTGATCCAATGGTGGTAAGCTGGTCTACTATGGTCTTAACCTCTGTCATATAAACCTGGATGCGTCTACTATTCCTAGACATGTTGTTGAACTGCTCTTTCAGTTGAATCTTCCTTGCATGTGTTACATTTCCATAGTTCTTCATGAGTATGTCCCATGCATCCTTTGGGGACTCACATCCAGTGATTTGTATTGCCATAGCATCAGATATACATAAAGAAAACCAATGCAACACCTTGCATGCTCTCTCGGTGTCGTGATGTTATGAGGACAGAGTGTGAAAAAGTATGGAATGCATCATCATCCGACTTCTTATTAATCAAGAGAGTCAATGTGATCTGAGTCATTAGTATTAGTGTGAGTTGCATGGATTATCCAAAAATACTAGATTTTTGGATAATTTTAGCCTATATTTGATATTATTTATTGTAAAAATCCAAAAAAGTTAAAAAAACTTCTAGATTAGGATGGCATGCAAAAAGCTGCAAAAAGCAAGTGGGTTTTTTAGCCAATTAGGAGATTTTTCATAAAAAAGACAGATGGACAAAATTGCGTGCGTCACGATCGCGCTGTAAGACTGAAAACTGCAGATTGAACTGAAAGAAGAAGAAGGAGTGATCTGGGAGATCCGTGACCAGGTGTCCTAGTGTCTTGGGGTTTTACCCCCCTTTTGGAGCCAACGGAGCCATCAGATTTGGGTTCTGAGCAACAGAGAAGGAGCGGCAATTTTTATACACATTTTGATCTACGAAGAAGCTCTAGGAGATCTAATGCCTGGAGATTGCTTCTGAGTAGTGCGAAGATTCTAGGTTCTTTCAATACATATTGATTCAATTCATTGTGATTTGTTTTTGTAGTGTTTACCACTTGGGTATTCTCTATATTCTCTTCTGTCTCCTATCTCTACTTCTACTTCTGATCCCCGGTGGATTCGACCTTTTGACAAAAACCCCTCCAGACCAATCCGCTCTGGTCTCCCTTCGCCCATCAGTCCATAGCTTATGAGCTCTTTTTTTATCATTGGTTAGGTTTCTCTCAGGCACTTCAAGTTCAGCTTCATCACCTATACATAGGTCCCATATATCCTTTGCCGACCAAGAAGTTCTTCATATAGAACTTTCACAAGGCAAAATTCTTATTATTCAACTTCTCACGAACAATCTGTGTAATGTTGTCACTGCCTTGTAGTGCCATGTTGCAATAGACTTTTTTTGATGCCGGACTTCCTACAAGCCAACAAGTGTGACACAAGTGCAGTCCTTAACTATTTATGACAATTTTTCTACAACAAGTTCACTATAAAACAAGTGTATTTCAGTTCAATGACAGCCCAAAAACATCCACAAATAGGTAGTCCCTCCTGTAGGTACAATGGTCCATGCATACGCAATGTAGTTGCTTTAGCTTTATCTTTTGCAACCTTACTATCAAAATGCATACATACAGTCTATAAAATGTAGACTGTCACCAATAGCTTATTCAATACCAAAACTGAGTCGTATACATGTCATACATGTCCCAAACCTTCATAAACATCTACTAGTACATGTAGCAATCCAAACATAAGCATATGGGCACAAATTAGTGCATAACCAGCAAGTACAAGTGTCAAATATCTTGCTCATAGATTGCAATCAGCAAACACTCAGTGAAACCAAGTCTTTCCAGCTCTAAAACAATCCCAAATCATGTCATACATTCACCTTGAAGTGTTAGGTTCAATACATGAGCATTTGGGTAGTCATAGTCATCCTGTCTTCAATGACCAATGGCATAGAAACATGACCTATTTATAACCAGCCAATACAATATGACTGCACTAATTTCTAGCTTCAAACTTTTGCATTCAACTCCCTTCTTGATCCACAATACATCTACAAGCTATATGCCAAGTCATCCAGTACACGGTACTAGCCAAAGTCATCTAATATTCCAGGACCATTAAGTGCTTGCTTCTCATAGATTCATGAAAATTTCTAGCCTATCACAACCTCTTAGATTAGAGTACTTTAATCACAAATTGCAACTCCAATGCACAGAAGCAAGTACATATGTCTTTCAAGCAAATGCCTATGCTTCAGTGATGGACAAAGTACATGTCATATGACTTTAATGCATCAACCAAGGTCAAGTATATGCTGCTCTATCACTATTAACAACAGATCTTCACTATTTTCTCGATTTGTATATCACTGTTATAGCTCACACATGATCTCCCATCAATGCATTTGCTTCTCACAACCTTTGAGCACCTCCCCAAGGGCATAACCAAGCATTCTATCACTTAGAATGCAACCAATGTGTTGATTTGTGGGCAATGGAGCTCTAGCCTACATCAAGCACAATCACACAGGTCTATAATCTTGTTTCCAATAGCACGTGATGAGGGTAATGATGATGACTAGGCACTCTAATGTGTTCAATGAAGTCTTACAAGTCTCCCCAACAAGCCATGGCGCCAGCATTTCATCCAATGAAGACCACAAACTTACAATGCATACCTTCAAGAAAACAATGGTAGCCTACTTGACCTTTGACAAAATCGAGTCTTCAACTTTTGCAGGTCTTCTTCAAATCCTCTTGCTCTTGAGAGTCCACTAGACTAATCTTGATACCATATTCAAAGAGAGGGAGAGACAGACAGAGAGTGGAGCAGACCCAAGAGCCTTCAGGCTCATGTTCTTTCTTCTTCATTATTCCACACTTCTTTCTAAAAAAACACAAGGTAAGAGTAAGTGTTACTCTAGGTCTAACTGACCAATACCCGACTAAGGTTAGGTTAACTCTACACCAACTTATTCAATGACACACACATGAATAGTTGTATCTAGCTGGAGTTGGTTTGTCACACACGACACAAAGAAGGACGCGAAAATACGGGGAGCCTCATTTCTAACAGATTGTACCCAGAGAACCCGTCCAAAAAACTATAGATCTCCTTGTTGTGCTATGTGTACGGCAGTGGGTAATTATCTATCTTCATAGCTGCATTTATCTTCTTGTAATTGATACACACTTGAATCTTCTCATTTCTCTTTAGGACTATGACTATGGGTGAGACCCAATCCATGTGTTTGATTTCGTAGATAAATCTCGCTCTCATTAGTTTGTCAATTTCCTCCTTAACAGCATGGGTGTGCTTTGGATTCATGGGATACGGACGCTACTTGATGGGCATTGCATCAGGTGTCATGGGTATGTTGTGAGTTACCACACTCGGTCTACCCATTTAAGTTCTTCTAGGGACCAAGCAAAGACATCTATATACTCTCGTAGGAGAGTGTCGTTTGGCTCCCAACAAGAACACCACCCTATCTCCCTTTTTGAACCTTATGAATCATTTTGGCAAGTCTTGCGATATTCATTGTTTGTCTATCCACATTTCTTCGCTTCGTGTTTGTAGTTCCTCCTAGGTCATAGGTGGATGGGTAGGTCTCCCTTAGTGCATCTGGTCTTGGAAAGCAGAGGTATTTCTGGGTCACTATCCAAGCTAGCTTTTGATTCGGAATTGAACTTTGCATCTTCGCCAAAAGAGGGGCTCTCTCACGGTGGTTGTAGCTCAGAAGGTGAGTCTGTTTACAACAGTGGTGCATCACTTGGTTGGGCTAGACCTGCTTGCTTGTAGTCGATTGCACCCATGTACTCCAACCAAGTTTGATCGCAGTCCTTATGTCTACCTGCCTTCTCCACTCTAATTGCACTCCGCTTGTGTGGTCTAGGTCTACTTTTATTTGTTCGATTATATGCCCCCTAGTGTCGTACTCTAGGGTATCGATTTCCCTTTCACTCTCATCGTTGAAAGAACAACAGTCCTCATATTCATCGTCGGAGCTATCTTTGTCCAATTGCTCTTGATTCTCCTGGTTCTGACAATTCCCTTCTTATTGGTTGAGGAGTAAGGTCCAATTATACTTCAAGTTCAAATCATGTACCTTGGACCATCGCCATTCAGGCTCATTCAAGTTCAAATCATGTACCTTGGACCATCGCCATTCAGGCTCATCCAAGAGATCTTGGAGTGGCTTAAGATTCATCGTTGGATTGCCAACCAACTTGTTGGTTAAGTACCCTAGGATCTCTTGGATCTCGCGTCTATTGTTTGGGACTCGGAATGCAACATGAGTGGGTCGTCCACTAGACTCCTGGTCATCATGCAAACTAGCATTGAAGGTGTGTCCTTGAACTTATCAATTGCCTTGACGGCTTGTTCCTACACCTCAGTATTTGAGAAAGGTAGGTCGATGGTAGCAAGAACATGCATTCAGTCTTGCTCGTCCTCATCAGGGCACATGATATACTTGGTAAGAGCCCCATAGAATCCCCTAGTCTATCTGTCGCCCTTCAGCATGGTGGAGATGCTGTCGAGGTTGATTGGCATAGTCTTCCATGCGTCCATCTCTACTCTCACAGCTTTTATTCGATTGTCTAAGAAGATAAGACCGTTGCCCCAGTCTTCTACGACTCTCATGTTGTGCATCTAGGGTTGGCCTAGTAGGATGTCGTAGTCCACTCCCTTCATGAAGTCAATAGAGAATTGGATCCCTGCAATCTTTAGTAGCCAATTTTTCAACACTCCGAATAGTTTCACCTTCATTCCATTTGCTAGTGTGACGTTAAACCTAGCAGTGTTGATCAGTGGGTTACCCCAAGTTTGGAGTACTGCATGGCTTAGTACACTCACTCATGCCCCTATGTCCACGATCCCCTTTTTGGTGACATCTCCCAGTGCTAGGACTAGCAGGACTGCATGCATTTCCATGCCTTCCCAAAAGGCGTTGATGTGCAGGGATTGAGGTATGGAGTGCAGCATCAGGCTCGATATTTGAGTTTCTGCATCATGCTCAAGCAAGTCTGTGGCAATTGGCTCCTTTGGTTCTTTAGCCCACTACTTTAGCTTCAGTCATAGTGTTGGGTGCTGCCTAAGTAGGTTGCCTAAGCTCAGAGTTACCAAGGTGGTCACTAGTGTATTGAGGAGGTTGCTAGTCACTCACCTATCTTCAAGGTTTGTGGTTCTTGGCCAATGGCCTTGATTATTTTATTGGTCTAAAACATTTAGACTTTGTCTAAGAGGCCCAGCTTGTGGTTCCATTGCCTCCCTTGATTTTGGTTGTGGGAGAGAGATTGGAGTGCCTACGCTTGAGAGATTGTCGATCTCGTCCTCCAGTATGGGTTGAGTGTCCTTTAGGTGCTCTTGGGCCTCCCTCACCCATTCTTTCACCTTCTTGATGGCTCCAAGTTAGCACTTCGGGTTTGGGTACTCCCCATCGACCTTAGTACTTCCCTTTTCAGTAGTCTGAGGTGCCGATGTCCCTTCTTCTGCACCAATGACTTTCCCTCCAACCGGTAGCGTCGTGGCACTTTCGATTTTGAGGGTGACCTTGGTGTCTGGTCTCTTCCTCCTTCGTCTCCAACTCTTGTTTCCAACCAAGGTTGCATCAAGGTTGCTAGGCCCTAAAATTGATATGTTGGCATGTTTCATTTGCACACGTGTCATGACATGCAACGGGATAGGTGTGGCCCCCCCATCAAGTGTCTTGACACCGAATAACCCCAATGGAACCAATGGCTCATTCACCAAACTAGAGAATGGCCTTCGTCTAGGGAAATTGACAAAGAGATGAGTGATTCCACACTCAACACATCTTAAATCGGTCTTATCTCTATTCGCTTGCTCCCTCTCTGGGCAACACGAAGAAATATGTCATGGGTGACCGCAAGTCCACAGTACACAATTGGCTCTTGGGCCTATCCTCCTAGGCCTTTGCCTCTCCCTCTTCCCAATGCCATCACCTGTAGTGGTCGATAGTCCATGAGGATAGCATTACCTTCCTCGTTGTATGACATGTATGCGTTTACATATGGCTTATCATTGCTAGGTTCATCCACATAGTGGACTGGGGTATCACTTGGTGGATGGCTCATGTAGGGTCCAGGTGGTCTAGGAATACCTATAGGATTGATTTCCATCCTAGGGATGGTAGGTTTAGCTTAATGAAGAGAGTTTTAAAACCATTGAAATTGGCACGCTTCGCAGTGTCTAGACTTGTGTACTAGGTCCAACCCTTGTCGCCTAAGCATAGTCCAAAGGCTTGGGAGCATTGAGTAGGATTAGTGAACCCGTTGGCCTTGCAAACCTGCTCAAATTGCTCCACAAAGCTGTGTGGGTCGTCGATTTCTTGGTATTTATCCAATTGCTTTGCTACCACAGGGATTTTCGATTGGCTCCTAGAGCCTTGGTTGACTCCCAACCCTGTCAGTAGTGATGTTTCCAATGCTACAGTGCTTTGTTCTATGGCCGTGTTGTAGAGGCAAGCATGAGATCAACCACCAAGACCCATGGACTGCTTATTGTTCAAGCATTCCAAGCCGAGCACTAATGGCTACCTCTCACATAGCTGATGCGCTATCCATCTCTACGAGTATAGTGAGCTTACCTCCATGCCCGATGGAGTTTTCTCCTCTCCCGAGCACTCCGGTAGCTCCATGATCCAAGTGCAAGCTTCAAGCGAGCTCCACCCTCAAGCTCCATGCTCCAAGCTCCATTGCCGCGAGCAAGAGAAGAGAAGAGAACAAGAGAGAAGAACATGTAGAGCTTCTCCACCATGGTTCCTCACCCTCACATGCTCGCTCCCTCACACTCTCACACTCCCTCTCTCAAGCACAAGCTCAAGTAAGCAAGAAGAAGAAGAAGAAGAAGAAGAAGAAGAAGAAGAAGAAGAAGAAGAAAGCTACTTTTGGCCACACACAAGAATGAGATTCTCATTCACTTTTCAACTTTATATACAAAACCCTAAATCCCTTTTGGGCGATCATCCCCTTATCCCCTTTTTTACATGGCCAACCGTAGCCTAGGCTCTTTTTCCCATTGTCCTCCTATCTTCCTAACTTCCTTCCCACCGCCCATCTACCTTTACAATTTGCACGGGTGAGAGCCCAACGCTCTTAAAATAAATCATGGTGCACCTTGCACTCTTTTACACAAGTATTGACTTGTGCTCTTTCTTGTGCACCTTTCTCCTTGATTTAGGACTATTTTGTACTTCTTGTGTTTCCAGATTCTTCTTTGCTGCACCTTTGTCTTCCATTTCACTTTTGCCTTAACCTTGTCTTCTACTTTAGATTTTTTGGATTTTCCACCTTTTTCATTTGAGGGTTAACATTACCCCCCTCCTAAATGAGTGCCAGTCCCATAGCACTCACCGTCGTAGGTAGCAAGCTTTGGCATGCATCGAAGGTGTGGGTGGAAGGGACATCTGTGGTTGCCTTGGAGGACTTTTGTTAGTGGTGCAGATAAAGGTCATTGGGGGCATGTTGTTGGCTTGGGTGGCTGGTAATCGGGTTGTTGGAGTTGGGGATAGGGATATTCGTTGTTGGGAATTGCATTGATGGCTAGCACCGGTGTTGGTTTATGGGGATTCTGCACATGATGATTCTTTGGTGGGCTTGCAGGATGATAAAGGATAAGAATTCAGAGTTGAGGGTTAATGAAGAGCTGACAGTACTTTTGTTGGAGTCCACAATACCTGCAATTGAAAACCTTTATATGCGGTCTCTCCTTGGGATTAATGCTAGCCTTCTTATCATGCACAAGATGTAGTTTGATTAGCTTGGGAGACAGGTTGAACTCTAAGCAAGCTGAGAGTATTATCCTACACTTGAGGACCCAAACTGTGTATACATTGTGGTGCAGATATTATGTGACTGCACATGTATACTTAGATATTATGTAGTTAGAATATTGATGGTCTTGTTCCTTGTAGTAATGGGTGGATAAAGCAAGGGTTCAATGGGGTGGAAAAAATTATCGATGTTGAGGATAAGTACACTTGAAGGCTTCTTGAGACATCATTTGTGATTTTGAAAACACAATGTAGCATAATTAAGCTCATTGATGTCTTGGCTTTGGTAGTTGGTGATTGCTTGTAGTGGTTGAAGAGTACAATGTACTTTCCATGGTCTTCCATGCCTTGCTTACCACTATTGATTGCAATGGCACTAAGATGGAGTGTAAAAAAGAATTGTGAAAATGGTTCAAGGTGAGAGGTCGTCTAACCATAGGTGAGACGAGCTCCCTAGGTATCTCCTACCCTTGATGTGCTCTGAACAATTGTCGAGGATGTGTAAAAGTAGGCGAGACGAGCTCCCTAGATATGTCCTGCCCTTGATGTGCCTTGAACAATTGTGGGGGATGTGTAAAAGGGATAGGGGATTAGGGACATAGCCAGCTGACCAAGGTCACTGGACGTACCTAATTTGAGAATCCTTGAGTGATGTGCTATGATCGTGAGTGCTTTTTTCTTTTCTTTTCTTTTCTTTTTCTTCTTTTTTCTTTTTTCTTTTTCTTTTTTTTCATCTCTCTCCTTTTTTTATAATTGATAAAATGAATACAACCAATGCAATACATTGAGGCGATCAGCCTTTCATTTGGATGATTGAGACATGTCGAGATCCAAAGGCTGTGAAAAATGGATAATACAATGATGATTGTGTTACTAGCCTTGCTGCTAGAGGAACAACCGTTGAGATGAAGAGATACACTTGAGATTTTGCAAACCTCGTGTGAGACATCGATGCAATTGAGGTGGCAACTGCAGTGAGCCAAATGTAGAGTTTGGTCAAGAAAGTGAGAGTAGCCAATGACCATGATTTGGGCCATGCTCAAATGCAATGTGTGCTTTATTTGCAGGGGTGATTTTCTCTTTCAGCAATGTGGCTTCCGTCATGGTTCTTTGTTCTTGGTATTTTTGTTGTTTTTTCTATAATGGCTCTTTGGGGGCTTGGTGGTCTTGTGGTAACTTGGACATTGAATGCTTTCGTACAAAGACATGTGTCATCCTGCATCCACTTGACAACCCATGAGAGTATATGCAAGTCATATGCTTCAATCATAATGAGCATGTGCAACTCAAAAAGACATCACTTATTTGAATCCCATAGTGTTGACTTGGATGCATATCACCTGTGCTTGATTATGATTGCTTGTGTGTGTGCTAGCTATACTTCTTTTTTTTGTATTATCTATACACAATCACAAAACACATTGTTTATTTATATACACATTTATAAATCCATGTTACTTCATGAGGATAGAAACCAATTGTAGAACTCAGGATTGTACTCGAGTGTGGCGCACACATCTAGTACTCGTGGTAGCCTACTCAATAATGACAAATATTTTGCAGCATCGAGTAGCATGGTACCTTGTCCCAATCTACTGACAACATGTAGCTCCTCCTCAATGAGAATTTTATCAACCAGATAGTTCTCTTGGCTAGTTTCGATTAAGTCCATACCTCGAATGGCAATTAGTACTCGAAAGGAAGTTGACGCCACATAGGTTGGGTCTCTTTGAGACCGCCATTTGGCCAATTGCTCCTCTGAGACTGTCATAATCTGGGCTTCAAGTAGCACAGTTTTCAAACCCAACGTTTTTCAAATTGACTTCAACCCTCTAATTGTTGCTTTACTTGCTCTATCACTAAGAGATTTGGTTAGCAAAGTGCTTCATTGAATGTCACAGTTAAGGGTAGTTCGTCGGCCTCCTTATCAGAAATGAGTTGCAAGCGTTCATGTAGGAGCTTGTCATAGTGCCCATTAAGATATTCTTGCTCTTCCTAGGATAGTGGATATGGCAAGTATTCCTCAAGTTGCTCCCTAGGGAGTGTGCCCATGTCTGCAAGGACATAATCACGTGCGAATAATTTTAGTTTAGCATCCAACTCAGTTAAGCACTCTGTGACACTTCTATGTTCAGTGAGGGCTTGCTCGGTTGCTATCTCATGCAAGGTTCTGGGAGTTTCCCTAGGCTTTAGCATAGCTGGGGGCTCAGGCCTGGATGAGCAAGATTAGTCAACGATGCTAGGATTGCTTATGTCCTCGAGGTTTCGATGTTTCTCCTGAGGCTTTGCTACTATGTTGTCATGGTTCTCCTTGTATGTGACTAGTATACTTTTGTCAACCTGTTGTGACAATGTTGTATCCACAATTGATTGGTCAATGCAAGTTCTATTGTTGTTGGTGGATTGAGGGTTGCAAGCAACCATTGATGGTAATGGTTGCTTTGACTTATCAGAATGCACGAATGTGTTTGAGGTTTCACCACAGTTAGGAGAGATGAAAATGGGTTCATTTGTGGGTGGACTCGATGCTTTATACCTCACCTCTTTAGCACTCTTGGTCTCAATCTTCTTGGCATCTACAATCATTTTATATGTTGTTGTTTTTGTTGTTTTCTCCTATTTTTCTAGGGCAATTGAGGTGTATCCTTTAAAGATTCTGGACCTTGAACTAAGTCAATCACTGATGTGCTTGGTTGGGCCTCAGCCCTCTCTTCCTCTAATGTGTCCTCATGGGATGTATCTGTAGCCTGTTAAATAGCCTCGCTAGATTGTGAGGGTACAATTGCCTCTCTTTTTAGAGAGTCTAGCTCTTCAGCTAATTCCCCTCTATTTAGCTCCTAATCTAATTGCATTGCCAGTTGCTCATGGTCGGGCATTTTCTCTAGGCTCTTGTCCTTACCCATTGTTGGAACATGTCTCCATTGCTTCTTATCAGTGCAAGTGTTGTGTTTAGAGCTATTTTTCTTTTGCTTAGAAGGTTTGGGTGACTCTAGTATAGAACCAAGAGACAATTTAGGATTCTTGTCATGTAGGCTTGGATGGAACCAACTGAAGAAGTCAAGGTTGTATTGATGGGAAGCATAGAGATCTAGGATTGTAGGGTTTTGAGTGAGGCAGAAGACATATGTGCTAACATCAAGAACCATGCTCCCTACTCCTAGCCTACTAGCCATGTGTAGATCTTCTTCTAGAAGCAGTTTATCATACAAGGGATTTTTTTGGACAGTGGGTGGCAGAAAGCTAGATCTCATGGACCACTACCAACACTCATAATGAGATTGGTGCAACATACGTGGGATCATGTATTGATGTCCAAAGGGCTTTCCTTTGAGTAGTGAGTGTCATTAGTCGGTGGCCAATTTTGGTTGCCAAACTTTGATTGGAGTGCTATTTCTACACAAAGTTACCTTGTCCTTTTCCTTTTTGCTTAATTGCTTCGAGCTTTTACTTGTTTGTCTCACATTGGGCAGTATAGAGTGAGGGTATAAAGCACAATTCTCTAGCTATGGCCTTTGAGATGTCCTTCATGACTTCCTCAGCAATAGCTTCATAGCAGGAGCAAACATATTGTTGCTCATCCCAAGTTAGGGGTTTGGCTACGAGCTTCGTGTGCTTTAGTGTTGCCCTTCCCATATCCACATGGATGCACACACATGTGATGGCCATCAACTTGTGAGCAACCTTCATAAGGTACTTCATATTTGGTTCATTGGTCAGATGTGCCATCTCCTTGGCAAAATCTTCGAGATATTTCTCCTCAAGCCTAGGCTTTAGGTGCTGCGGCAATGCTGGAGGTTTCAAGGATGTTGGTTGTGACACCTCTTCCACATGTGAATTGCTAAGGACACGTTTTGCAAGGGACATCGTCACGGCCCAAGGCTGTGAGACTACTGTGATTCCTGATTGGAAGTAGTAGTGGCTAGTTCAATGATTGGATGCTATTGGTAGACCGTGGTGTCAAGTTCTTAGACAGATCAGAAGTGGTCGTATTTTTTGTTGCCTATGGGGCTCTCACTCAGCCGCTAAGACCCACAGACCGCTCATTGCTTCAAGTGTTCCAAGTCGAGCACTAATGGCTACCTCTCACATAGCCAACGCACCATCCATATCCATGGGTGTAGTGAGCTTACCTCCATACCCGATCGAGTTACCTCCTCTCCAAAGAATTCCGGTAGCTCCATGATCCAAGTGCAAGCTTCAAGCAAGCTCCACGCTCCAAGATCCATTGCCATGAGCAAGAGAAGATAAGAGAAGAGAAGAGAAGAGAAGAGAAGAGAAGAGAAGAGAAGAAGAGAGGAGAAGATGGAGAGCTTCTCCTCCCCGGTCCCTCACCTCACACACTCACTCCCTCACACTCTCACACTTCCTCTCTCAAGAACAAGCTCAAGCAAGCAAGAACAAGAATAAGAAGAAGAAGAGGAGGAGGAGAGCCACTTGTGGCCACACACAAGAATGAGCTTCTCGTTCACTTTTCAACTTTATATACAAAACCCTAAATCCCTTTTAGGCGGTCATCCCCTTATTCCCTTTGTTACATGGCCGATCATGGCCTAGGCCCTTTTTTCCATTGTCCTCCTATATTCCTAGCTTCCTTTACACTACCCGTCTACATTTATAAATTGCACGGATGAGAGCCCAACACTCTTAAAATAAATCATGGTGTGCCTTACACTTTTTCATAATAGTATAGACTCGCGCTTTTTCTCATGCGCATTTTTCCTTGATTTAGGACTTTTCTGCACTTCTTGTCTTTCCAGATTCTTCTTGGTGCGCCTTCGTCTTCTATTTCACGTTTGCCTTGGCCTTGTCTTCTGCTTTAGATTTTCCAGCTTTTCCACCTTGTTTGTTTGAGTGCCAGTCCCATGGCACTCACCATCGTAGGTAGCAGGCTTTAGCATGCACTAAAGATGTGGGTGGTAAGGATGTCTGTGGTTGCCTTGGAGGATTTTTGGTGGTGGGAAAATGAAGGTCGTTGGGGCCACATTGTTGGTGTGGGTGGCTGGAGTTGGGGGTAGGGCTATTTATTGTTGGGAATTGCGCTGGGGGTTGGCATAGGTGGTGATTTGTGGGGATTCTACAGAGGCCAATTATTTGGTGGGCTTGCATAATAGGAATGGTCAAGAGGTCAAAATTGAGTGATGATGAAGAGCTGACGATGCATTTAATGGATTCTTTAGTACCTGCGATTGAAAACCTCGTATATGTGGTCTCTCCCTGGGGTAGTGCTATCTTCTTATCATGCACAAGACGTAGTTTGATTAGTTTGGGTGACTGGTCAAACTCTAAGCAAGCTGTGAGTATTGTCCAACACTTGAGGACCCAAACTGTGTATATATTTGGGTGCAGATATTATGTGAGTGCTCGTGCATACTTAGATATTACGTAGTTAGAAGACCGCGGGTCTGGTTCCTCATAACATGTGGAAGAAGCAAAGTTGTCCATGTTGAGGAGAAGTACACAGGAAGGTGTATGAGACATCCTTTGCATTGTGACAACACGATGTAGCATAATTGGACACAGGGACACCGCACTTTCAGTAGCTGATAGTTATTGGACTTGCTTAACGAGTACGGTGTACTTTTCATGTCCTGTCATGCGGTGCTTACTAGGATCGATTGCAATGATACTAAGGCGGCGTGCAAAAAGGAATCGTGCAATTGGGTTAGGGTGACAGGTCTAACCATAGGTGAGACAAAGCTCCCTAGGTATGCCCTACCCTTGATGTGCCCTAAACAATTGTGGGGGATGTGTAGAGGGTTAGGGGAATAGGGACAGAGCCAACCAACCAAGGTCACTAGGCGTACCAAATTTGAGGACCCCTAGGTGTCATACTGTGATTATTATTATTATTTTAAAAGAGAATAACCTGAGTACAACCATTGCAATATGTTGAGGCTATCAGCCTTTCAATGGGTTGGAAAATGTTGAGATTCGAAGGCTCTGGAAATGGATATTGCACCAATGATTGTGCCCTAGCCTCATTGCTAGAGAAACAATTGTTGAGATGGGGAGATACATATGAGATTTTGCAAAACCTCTTTGTACCGTGCGATGTCAGTACAATTGAGGTAACAGCTGCCGTGAGTGCCAGGTATCCAGAAAGAGAGAGTGGCCAATGATCATGCTTTGGGCCATGCGATGTGGGCGATCGGCAAAGATGATTTTTACTTTCGGTGGTGAGTCTTTGTCATGGCTCTTTGTGAGGTTGGTGTGCAGCGACTTGGACCTTTGAACACTTTCATACAAAGACTTGCATCATCCTGCATCCACTCGACACTTTGTGAGAGTATATGCAAGTCACACGCATAAATTATAATGAATAGATGCAACACAAAAAGATATCACTTTATCAAAATCCTATGGTGCTGACTGTGATGGATATCATCAACACTTGTTAAAGACGTGACATGTATTAGTAGTAAGGGAGGATTGTACAGTTGGGGGGAGCTTGCCCCTTTAACCACTTGAGGACAAAAAGTTGTGGCAAGATGGCCTTTGTTAAGTAGCTTATACAACATAGGGGCTATTCTATTTGTATGAGGCGGGGTGAGTTCGGGTGGTTGGGCGACTAGGGTCGTGCCGGTGAGGGGCTCCCATCAAGCCGGGTAGAGAAGATATCAGTCGGGACTTGAATGGTGTAGTCCCTGGCCACATCTATTTCAAGAATGCTTTTAAATAATTCATCAAATTCCCTCTTGTTTCTAGTTGCCTTCTCCTCTTTCAAGCACCTGGTGCCTGAGCATCTGGTGAGGGCCTGCATGGCCAGGTTGCCACCCCCCGGGCATTCCCTTGAGCCTTTGGTTTCCTAGCATGGGAAGTTTTTGGCCTATGTCCGGGGCGGTGTCACTTAGGGCCTCTTTTTGGTGCGTACCTCTTAAGGGTAGGCACATAGTGCTCTGGCGGAGGAGCTTATGCTGTATGCTCCCTCCGACAGTAGATAGCTTCCCTACAGGCCAACTACATTGGGTGCTCCATGACGGCTACTGTGGGGGAACCTTCAAAATGTGAACCAAGGAATAGGCCATGAGGTAGGATAGAATTATTCGCATGGAAGGGATTAAATAATGGATTATCAAGAGCATATGACGAGGGGTGTGGTGAGGCATGCAGTATTTGTTGTAGAGGGACGGCCCCCGTGATGATGTTCATCCAGCCTAGACACTGCGGAGCGTATTCCAACCATTAGCAGATCTTGGCTTATGCTTAGTCACACAGACTGGTTGTGATGGAGTGAAGCAGGGCTCCCCGGAAGGATAGATCGAAAATGGGGGAAAGCTTGTAGAAAGGGATAGCGCCTCATCTATACCCTCAAAGGTGTTGGTCAATGCTTCCCATGACGGCAGTGAGGATTGTATGCCCTCCACCTAGAGGCGGGAATGGTCACACAACTTCTAGATGTGTGGTGAGAGGAGGACCTGAGGAGCTCAGCCTATCAAACCAAAACTCCTCTCCCTGCCCTTGACTATCATTGCTTGTGTGTGTTGGTATTATCTATACACGGTCACAAAATTCATTGTTCATTTATGTACATATTTACAAATCCATGTCTTCGTGAGGATAAAAACCAATTGTAGAACTCAGGATTGTACTGGAGTGTGGCACACGCATCCAGTACTCGTGGCAACTTACTCAATAACAATAGATATTTTGCTACATCGAGTAGCATGGTACCTTGTCCGAGCCTACTGCAACATGTAGCTCCTCCTCAGTGAGAATTTTATCAACCAAAGCATTTTCTTGACTAGTTCCGGCTATGCCAATACCCTTAATGGCAATCGGGACTCGAAAGGAAGTTGACACCACATAGGTTAGGTCTCTTTGAGACCGCCATTTGGCCAATCACTCCTCTAAGACCGTCATAATCTGGGCTCCCAATTCGGCCATTGTAATACGATTTTCAAACCAACGCTTTCTGAATTGACTTCGACCCTCTGATTTTCACTTTAGTTTCTCTATCTCTAAGAGATTTGGTTGGCGGAGCACATCATTGAATGTCACAGTTAAGCGTAGTTCGTCGGCTTCCTCGTCAGAGATGAGTCACATGCATGCATGTAGGAGCTTGTCATAATGCTCGTCAAGATGTTCTTGCTCTTCCTAGGAAAGGGGAAATGACAAGTATTCCCCAAGCTGCTTCTTGGGGAATGCACCCATGTCTGCAAGGACGTAGACACGTGTGAATACTTTGAGTTTAGCATCCAACTCAGTTAAGCATTTTTAGCATTTCTATGTTCAATGAGGGCTTGCGCGGTTGCTATCTCATGCAAGGTTCTAGGAGTTTCCCTAGGCTTTAACATAGCTAGGGGCTCAGGCCTAGATGAGCAAGATTGGTCAACTCTAGGATTTCTTATGTCCTCGGGGTTTCCATGTTTCTCCTGAGGCTTTGTTGTTATTGCGTCATGGTTATCCTTGGATGCAACTAGTATAGATCTATCACCTTGTTGTGACAGTGTTGTATCCCCTCTTGATTGGTCAATGCAAGTTATGTTGTCAGTGGAGTGAGTGTTGCCATCAACCACTGATGGTGATGGTTGATTTGACTTATCAGAACACACGGATGTTTCTAAGGTTTCATTGTTGTTAGGGGAGACAGCAATGGGTTCCTTAGTGGGTGGACTTGATGCTTTATTCCCAAGTTCTTTTGTGCTCTTGGTCTCAATCTTCTTGGCATCCACAACCACTTGTAACTACCATTGTGTTCATTGTGTTCTCCTCTTATTCGTGGGCAATGAAGGTGTATTTCTTAAATACTCAGGACCCTGAACTAGGTCAATAGTTGATGTGCTTGGTTGGGCCTTAGCACTCTCTTTCTCTGGTGTGCTCTCATGGGACTTAGCTGCGACCTGCTGAACAACCTTGCTAGGTTGATTGATCAGATGCGCCATCTCCTTGGCCACATCTTTGAGAGGTTTCTCCTCAAGCCTAGGCTTTAGGTGCTTCAGTAGTGCTAGAGGTATCAAAGATGTTGGTTTTGATACCTCTTCCACCAGTGAATGGCTAAGGACACATTCCATAAGGGACATTGTCACGGCCAACGGCTATGATTGCTACGGTTCCTGATTGGAAGTAGTAATGACTAGTTCAGCATTGGCCATTATTGGCCGGCTACAATGTCAAGTCCTTAAGAAAATCAGAAGTAGGCGTATCTTTTGTTGCCCTTTGCGCATTCACTTGTGCAGATCGAGCCTCAATTGATCTAGTCACAATAGGTTGCATAGGCATATCCTTGAGCCGAGAGCTACGAACAGTGTCATGTCCCTCCTCTTGGACATTTGGAAGCTTAGATGGAGATAGATATTGGGATTGAGTAGCTGCACTTGACGATTGTTATTGTGCTTCCTGTGTCCGTTTCGGGAAACAGAGTGTAGGAGAGTTGGGATTCCTAAGTGGCTTTGACACTGGCTAGAAGATTTGCTCATGGCTGTTATATGATTTTTCCATTTGCTTTGTTGAGCATTTAGCCTTGCCATGAGCAATGCTGTGCTTATGGTGCCTATTATCCTCTTGGGAAATCAAAGGCTCCTTAGGTACTAGTGGCTTTTTCTTACCCTCAACGATTACATCTAATATCTGCTCGTCAAGCATGCTAGGCTGAGGATCTACCCTTCGAATAGTCCCATTTGGTTTCTTGATTTCGATCGTGAGGGACTCGATCACTCCAATGTTTTTGACTCGAGACTTGGTTTTTTGTTTAGATTTTCTCCTGCGCTTCTTTGCTCTTGATACGATCTGGTCTTAAGGTGATAGAGGAGGTTTAACAAGGGGTTTTGGTATTGAAATCCATCGATTACCTATGTAATACCCTTGAGCATATAGCAACGCTTTGGATATCCATCTCAACATTGTGCTAGCTCTCCATCGATACCTTTGTCTATAAGGCTTGGGCTTCTTTTGGGGTCTTCTACAATATTTGTAAGTCCAAGGCCTATCCTTGGCATTGTCTCCTGACCTTCTTGTTTCAAGCATGGCCTCACTCACTAGTTCTTGTTGTTCAACCTGTGCTTGTATCAACTCTTTCAATAGGTCATTGCTCTCATTACTAGGCTTGCTTGTTATGTCAGCACCTTCCTTGCCTTTCCCTCAAGGTTTGATGAGGTCACCCTTGCTAAAGGTTGTGACTATCCTCACACCTGGTAGTGCTAAGTGTATCCTCTATGCTATGTAATCAACCTCACACTTCATCGCCCTTTTGAAAGGTCGTCCGAGGATGGTTTCCTTTCCACAACTAGCACTATTTGGAGGAACATGGAATAGGATAGGCAAGCTTTCAGTTTCAATAGTTACAAGGGTTTTGCACTTTCCTATGAGTGCTTGTGGGTGTCCCCCGTATGGACTAATAGTTGAATTAGTCAGTGTGAGCTCTAGTTGGCCTAGCAAAGTCCATGATTCATAGGTAAAGATATTAAAATCTGCCCCTTCATCAATGAGAGCATTGACACTATGCTCTCTTTTTGCGGTGAGTTTGACCCTAAGATAAGCATGCGGTACTATGTCTTCATCTTCTGGGTCTTGGCTTGTAAATTTAAGCCTCTTGATGCATGCCCTTGAGTCCCCAACTACACAACTAGATTTGGTTTCTCTACTAATATCTTGGGTCCTTTGTGCAGTGCCATTCAAGGTGCATCCATCTTCAAGATTGTCATGTCTAGTCATCCTCGCAGTCGTAGCTTGAGGTTGTTGCATTCCACTTTGACTAGATGCAGTCCAGACGCAATCTAGACATGTTTTTGTAATATGGCCTTTTTTCCCTTGTAGGCTAGATTGGCCCATTGAGGTTCTAGGGTCTCTGTTTGTCTTTGTTCGGGTATGGGCTTTTGGTTGCTCTTTTGCAAGTGAGAATCCATGCTTGTGTAGAGCCATTACTACAATAGGATCTAATTTGGAGGACCTGTCACGGCGTGAATTTTCTCTCCAACCTACTTGGGGGAGGTGCAAAGGGGGCAAAGCCCCCTTTGTGGGGGTCCGAGGGGGCAATCCCCCCTGGCCCGCAGGGCCGTTACGATAAATGTCGTGCGCATTTTGAAGGACCATTCGTAGCTAAGTTTTGAATTACTTGCTCTCGATTTCAATTTAGTAATAGATCTATGATGTGCTTTTGGCTCTACATGGTCTCTAGTTGGTTTTAGAATTTATAGGTTAGAATTTTGAAAAAATCCAAATTCGGCCCAACAGGTCCAAATTGCACCGGCCGAATGTCTGATTCAACCCCGTCCGAGGGCCGAGGGCCAAGTCAAGTGGGCCGAATGCAAGCGGCCGAAGGGTGAATTTGGCCGGTCCGAGTGGGCCAAGTGGTTCGAGGGCCAAGGTCCGAGTGCCAAGCTAGGCCGAATATTAAGTTCATCCGAGTGGTCGATTCGAACGGGGCCGAGAGGTGGGTGTCCAAGTCAAGTGGGCCAAGGTCCGAATATAGGACGGGACCAAGGGCCGATTCTAGGACTTAGCCCAAAATCACCGTCACTCGGACGGGTTGAGTGCGATGCGTTTTTTGTTGGACTCCACAAAATTCATCGCGATGAGTGATCGAGGCCTTCATACTAGTCGAGCACCTCCAGATCCAAGCTACTCATGCAGGGGAAGGTATGGAATTACCTGTGGTGGGAAAAGAACTCCTCGATGGCAAGATTGAAGCAAGTCCATGCAATGAAGCTTTCTCTCCATCTCTCCAGCTCTCCTAAAACCCTACAATGCAAAATGTGGTCTTCCTTGCCACTCTTGGTCCCTTATCACCCTACCAAGGCCTGTACTCACCTTAGTCTTGCTCCCCTCACCAATATTTAACCCAAATTTTCTTTTTTTTTGCCCTTTTTTTTCCTATTTCAGCCTGTTATACAACAATAAAAAACCCTACTGCATGCTCTAATGTTTTGCTCCTATCCTTCCTAAATGCAAGAAAAAATCATAAAGGAAATACCTACACTACTCCAACATGCTTTTCCAAGTTCAAAGACCAAAAACCTACTTGCTAAGGAGATTGAATACCTCTTCAAACTCTCTCGCTTCCTACCTATCTACCTCAAGCACCAATTTGGGAAAAACCCAACTTCAATGCTCGATTCGAAGCACACAAGCACTCAAGGCTTGAATCCATTGGTTCTGGCAACAAAACCAAAATGTGGGAGTTCTCGCTTAACTGCCAAGATCCACAGACTACTTATTGCTTCAATGGTTCCAAGCCGAGCACTAATTGCTATCTCTCACATAGCCGACATGCCATCCATCTCCATGGGTGTAGTGAGCTTACCTCCATGCCCGATCGAGTTACCTCCTCTCCCGAGCACTTCGGTAGCTCCATGATCCAAGTGGAAGCTTCAAGTAAGATCCATCCTCAAGCTCCACACTCCAAGATCCATTGCTGCGACAAGACAAGAGAAGAGAATAGAAGAGAATAAGAGAGGAGAAGATGGAGAGCTTCTCCTCCCCTGTCCCTCACCCTCACACACTCACTCTCTCACACTCTCACACACTCTCTCTCAAGCACAAGCTCAAGCAAGCAAGAAGAAGAAGAAGAAGAAGAAGAAGAGGAGGAGGAGAGCCACTTGTGACCACACACAAGAATGAGCTTCTCATTCATTTTTTATCTTTATATACAAAACCCTAAATCCCTTTTGGGCGGTCATCCCCTTATCCCCTTTTTTACATGGCCAACTATGGCCTAGGCCCTTTTTCCCATTGTCCTCCTATCTTCCTAGCTTCCTTTTTACCGCCCATCTACATTTACAAATTGCACGGGTGAGAGCCCAACACTCTTAAAATAAATCATGGTGCGCCTTGCGCTTTTTTACGACAATATAGACTTGCGCTTTTTTTCATGCGCCTTTTTCCTTGATTTAGGACTTTTATGCACTTCTTGTGTTTCCAGATTCTTCTTGGACATTTATGCACTTCTCCAGATTCTTCTTGGTGCACCTTCGTCTTCTATTTTACTTTTGCCTTGGCCTTGTCTTCTACTTTAGATTTTCCAATTTTTCCACCTTGTTCGTTTGAGGGTTAACATTGCCCTTTGCACATTCACATGTGTAGATCGAGCATTAGTTGAGCTAGTCAAGGTAGATTGCACAGGCATATCTTCAAACTGAGAACTAAGGGAGGTGTCATGTCGCGCATCTTGGACATTTGGAAGCTCAGATGGAGATTGAGATAGAAATTAAGCAGCTGCACTTGACGACTGCTATCATTCCTCCTATGTCCATTTAGAAAAAGAGGATGTAGGAGACCTGGGACTCCTAAGTGGACTTGACACTAGCTGGAAGATTTGCTTGTTGTTGTTTGATGATTCTACCATTTGCTTTGTTGAGCAATTAGCCTTATCATGAGCAGCATTGCATCCGTGGTGCTCATTATCTTCTTGGGAAGTCAAAGGCTCCTTGGGCACTAGTGGTTTTTGTGCACACTTGACGATCACATCTAATATCCGCTTGTTAAGTACGCTAGGCAAAGGATCTATCTTTTGAATAGTCCTGTTTGGTTTATTGATTTCAGTCATGAGGGGCTCAGTCACTCCAATGTTGTTGACTTGAGACTTGGTTTTTCGTTTAGATTTCCTCCTATGCTTCTTTGCTTTTGATACAGTCTGTAGTTCAGCTGACAGAGGTGGTTTAGTAGGGGCTTTTGGCACCCAAATCCATCGGTTACCTGCATAATACCCTTGAGTACGTAGCAAAGCTTTGGATATCTATCACGGCATTGTGCTAGCTCTCCATCTATTCCTTTGTCTATAAGGCTTGGGCTTCTTTTGTGGTCTTCTATGATATTTGTAATTCCAAAGCCTATCCTTGGCATTGTCTCCAGACCCTCTTGTTTCAAGCATGGCCTCGCTCACTAGTTCTCTTTGTTCAACATGCACTTGTATCAAGTCTTCAAAAAGTCCTTACTCTCATCACTAGACTTTCTTGGTATGTCATAATGTTCCTTGTCCTTCCCTTGAGATTTGATGAGGTCACCCTTGCTAAAGGTTGTGATTATCTCACACTCAATAGTGTCAAGTGTATCCTCTGTGCTACGTAATCACCCTCACACTTGTCACCCTTTTGAAAGTTCTTCCTAGGAGGGTTTCCTTTCCACAATCAGCTTTATTTGGGGGAACATGGAATAGGATAGGCAAGCTTTCAGCCTCAATAGTTACAAGGATTTTGCACTTTTCGATAAGTGCTTGTGGGTGTCCCCCATAAGGATTAACAATTGCATCAGTTGGTTGGCCTAGTAGGTTCCATGCTTCATAGATCAAGATATTAAAATCAGCTCCTTCATCAATGAGGGCATCGATATTGTGCTCTCTTTTTGCGGTGAGTTAACCCTAAGATAAGTAGGCGGTACTATGTCTTCATCTTCCGGGTGTTGGCTTATAAATTTAAGCATTCTAATGCATGCCCTTGAGTCCCCAACTGCACAACCAGATGTGGATTCTCTATTGATGTCTTGGGTTCTCTGTGCAGTGCCATTCAAGGTGCATCTATCGTTAGGACTGTCATTTCTAGTCATCCTCCTAGTTGTAGCTTGATGTTGTTCCATTCCGCTTTGACTAGATGCAGTTTGAATGCAACATATGCATGCTTTTGTGGTGTGGCCCTTTTTCCCTTGTTGGCTAGACTGTCCCATTGAGGTTCTAGGGTCTCTGTTTGTCTTTGTTCGGGTATGGGCTTTTGGTCAATGTTTTGTAAGTGAGAATCTATGCTTATATAGAGCCATCACTACACTAGGATCTAATTTGGAGGGCCTTTCACGGCACGCATTTTCTCTCCAGCCTACTTGGGGGAGGTGTGGAGGGGGCCGTTCAGAATCTAAAGTTAAAATTTTTGAAAAAATCCAAATTCGACCCAACAGGTCCAAATTACAAGGGCCAAATGTTCAATTTGGCTCATCTGAATGGCTAAGGGCCGAATAAGGGAATGGCCGAATGCAACTGGGCCGAATGTTTGATTCGGCAAGTCTGAATGTGGTTGTCCAAGGGCCAAATGGCCAAACAATAGTGGACCAAATGCAAAGTTGGTCCGAATGGTTGACTGGGACGGGCTGAGCTATGGATGTTCGAGTCGGGTGGGCTGAGTCATCAAGGCCGAGGGCCAAATATCAAGTTGGTTCAGATGGTCGATTCGGTCGGGCCAAATGGCCAGGTGGTTTTTCCGAATGGGTTTGGCTGAGTGGCCGAATACAGGGTGGACCGAGGGCCGATTCTTGAAACTCGGCCCAGAATCGTTGTCACTCAAATGGGCCAAACACGATGCATTATTCGTCGAACTTGCACAAAATTAGTCGCGTCGTGCAATCACGGCCTTCCCACTGATCGAGCACCTCCAGATCTTAGCTGCACATGTAGAAGAAGGTGTGGGAGTACCTGTAGTGGGCAATGAACTCATCGGCAAACGAGATTGAAGCAAGTCCACGCAATGAAGCTCTCTCTCTCTCTCTCTCTATCTCTATCTCTATCTCTCTCTCTATCTCTCTCTCTCTCTCTCTCTCTCTCTCTCTCTCTCTCCATAGCTCTCCCAAATCCCTGAAATGCAAAATGAAGTCTCCCTTGCCACTCCTGACCTCTTATTACCTTGCCCAAGTCTGCATTCACCTTATTCTTGCTCCCCTTACCAGCATTTAATCCAAATTTTTATTTTTTGCCCTTCTTTTCCCTGTTTCAACCTGTTATACAAAAGCAAAAACGCTACTGTGTGCTCATACTGTTTGCTCCTATCCTACCTAAATGTAAACAAAAATCATAAAGAAAACACCTACACTACTCCAACCTACCTTTCCAAATCCAAAAAACCAAAAACTTACTTGCTAAGGAGATTGAATACCTCTTCAAACTCCCTCACTTCCTACCTATCTAGCTCAAGCACCGGTTCGGGGAAAACCCTACTTCAATACTCGATTCCGTGCAAGCACTCAAGGCTTGAATCCGTTGGTGTTGGCAACGGAACCAAAATGTAGAGGCAAACCGCCAAGACCCACGGACCGCTTATTGTTCAAGCATTCCAAGCTGAGCACTAATGACTACCTCTCACATAGCCGACGCGCTATCAATCTCTACGAGTATAGTGAGCTTACCTCCATTCCCGATCGAGTTCCCTCCTCCCCCGAGAACTCTGGTAACTCCATGATCCAAGTACAAGCTTCAAGCAAGCTCCATCCTAAAGCTCCACGCTCCAAGATCCATTGCCAAGAGCAAGACAAGAGAAGAGAAGAGAAAAGAAGAAGAGAGGAGAAGATGTAGAGCTTCTCCACCACGGTCCTTCACCCTCACATCCTCACTCCCTCACACTCTCACACTGCCTCTCTCAAGCACAAGCTCAAGCAAACAAGAAGAAGAAAAAGAAGAAGAAGAAGAAGAAAGCTACTTTTGGCCACACACAAGAATGAGCTTCTCATTCACTTTTCAACTTTATATACAAAACCCTAAATCCCTTTTGGGTGATCATCCCCTTATTCTCTTTTTTACATAGCCGACCATGGCCTAGGCCCTTTTTCCCATTATCCTCCTATCTTCCTAGCTTCCTTCCCACCGCCCATCTACCTTTACAATTTGCACCAGGTGAGAGCCCACGGTGCTCTTAAAATAAATTATGATGTGCCTTGCACTCTTTTACAAAAGTATTGACTTGTGCTTTTTCTTGTGCGCCTTTCTCCTTGATTTAGGACTATTTTACACTTCTTGTGTTTCCAGATTTTTCTTTGGCATACCTTTGTCTTCCATTTCACTTTTGCCTTAGCCTTGTCTTCTACTTTAGATTTTTTGGATTTTCCACCTCATTCGTTTGAGGGTTAACACATGTTATCTAGCAACTGCTTTGTCAGGAGCTCGCTCAACGTGAGATCTTCTTCTAGTGCTCTCTCTCTCTCTTTGATCGATTCCTATCCGCTAAGGCTAACACTCTTTGATTCTCTTGCATTTCTAAGCTCTGGCGTAAGTTCCTAGTTTGTTGATCCTGTTTGTATGCTGCTAGGCCTTATAGAGCTCTGCGAACCAGTCTTCTTTCCTCCTCTAGGTCTGCCATGATGCTTGACTGGTCTGTCGTAGTGTTCTAGCTGGGTTTGAGCATCTTATTTGTACACTAACTATTGGATAACCTC
This sequence comes from Lygodium microphyllum, assembly GCF_053477565.2. NCBI lineage: Eukaryota > Viridiplantae > Streptophyta > Polypodiopsida > Schizaeales > Lygodiaceae > Lygodium > Lygodium microphyllum. Next base: position 30,596,463 of record NC_141155.1, read on the forward strand.
AAGAAAATTCCATGTTTTTCTTATCACACTGCGTCCAATTTACTGGTTTCAGATTTTTAAAATCAGACGTCTGATTTACCAGTGTTCGATTTTGGGGATCAGACAGGTTTGGGTCTGATTGTCACAATCGGACAGCGATTGGATAGCTGGAGTTGGTCTAATTCTAGAGGTCCAATTTTTATGTGTACAATTCTGGGAGTTCGATCCTAGTAATCAGACGTTCGATGAGATAGTGTTCGATTCTAGAGCATCCGATACTGAATGATCTGATTGGGGTATGTACGATCGGACAAGGCTATTGGTTTGATTCTGTGGTTTGATCATCGTGATCAGACAGGTCGAGCGTCCAATCAGATGAGTTGTGTGTCCGATTGTAGTTGGTCCGATCGACCGATCGGACGGAGTCCGAGTGGTCTGATTATGGGTTGTCTGATTTTCAAAATCGGACAAGGTGTTCAATAGAACGAGGTGGGTTTGTCCAAGTGTCTGATTCTGGAAATCGAACGGTTCGCTCGGTCCAATTCTAGGAATTGGACACTGTGGGAGGCGTTCGATTCCACCGATCGAAATGTGTGTCGATATTTGCCAAAAATCTAGATATAGATGTTGCTAGTAGCTACAAGAAATTCCAAGAATCAACCACGAGCACTAATGGCTACCTCTCACATAGCCGATGGGCTATTCTTCTCTATGAGTGTAGTGAGCTTACCTTAATGCCCGGTAGAGTTGCTTTCTCTCTCAAGCACTTCGATAGCTCCACGATTCTTGACGCAAGCTCAAGCATCCTCAAACTTCTATCTCCAAGCTCCATCCTTCGTAGCCATGTGTGAGACGTGAGAAGAGAAGAGAAGAAGAATAGGAGAGATGGAGGAGAGCTTCACCTCCAAGATCCCTCACCCTCACACACTCCCTCACTCACTCACTCACACTCCCTCACTCATCACTCACAAGCAAGAAGAGAAGAGAAGAAGAAGAAAAGAGAGAGAGTCCACTTTGCTACACACCAAAGAATAAGCTCTCATTCATCTTTTGAACTTTATATACAAAGCCCTAAATCCCATTTGGGTGGTCATCCCCTTTTTACATGGCCGAGGCCCTTTTTTCCATTATTCTCCTATCTTTCTAGCTTCCTTCCTACTACCCATCTACATTTACAATTTGCATAGGTCAAAGCCCGACGCTCTTAAAATAAATCATGGTGCGCCTTACGTTCTTTTATAAAACTATTGACTTGCACTTTTTCTTAAGCGTCTCTCCTTGATTTAGGAATTTTTCACACTTTTTGTGTTTCCCACTTTTTCTTGGTGTACCTTCGTTCTCCATTCCGCTTTTGCCTTGGCTTTGTCTTTTGCTTTAGATTTTCGAGATTTTTCACCTTGTTCATTTCAGGGTTAACAGCTACCTCTCACATAGTCGTAAGCGCTCTCTATCCTACAAGTGTAGTAAGCTTACCTCAATGCCCGATCAAATACCCTTCTCTCTCATGCACACTAGTAGCTTCACAATCTAAGATGCAAGCTCAAGCAACCTCAATCCTCCACCTTCAAGCTCCATGCTCCATATCCACGTGTGCGAGATGAGAAAAGAGAAGAGAGAAGAAGAAGAGAGAAGAAGATGGAGAGCTTCTCCACCACGGTCCCTTGCCCTCACACACTCACTCCCTCACACTCTCACATGGGGGACTGCATGACATTTAAAATGGTGTTGAGGAAAGCACATTGCTAGGTTCCATGCTTGTCTTTATGGCCTCTACCCTGCTCTTTGCTAACACTCTATTGCCTTTAACATGGGCTAGATGGCTTGCCAATTCTTTCACTCTTCCCTTGCTCTTGGCTACCCATTCCTCTGCTTTTCGCTTCATTTCCTCTAGGATTTCATTTTGCATTTGTGCTAATGCCACCATCCTTGGCTCATGTTCCTCCCACCTTTGGATTGATTCTTCTTTCTCCTTTTCAAAGTACTCAATTTTCCTTTCTAGCCTTTCTTGCTCTTCCAGCTCCGCTAGCAACCTATGCTCAATTTCCTTCATGTCTCTTTGATACTCTTTCTCTGTTTCGAGCTTTTTTTGCATCCTCTACTTCAAGTTTGTCTGCTGTCTCTTTGATCCTTTTCAACTACTCTCTCAATTCTTCATGTTGCATGAGGATAAGCTTGTACTCCCTTTGCAAGCCTATCAACTCCTGTCATTCTTCCTCGAGCCTTTGTTGCCAATTATCTTCTTCCTTTTGCTTGGCCTTCAGCTCTTCCTTCAGCTTGTAGATTTCCCTTTGGTACCCTACTACTTGGTGAGTCCTTTCCAACTGGAAGGCTATCGATGCTTCTCTTTTAGCCTCTAATTCTGCCAAGCTATCTTCTCTTCCTCCTTTGCTCTTTCTAGCTATGCAAGAAGCTCCTTGACATATTCATCATAGCCCATAGACGGTGGCACTATTATAGGTATAAACATTGTCGATACCTCTATCTTCCGCTTATTGGGATCTTGCCTTGATTCAACATCTGAAGCTACTACTAGTCTCTTTGTTCTAGCCATTGGAGCTACTTGACTCAAATTCAAGGCTATTTCTTACACTTTATTCACTAGATATTGCACCCAGGCCATGAGTTTGCTTACATCCACTATGGTAGTGATGCCTTGGGAGGTTGTGGTGGTTATTGGTTGGGGCATGAGAGCCAGTGGGATTGGATATAATAGGCCCTTGCTTTTGCCTTTCACCATCAGTGGTGGTTCAATCTCTGGTACTTTAGCGCTGGTGCTTGGGCCTTCTTCCCTTACTGGCCTCATAGTGGCCAACTCCTCCTCCCTGGAAGGCTATTCCATCGACATGCAAATGGCTTGAGCCAAATCTTCCTCTTCCTTCCTGTGCAGCTCTTCTGCCTTTGCTTCTACTTTCCTCCTTCTCTCTTCTTCAAACCTCCTCGACTTTGCCTACACTCTCTACAACTCGACCTATTCTTCCTTGGTAATTCTCTCCCTGATCTCTTGTCACTGCTTTTGAGGAGTCTTCTTCTTTGGCCTCTTAGGCCCTCCTTGGCCAGATGGTATCTCTGAGTCTCTACCCTCACTCATTGTCCTTTCACTCGATTACTCTTGCTCTTGGGGTAGTGATCTTTTAGGTGTCTCCCCCACTTCCTCTTCACCTTCTACCTCTCCCACAGCCTCTTGGATTATACCGATTAGCACCCCGTCAAACCCTATAATCGATGCTTTTGATGATGATTTCTTCCTTGCCATCCCTATTGTGGAAGTCAAAGACTCCCCACCCATTGGTCTTGTACATGTGGCTAGTAGCTTTGGTGAAGCTTCAATGGTTTTTCACACATAGCCATTCCAATTCACTTCATCCAATGACTTGGCTACAAGGCTCTCTAGCAAGGGCACTCCAATTTTTCTCATTAAGGCATTGTACCTTTGACTAGAGAACAATGCATGGATCATCTTTGCTTGCAACCTGAAATCAGGATCTGGAATATCGGCTAGGCTTATGTTGTCATTGGTGTGGACTAGGACTTTGTCCATTCCCAGTATGCTATACACATCCCTTTTAGGTTGCCTCTTGACCTTGTTGACCAATCACAATGCTCTTTCTACCATTTCTAGGCTCAATTCCACCTCGACCCTGCGGGGTTTTTCTCCTTGTCTCACTATTACAGTGCTGCGGTTCCTATTAGCATCAAAGGTCCATGTTAGGAACTATGTGCACTTGTTGTAGTCCACAGATTGTTCGACCTTCTCCACGTACTTTCCTAGATTTCATTAGCCAACAAGCCTCTTCACGGTCGGTTCTTCCATGGCCATGTTATCCAAGTTCATGATACTCCTAAACTTGAACCAATTGTAGGTCCTTATTTTAGCCATTAGGCTGCCATACTTTGCATGTTCTTCTTCTATGAATGGAAGCTTTCCTTTGTTCTAGCTTACCATTAGTTTTCTTGAGATAACTCTTGCAAGACGACAATCAGATAATGAATGTAATCTATGGAAAGTTGAAGTGCTTAAGTATAAAATAAAGACTTTTTCTTCAAGTAGTTTACATAATCCAAAAAATTTATGAACATTTTCCTCGACTATAAGTTGATTTTTATTGATCATTTAGACATTGGTTGAGGTTTGAGACATGGTTTCTTTCACCTTACCCCCTCCCCCCGGGGAATGATGTGCATCCTTCCTAGGATTAGAGAACGAAGGGTTAAGGGCATTAAGTACAGGCTTGTGGTGCTTCACTTTTGCATTAGCTAGGTGTAGAACTGTGGGCTATACTCCAAGTGAACATGTCAGTCCATGTTGTGAGGTCTAATGCCTACATACATAATGTAGGTCAGAACATCAATTATTAGGAAGTCACTGGAGTTGATCCTGCTAGGCAATGTGTAACTCTTCCTCAGTAATAAGGACTCAATCTAAATATGGGTGGGCCATGTTATGATCTTCTAAGGTTCGATTGTGAGTGATGGCCAATATTCTAAAGGAGGTAGGAGCTACATAAGTAGAGTCATACGTATGGTCATGATCAGGCAGCCTTCTTGCTCCCATTGAAGACAGAGAGCATACCATTTACGTAGAAAGGAGGAGTCAATGATGATGGCCACGTTTTTAATTCCTTCTAACTCTTGGCTTGTGGTGGTAGAGACTTGGCTCTTGCTATATGAGGTGATTAGCCTTCATTTATGAGCTTGCTCTCGCGAGAAATCTCAATGGCAATCAATTCCTCAGCTACCATGGGGACTTTAATGAACATGAACTTGGATTCTTTCCAAATACATGGCATTGTGCATACATCAGTTTGCTAAAGGCTTGTCTAGGAGGCCTAGGTCTAACCATTCGTAGCTTTTAGTAGTAAGCATTGTGAAGGTAGCATCCAAGTGTCTAATGCATGTGACCAAGTCATCCCTCGTGTTCTCAGCTAAATTAGAGGCCAACGTAAGAATAGATCTCTGCTCATAAGAGCGTTTACGGATTCTTTCCAGATACATGAACTCAGATTCTTTCCAGATACATGGCACTGTGCATACATCAATTGCTAAAGGCTCGTTTAGGAGGTCGAGGTGTCCAACCATTCGTAGCTTTTAGTAGTAAGCATTGTGAAGGTAGCATCCAAGCATCTAATGCATGTGACCAAGTCATCCCTCGAGTTCTCAACTAGATCAGAGGCCAATGTAAGAATAGATCTCTAAGAGTGTTTAAGGCATGCATGAGGTAGGGTTTGACTGGGCTAGATAGCTCAGCAAGTGGTGTATGATGCTTCGCCTAATTATTAGGATGCATGCTATCCACTTCTGTGAGGGACGTGTTTTGGGGCTCTCAAGTGTTGTGCTGCTTACTAGTTGTGAAGTTGTTGGGGCGCTAGTAGCAGCATTAGGTTGAGTCAATTTAGGGGCAACTAGTTGCAGTTTTGGTCGGTAAAACTGTTGAGGTTCTATGGGTTTGGTTTGTGATTCAAGCGGTTTAGTAGTTTTAGGTGGCTCACTAGTCTTTGGAGATAGGCTAATAGCTTATGGTGGTGGCTGAGGGGCATGTGTGCTACTGTTGGTCTTAGGCACCCAAATCCAATTGTTGCACTCATAGTAGCCTTGTGCATGCAATAGGGCCATAGGTACCCATTGTGGCTTCACTATTCCTCGGACCCTAGAGCGCCAATTGTCTCTCCTACTCTTAGGATGTGATGTTTGTGAGTTATGGGTCTGTGCGGTTTGGCTCTTAAATGGTGGCGATTGGCGTTTAGGTACCCATTTTAGCTATTGCTCAATGGTCTTGGTTGCATTTCCCTTGGGTTGCGATTGGTTGGTCTACCGTCTTGGTAGGGTAGGACAAGTCATGAACCCCCCTCTTAAACTTTGTGTTAGGTACTACTATTGGTGGCATTGCGGGCTTGGGTGGAGCCATGCTACCCTTACTGAAACCCATTACTATCCTCATATTGCCAATGGCAAGGTGAATGTGCTACAAGCTATAGTTGACATTGCAATGTGCATGCTTCTTAAAAGCGCGTCCTAGCAGTTCATGGGTTGCAATTGGGACTAACCAATGAGAATCCAATGCTCATGGGTAAGGATGTTGAAATCAGCTCCCTCATCAATGAGCGCATCAAAAGTGCATGTCTTTTGAGCAGTGATTGTGATTAGTAAATAAGCAAGTTCTACTACCTCCTTGTCCGTATCCTCGATTTCTATGATGGAGGCTACTCTTACATTGACAGGCAGTTGCAACATTGGTGGCTCATGCAATGGATGGGTTGGGGGTAGTACTTCTTGAGGCGACTATCGTTAAAGAAGTCCTCTTGCTTCTTGTGATACCTACTCTCTACCGGTGACTTTTCCCTTCAAGAAGGACCTCCTGGGGGTCACCAAGGGTTTTACTGACATATATTTCAATGAATACAAAGAAAATATATTGATGATTTTAGAGGAGAAAAAAATATGGCAATATATAAACAATTGTAGAGGACCAAATCCCCACTATCTATGTTTACTATCTAGTTAGACATATGTTGAGATATATAAAATAGGTTAAGCCATATCCTATGGTTTTATGGAAAAGGAAAAGAGGTTGTGTAAAGTGTCCCAAAGTGGAAGGATCTATCCACTCTAGAAGATACTCATTGAGTGCATTGTAGGAAGAGAAGAATGAAGATGATGAAAAAAAGATGGATTAAGCCTCCATCTTTCGTGTGCCATCTCCCTTCTATTGTGCATCTAAATCAAATTATTTCAATTGATATCAGAGTAGGAGTGCATGAGTCAAGATTCGGGTTGTGGAGTGCAATGAATTGAGATCTGCATTAGATTCAAAGCTTATTATCCACCATTACATCAAGTACAAATACTCATCTAATCAACTCAAAAGAGGTGTATGGATTGGAAGAGTTATTGGAGCTCTCGGATCTGGGGGTTCTATTGCTCACCTTGAAATCATGAATGACAACAATGGTTTGGTTTGCTTCTTATGTCATATTGAGACGTGTTTTTGTGCCAAAATCACGAGGGTTGCTCAAGCTCATGGCTAGCTTTTGGCTTTGCTTGTGTTGGAAGCATAGGGATACCCTAATTCAAAGCATATGGCCTACTTATTTGAGAAGTAGAGGGTTTACTCATGTGAGACAGAGAAGAGAAATGAATATTTTTAAAAATTTTAATTGTGAGTATAAGAGGATTTGAAGCTCAACAATGCAAATGAGAAGGAGACGAGGATGTTCTAACTAGAATTGAATCTGTCATAGTACATGGAGCCCCAAGAGGAACACCAAGGAAAAAGGGATTCTACTGCAAGAAAATCTATCTTGTAACATCAACAAGCTTTTATTTCATTCTTTTGATGACCAAAACAAAGAAAACAGCAATTCTTCATGCAACATCATAGTAGATATCTCCCATGGATTTGATAGAATCAACCATAATCTTCAACACCTTTATAGAATCCTTCAATAGAACAAGGAACATAAAGGAATACACCATTTTTTAATGGAAATCAATCACATAGTATTCATCTTCAATGTCTTCATGGTTTTCTCTCAATCTCTCATATACAATTACACTGTTTTGATAGAAATTGGCTCTCTCTCTCTCTCTCTCTCTCTCTCTCTCTCTCTCTCTCTCTCTCTCTCTCTCTCTCTCTCTCTCTCTCTCTCTCTCTCTCTCTCTCTCTCTCTCTCTCTCTCTCTCTCTCTCTCTCTCTCTCTCTCTCTCTCTCTCTCTCTCTCTCAATAGTACATCATCTCCTCACTACAATAGTCAATAATGACTCTCAATAATCCTTCTTAGGTCGTGGATGCACCTCCCAAGAGGTATGTCTGATGTGAAGAGACACCAGAGCCACTACATTGTCTCTTTATAGCTCACTACTGTCGCTGTCACTCTAGTTTTCTCTTCAGTCTTCAGCAGCTGCTTCTTCCATTTTTTTAGCTCTTTTGAACTTAGATTCGTCCTTTCCAAAAGTTAGGAAACTTTTCCAAAGTCATGCATACATTCTACAGAACACAGAAGATCTACAAAACACAACAAAACTGAAATAGAGCAGATACAGAATAGAGACAGAGGCTCTACAGAAGGTTTACAGAGGGCTACAGAAGGTCATCAGAGAACATCAAATCCTCATAACTGATACTAAAACCATTCCAAACTATAAAAAACTATTCAATAAACTTTCAAAATATTTCAACCTTCATCAATCCATGCTTCATACAGAAGAAAATCAGAACAAAATAGAAGCTATACAGAAGGTATCAGAACCAATCAGAACCTCAACAAAATCTATCAGAACATCACAGAGCCTCACATTTCTACTAAAAAATCATCATGAGCCCAAAACATAATCAATATCATCCAAAACACTCTCAAACACTTCCATTAACAACCAGAAATCACTCTAAATCCATCAAAAATCAATCATTCAGACCTCAAAAACAACAAAAACCAGTCAAAATTTCAGTCTTTTTCCACTCTCAACATATCTCCACACTTAGAAAGGAAGCATCCTCGCGACCTAAGGAAAAGAAGAATATAATTTCAGTAAAGAGCTCAATTTAATCTTCTTCAATGTCTTCAACAATCACTCCAAACCACGACTCCAACTTATCACTTGTATATCTAGAAAAGAATACTACTCAAGGAAAACTTCGTTATTCATTAACACATCTGATAAACAATTGAAAGTCATAACAAATTTGTAAAGGATATAAGAGGTTCTTTAGCTTTCCATCATAGGTTTTCCATCCACCATCACCATCAATAGTTGAAAAGAGAGCTCTCGAACAAATTATTGAACCAACACGAACTCATCACATAAGATTATTACAACGCACTCACAAATACAACCATCTGAATGACACCTCCAAAAAGAGATATATATCATTAAGAATCATCCAAAATACATTGCAAAGGCATCAATGAAGGTGATCCCTTTTGAAGGCTTGGTGATTTCGAAAATGATCCATGGATAAGGACTCATCCACAAATGTCTTTGGAGGATTTTGAAAGAACTGAAGGCAGTACATCCTTTCTAGCAAAATAAGGTATCTGTTAGGTAGACATAGGGCATGAAAATATAGGACATCCAACTATTGGGAATCAATGTTCACATTGACATTCATACAAAGCTTTGGAATGGCCTTTTGATTGTTATTGGGAATGCCTATGCATATATGCTAAGTACCAAGCAAAATGAGCTGTGAATCTCACTAAACAGATCTAGAGATTGTGAATATTGGTGAGAAAAATGGAGGTAATTCTGGTATGCTTGACTAGAAGTTGTCCAATCCCCTGGAATTAATGGCCAGTTAATCTGTGGTCCCGTGAGAGAATTAGTTGAGCTCCATCCTCTTCTTCTCGGAATCTACTGATCAAATCCTTCATATCCACTAACCAACTGATGAGGTTGAGACATAGAAGTGGCAGGAGATGGAAGTGGAATAAGTAAAAGAGGATGAAGAGACGGGTAGGCAAAATCATAAAATGAGGAATAAGCTAAAGAAGGAGTGGTTGAAAATTTAAGTGAATCAGTTAGGAAAGATGTCAATTGATAAGCAGGAAAAGTAGAAGGCATATGGATAGATGGAGAAGGGCATGGCGGAGAAGGGGAAAAAACTCGATCTTCGATGAAAGAACAATAGATAAAGATAGGAATTTGAGAAAAATCCTGAGGTTGAAAAAGGAGAGGTACGATAGCTACTGAGTTGGATTTATAAAGGGAAAGATAAGCATCATCATTGGGCCATTTGTTGATAGTACAATAGGCTAGGAACAGAGGGACCTAAAATAGATCGTCTATGGTAAGCATGAAAGAAGGATGAATCAAATGGATGGTTCTTGGAAAGATAAGCTAGAAGATCCACCCTCAGTTGGTTAGTGTTCTGCACATAAGTAGAAGCTGTATTCTGACATTGGTTCAAGACTACAGAATCAATCATTGAATGCCATGAAGTGTCAGGGCAAGTAGCCACTTTAGAAGAATAGCATTGGAACATGTCATCTATCCTCAGCTCCAAATAGTTGACATATAAGATAGCTTGCAAAACCACATCCCCCACATACCAAGCCAGATCTACATCATCTGAAATCAACAGATCACCTCGTAGATACATATAAGACAGCAACATGATATCTATCATCACAGAATCTTCAAAGACCATACGGACAACTTCTGTCAGCAAATCAGAAGACCAAGCCCCACTCTAACCATCCTCTAGAAGAGGGGGATCCATCGTTGAAAGCTTCATATAGAAGGCCAACTTCTGCAACTAATAGTGGACAAAGAAGGAATGGTCCGAAGGAATGTACTCCTGAAAGTGCTCAAATGTAGACCATAACAAATCCATCCTGGATTGCAATCTTTTCACTTTATCTTGAAACAATGGACATAATGTGGCCTGCCTCTGGAGAACAGCCAAGTCCTGTTGAGATATAGAAGGAATCATAGGAACATTGGGGCTTGGAGGAATTAACTGACTGCCCTAGTTGGTCTTGCAACTGCTTAATCTGGGAAGCTTGGGATTTCAATGTATTGTGAGTAGTCTGCAAAGCTAACAGGTTCGCATCTAAAAGAATCTTAAACTCTTGAGCTTCTTTGGACATTTTCTCTTTCTCCTCCAAGACTTTAGTGACCTCTGACTGAGCTTTTGCTAATTGAATCTTCAAAGAAGATATTTCTTCTCTCTGGGTCTCAATCATTTGGGTTTGCTGCTCCATCTGCTTAAACAAATCAGCAAGAGTGTCTTTAGCAGAGGCTAACTCTGAGGTTGCCTTATGCAACTAGTCTTTGGATTGCATCAATTCTTCATAGAAAGAAGCATATAATTGTTGAACACAAGCTGTCACTGAGAGTTCAATAGAAATCTGGATGTCGTTACAAAAGAAAGGAATGGCGTCCCTTGACACTAAATTGTTCAACGAAGGAACTAATATTTCCAAAGAACCCTCTCGATGTGCCCTGAATAAATTGTTACGTGTGAGGTAGGCAAGAAGGTCACTTCTAGAGGTAGCAGGAACTATTACTGAAGGAATGACTGAGGGAGTTTTATCTGCCACACACTTCAAGCGCTTCCATTGAATGACCAATGGAGGAGGGGAATCAAGATCCTCTATATCAATGGCTTCTGAATCCTCTAAAGGTGAAGGGGGAGGTACTTGATCAGATGGAGGAGGTGGTAGCACACCCTTCGTAAGGCCGGAATATGTCAAGAAAGCATATAAATAGGAACCATAAGTGACATTTGTGACATTTCCTCTGGTCACTTTGACAAAATGTTGGTCCATCTTCGTAAGCAGGTAAGTACTCTAGTAATAGCAACCCCTTTTAATACCATCCTGGAAGCTGTGAAGAGCTCTTTGGACAAATAGTAAGATGGTGTTTTGGCAGGCATAAACCTATCTTGGAAAAATTGCCAAAATAACTTCCAGAGAGGATCAGTGATCATGGAAAAAGACACTCCTGAAGTGTTAGTCACCTTCTTGACATCAAGGACCTCTTTAGTCTGCTTCTATAACAGCTTGAGAATCTTGTCATTTGAGAATAACTGTCTGGCTGTAACAAAGGGTTCTCCTTTGTAGGGAAGAGATAAAGCCTTTCCTAACACTCTAGGTGTCAAAACGATGGAAGTACCACGAACCAAGCCTGATTTCTTACTGTATGACGCAAGAAATTCATCACACAGGGATGGATCGTCTGGAATCAAAGGAAGTAAAGTAGCCACGAAAGTTGCAAGGCCTGCTTTCGCTATAGGCTCAAAAGCCAGTAGGGAAGAATAATCCCTACTGATTAATGGGACATACTGAACAGGAGGAGAAGCTTGAGGTGCCATTCAGATGGAATACACACACACCACAAACACAGACAATCACAGAGAATGCCTACAAAACAACCAAATAGCAATAAAAAAGAAATCGATCAAAAGAAGTACACACAAACGTAACTAATTAATTGACCACCCCAAACAACCCACATCCTAGAAAAAATTCGGCATGACCTCGACACATATACGACCGAAAGCTTCATGCTATGCAACAAGCAAGCACCTAAGACCCCGTATCAAGCAACAAAAAGAAAAACTACAAACCGTACGCGTAATCGTATCACACAAGCAAACCATAATACCTTAAAAACCTAATCAGGACCTAACCATAACTTTGAGAAACAATTTCAACTAAGAGGTCTATATGTGCCCATCCCATAAAGAGTGTTTATTAAAAAGGGAAAAAAGTGCAATGAGGGGAATGATTTTAATGAAGGGTTCATTTTAATAAATATTGGGTGAAATTTTATTAGGTTATAAACCTTAATAAGAAAACGACGGTTCCTTCTTAAAATTTTAATTACAATTTATTAGGGTGAAGCGGTGCTTTAATGAAACCCGGACTTCGATACCCAGACTGGGGTCTCTAAATGCATATTCATTAATTAGAAATTAATGGTGATGTGGAGCGCTTTTTTGCCAACGCTTATTTTTTTTGTGACAATTGGTTCATTTTTATTAAAAAGTTAAAGTGCCTCTGAAGCGCACATAGCGCGTGCAAAGTGAACGGCGGGTTGATTTTAAGTTATTAGAAAATTGTGCATTTAGCACGAGCATGTGTGCCATGGTGGTGTTTAGGATTCATTTTAAGAATTAATCATGAATTTTGGGGTAGTAAAAAATAAAAAAATAAGGAAAAAAGAAAAATACCTGGAAGTGGATATGTGTGTATGCAAAAAAATGGAATACGCACGTCTCGATCCTAAGATAATGAAAATGAGTCCCAAAAATAGAACGAAGATGTGTTGCAGGGGATGAAATTGGCATAGTATTGAAAGCATGCCATGACGAACCATGTGGTGGACACTTCGCAGGAGAAGCGATAGCCAGGAAGGCTCTGTTAGCAGGATACTGGTGGCCTACCCTCCACAAGGATGCACATGACTACTGCAAGAGATGTGATGCTTGTCAGCGAATGGGGAAACCCACCAAAACAAGCTGCAACCCATTCTTCGCTTAAAGCCATTCAAGAAGTGGGGGATTGATTTTGTGGGTCCCATTGATCCACCCACCATACGGAAGCAGAAGAGATACATCTTAGTATGTATGGATTATGTCACAAAGTGGTGTGAAGCTAAAGCTCTGAACAGGAACGATGGTAATAGCGTAGCCCTGTTCATGTACGAGATATTATCACCCGTTTTGGCAGTCCCCTCAAGCTGGTAAGTGACAGAGGTACTCATTTCCTTAACAAAATCATGGAGGAGCTGACGGAACTGTATAAGATCCGCCATCGCAAGTCCACCCCCTATTACCCCAAAGCCAATGGCCAAGTTGAAGTCACCAATCGCATCCTCTGCTCGATCCTGACAAGAACTATTACCGCACATCGTCACGACTGGGACGATCAACTTACAAAGGCCCTTTGGGCATACAGAACCTCCCATAAGGCAGCTACAATACAGACCCCTTTCCAGCTAGTGTATGGTACAAAATTCGTCTTCCCTGTTGAACTGGAATTGCCCTCTTTGCGAGTGGCAGTTAAAGAATGCTTGGGAGATGATGAGTCACTGCAACGCCGACTCCTACACTTGGAATGCTTGGATGAGATACGATAGATGGCCCTACAGTGCATGGAAACCACTCAAGCGTGACGCAAGGCCTATCATGACAGTTTCATCAAGCACAAGGAATTCAAAGAAGGTGATCTTATCCTAGCCTATGATTTGAGATTTGGCAAGTTTCCTGGAAAGCTTCAACAATGGTGGATGGGTCAATACAAGGTACTTGCTGTCAATCCTAATGGCTCTGTTCAGGTGCAGATCGTTGATGCCTCTAATGATCCTTTCCTGATCAATGGCTATCGTCTGAAGAAGTACTTCCCTCCCTGGGGGTCTTGACAATCATAGTCCACCTATCCTCTTCCTTTTGGGCGTTGCACTATTCTTCTCGTTGTGCTTCTGATAGCCCTTATGATTCTCCTCATGAGGCGGTCTCGTTCTGCTAGCCCCTCACAGATACCTCTCAACCCAACCTTGTTCTCTTCTCATCTGATCCAACAATGGTGGCGAGGTCGATCTTGACTCATGGTATTTCTACCATTCTCTTTCTTAACGAAAAAAAAAACCAAAGGAAAAAGCAAAAGAAATAAAAAAAGAAAAAAAGAAAAAAATACAAACAAAATTGTTATGGGAGAAAAGGAAGAAATTCCCTGTCATAACAAGCCTCATTCCAAGAAAAGGTGGAAACACCCTTGGGCGAGAAGCTGACTAGGGAAAAGGTGGTAACACTGTGCAGTTCATGATAGTTGATTCATCAGTAGAACCTTTTTAGTACGTCATTTGAAGCCACCTCCCTTGGTGCGATGTCTCTGCAATATCAATCTGTCCTTAACAGACAACTTTTCTTACAAATCATTGAAGTACGAGACTTGTCGGTTACCTCCCTGGGTATGGCTCATCTTCAAGATCCTGATGACAACCACAGCCGATATGATTTTCATCACCAACCCCTTGAATGATGTGAGCTTTCATCCTAACAGGATGTAGATATGAGTATGGGCTACCCTCTGTATCTATCAGAGAGTGAGATAGAGGGTGGGCTGAGTGGCCAATCTTTCCCTTCAAATCAAATGAGAGGTGAGATGTGTGAATGGAGTGTTGCATGCACGAGATGGGCCTCTCAATGCACAATGCATGATCTGTTCCTGTGCATTGCACCATAAGGCTCCCTGGCCTTCCTTCTTGCACTGTATGCTGGAACAGGGTGGGATGCACAGTTGCACCATCAATTGCGCACAAGGCATACAACCTCTGCACAAGTGACAGTGAGAATTACATCAATGGGTTGCAGGAAGGACTGCCCTCTGTATCTTTCAACAGAGCGTGAGACAGAGGGTGGGCTGAGTGTGAGTGGTGTTTCTTCAATCAATTATCAAGAGGTGAGGATTGAGGGACGTTATGACCATTGGAGTCAGGTACGTTTCTGTTTTCCTATGCACCCACGGGATGGGTATCTGCCATCAGCACATGACCCATCACTCTGTTATGTACACTGCATTGCAAGGCTCCCTGGCCTTCCTCCTTGCACCTATGCCAAACGGGTTGGACGCACTAATGCACCATCAATTGTGCACCCTGGCATACTTCCTCTACACCATCTCCTTGTCGATTTCTAAACCGGATGTGAGATCTAGGTTTCCATCAATACTACCTCGAGTGTTGTTAGTAATGGGGCAAGTGATTGTTCTTTCATTCCATTTGAGTGATCGTGAGTTGAGTGCAATATCCCTCGTCATCGACAAATTTCCTGTGATTCCTTCAACCAACTACCTCCCTGGGTGTTGTTGCATGGTCCCTGGCATGAAGGACGTGTGCTGTGAAGACACCTTGGTATCTCCTACAGCCGACAATGATACAAGACGCAACCTCGATAGTCAACATTACTCCTCGGCAATATGGGCCAAGTTTTTCTAACCTTACACCTTCTGCTTCTCAGTGACGGTCATGTCTTAAGTGTGGGGACGTTTGTGGTTGGTCTGATATGTGGTACTAGGTCCTTGATGTTCGGTTTACCCTTCTTATTAAGGTCTTACTTGTGGGGACGCATCCCTGTGTATCACTTTTGCATATCATCATGGACATACATCTATCCACCTCCAACTACGAAAATTCAATTTTTATGTTCTAATTGGGTCCCCTTTTCCACTCTTCCGCTCTATTTCACTCTGTCCCCGGAGTTGTTCCTTGACCGTTTGCCCTTATCCTTTGTTTTGCGATTTTTCCATGTGAACACACCCTACGTTCATTGAGAATCACATCCAACCTTATGGCCCCGTTCATTCCTTTGAATTTTCAATTTTTCCTTTTAATCAACCCCTGTTCCGATAGATGGTTCTAAAGTTATTAATTTTTGAAGTAATTCCCGTAAATTGGACGATTTTCCATGTGAATGCATATTTATTGCTTCAAAACACTGATCTGCCATGCTAGCCATGTCCTACCCCTTCCTCCTGACATGTTTTCTTTTTACTCTGTGTCATTCCGATGCACGGTTGGTCTGCTATTAATTTTTGCGGGTTTTCGAGTCCTTTTCGTACCTATTTTTCACATTTTTCCATGTGAACATGTCCTATTTTCACCAAAATTACAGTTTAATTTGACAATCGTGTCTCGCCAACCTCCCCACACTTTTTTCTTTTTTCTCCTCCCTCTTCTGACTGCTGGATTTTTAGTTATTTATTTTTCCGAGTGTTTTTTGGGTGTGTTTTTTGTGTCTTTCCCGTGAGAAACCCTCCCAATTCCCCCCAAATTGAGTTTTGATATGCCAACCCCGTGAATCCCTTTCCCCAAACATTTTTCCTATTTCTTGCACTTTGTTCCGGCAATTGGTTCTTCCCGTATTAATTTCTGCGTTCATTTTCGGGTCCATTTTTTGGATTTTTCCCATGTGAACGCATCCTATCTCGATCAAAACTGTGTTTTGCCATGCTAGGTTGTTGGTCACGTTATTTTGCCCATTTTCCTTCTTTCCGCACTTCATTCCGATGAGCGACTTTTCCGATATTAGCACACGTATGTGTTTTCAGGTCTATTTTTGTGTTTTTTTCATGTGAACCCCGTGATTTTGCCCCAAAACCCGTGTCACATTTTTCTATCATCTTCCCCTCGTCTCCTAGCACATTTCTCCTTTTTATGGTTTTTCGATCTAACGTGCATTTTGGGTTTTATTAAATTTTCTTCCTTTTTGATGTGTGACCATGTTTCTCGTGTTGCATGTGAACACGTCTGTTTTTGGTTTTACATGCCTCGGGACACCCCTGTGGTTTTTGTGGCTCGTGTGTCGCCATCCCTGCCTCGTCTGATCTAGTAGATGCAATTTTTTTTTGCTTCTGCTCTGCGCATGCGCGCGTGACGGGGGCGCGCTCCTTATTAACAACCTTAACACATTTATTTTTTAAAAAATGTTAAATAAATTTAAAAGCAACAAAAAAATAAAAAATAAAACAATACTAATAAAACCAACAATTGAAAAAAATAATAACTAAAAAACAAAAAACAAAAAACAAAAACACCACACAAAAACAACCCAAATCAACATTTAAAAAAAAAACAAACCAAAACCAACAATCCTAATTTTTAAAAAAAATCACACACAAACACAACCAAACAACTAAAAAGAAAAAACAAAAAAACCCAACACTCCTCATACACAAAAACCAAACAAAAAAATAAATTTACACCAACACAATTAATTTTTTTCCAAAAAAAACGTAAAAACACAAACATTTAAAAAAAAACAAAACAAAAAAACAAAGAAATGAAAAAACAAAAACAAAAAAAAAAAACAAAACAAGAAAAACGTACTTGTCGGGTTCCTTCATCGCATGCCTGTCTTCGCTGCACCCCCCGTCTCCTCCCTCTCCCCGTCTTCGCTACTCCATATCTCCCTCCCCTACTCCCTCCCACAGTGCCCCCACTTCCTGCCTCCTCCTTCTTGCGGCACCCCCGCCTCCTCCTCCACGGCCACTTCTTCCCCCCACCTCCCGCCTTCTCTTCCTTCTCCGTCGCCTCTTCCTTGTTGGCCCCCCCACCAAATTTGACTCCCCCCCTACCCTATCCCCAACTAACCCACAGTTCCTTTAACCCACCTCCCTAACCCCGGTTACCCCTCCCCAAGCCCCCTTTCCCACCCCTATCCACTTATCCCCCTCGTTGTCCCTTTTTCCACCACCCTACCTGCAGCAAACCCGTCGACCCCCACTTTCTCACGGGGCACACCCATAATCTCCGATGACCCCCTCCACGTAGGTATCCTTGTTGTCGATGGTCTCGTGTGTGCATATGTTTGCGGGAGCCCCGACATGCGCATGTCTGTACGTGAGCTGCTAGCGGGCGTTCACGCGCCTCTGACTTGTCCGTGCAGTGATGTGTTGCAGTCAACCATTCACACACAGTCATTCTCAGTTGTTCACACGCAGCTCGGGTACCGGCTTTTCATTTCAAAACCTAAAAACCCCTAAAAACACATAAAAACAAACATAAAACACAAAAAAACTTCCAAAATTAATTTAAAATCTAAATAAAGTACAAAAAATTTCCTAAAAAATTTCCAACATTGCTAAAATCATTTTCACTATTTTCTAAAGTGAGAATTCAAGAAAATAAATTTTAAAAAATTCAAAACTTCAAAATTCTTTCAAAAATACATGCAAAATGAGTAAAATTCATTAAAATTTGAAAAATTTTCAAAAATACTTCCTTTTTTTTTTAAATTTTCACAAATCCCCTTGTCCTTTTGCCAATAATTTCTCAATTGAAGATGCTTTCATAAATGGCCAAAGTATTATTTGAAGCCAAAACCCTAATTTTAATACCTCACCTCATGAAAATTCATTTTAAATTTCAAAAATCAGTTTAAAAATCATGGATAAATTCAAACACATTGTTGACACTTTTTGGATTGCTGAAATCTCACCATTACACTTCACAACATATTCATGTGTCCTATATCCCATTTTAATCATTTTAAAAAAAAAAAGAGAAAAGAAAAAAAACACCAATAATAAAAAATCGAACATTCACCAAATCACACAATCAACACACACCCACTTTATTGACATTTTTATAAGATGTTGGTTTTGTTGTTGAAAAGTTTATTCTGTCACAACTTTTCAATTATTGGAAGGCAGCCATCATTACTCATTGGAAGGTGGCATGAGCATTACAGAGCCCAAATGGCATCACTCTATAAGCATAGGTCCCTTGTTTTGTGGTAAAGGTTGTTTTGGATTGGTCCTCTTCTACGATTTGGACTTGGCTATATCCGCTGAATCCATCCAAGAGGGAATATAGCTCATGGCACAGTTGGTCTGTAAAAGGGATAGAGAAATGATCCTTCTTCATCTTCGAATTGAACTTTCAAAAGTCCACACATATTCAAAGTTTCCCGTTCTTCTTGGGTACTATCACAATGGGCGAAACCCATTCACTGTTAGCCACAGGATAAATGAACTCGGCTTCAAGAAGCTTCAATAATTCAGCCTTCACCAGAGCAGAATAATTAGGATTCATACGCCTTTGTCTTTTATAGGTTTGGCATCAGGCTCTAGGTCAATGTGATATTGGCATACTGTGGGATCAATCCCCTTTAGATCTTTATATGACCAAGAAAACACATCTAAGCTTTCCTTTAGTAGTCTCGCAGGACCACTAGTTCTTCTTCTAGAAGATTGAGGCCCACTTTCAAGTGACGTTCGGTACCATCAGTATCCACGAACATCACTTGTCTTTCATCTTCCACTTCGCGGATAAATGTCCCACGGATTGCTTCTGGATAGAGATCTTACTCTTTCAAGGGAGTAGTGTCCTCGTCTGATGTTCCACTAGAACCAGTGTCCTCCTTCTGAACAGATGACTTATTCATCTGTTGAGGTTGCTGGAAGGGTATTAGAGTCTGTTTGCTTCTGTGTGAGTGGTAACTTCTTCTGGACTTAGGGATTCATCTTCAGAGGATGCGTCTAGGAATGTCACATAGCGCGGACCTTCTAGAAGCCGAGGCTTTAATGACTCTAGCTTTTGTTGGCAAGGGGCATCATCGTCATCTTTTCTCTAAACTAGGTAAGGGCAACAGGAGCCACTAGTGAACTTAATTTTTATGCCTTGAATCCATTGTTTATACAGATTCTGCATACTTTGTGGTCCATTGATCAACCCAAATGGAACCATGGTCATTCCATCCAACACCCTTAGATCTTCGGCCTATGAGGTCTCTATAGGGATATCAATAAGATCATCCGCTATTAAAGGAAATTCTTCATCTGCACTTCCATATCCTGCTTCATTTTCTTCCTCATCATTTTCATCATCTTCCTCTGGAGCCTCTGTCTCTACTTTTGTCGAGGCTCTGTAGGAGAAGAACAGATCTTCTGCCTCTACATTTGCTTCTGCTTCTGCTTCTATCTCTACTATTGCTTCTGTCCTTGGCTCTGTCTCTGTTACTATCTCTATGACTGTCTCTTCTATGTATCTGTTCTGTCTCTGCGACTGTCATGTAACAGGGAGAACAGTACATCCATGCTTCTATTTCACTATCAGAGATGATTTCAGAAGTTAATTCTAGTTGAGGCAGGAGGTATTCTCCCATGGACAAGGACTTTGCTTCCCTTGGTAGTTAGCTTACAGTGCCCACTGTTAGGGACTGTGCCTCTGTTTTCTTGGGAAATATCTATTTAATAGCCTCTTCGTCCCCTGATATACCATCTGTTACCTCGTTGGAGGAGTCAATTATAACTTCGATGGATGTGGATCCATTGCCTTTTTGCGATCCATACAACTTCAACGCCACTTTGTTGGGTCCTCTACCTAGGGTCATGGTTCCTTTGAACCAGTCCGTCCTGGCTCTCGCTTCAAAAAGCCAAGGTCTTCCCAACAGCAGAGGGTATGAGGTCCCATAAGAATTTAGTTTGACCACCAAATAGGTTAGCCAATAGTCTCTTCCTGCAAGGGTTGTTTTTACGTATGGGAGGATGCCCAACGGTTTAATTATGCTTTGGTCTGCCAATCTGATAAGCCACTGTGTAGATTGAATTCCTTGCAACCCTAAGTCCTTCATTGTCACATCCGTCATTATGTTTACTGATGAGCCTCCATCAATCAATGCATCTGAAATAAAGTATCCTTCTATACATACACTAATCTCTGGGGTTCCAGGATCTAGGAAGGCGTTAGCCACATCTACTTCCTTTACAGGCTCCGAGGCTTTATTGGTCTTGGTCGCTGTTGAACGAGCAATCCTTAGTCCACATCTTCTTGTTAAGATGCTTTTGAATTTCTTTCGGCACAGCTGGGAGACAGCATCAGCAACTGCCGAAATGTTAAGTTAGGTTTAAAAGTGTCTAGGTCTTTGACCAAGTCATAATCTTTGATAGGATCCACAGGCTTCTCCAGCCGGCTGGGGAATGGAGCTACACCCATTTTCATCTTTCCTTTTTCTTCTAGTAATGGCAGCATAGGCACTTCTTTTGTTTTTGGAGGTGCTTTTGCATCGTCTATCTCCTGGACCTCTGGTCTTGTTTCTGGGATTATCTCTGTGACTCTCTGTGGCACTGCAGTGCTATGTGCTGCACTGTTATATCCTATACTGCTGCGTCCCTCTGTTGACAGGTTGAACTTCACAGTCTTGGCAAGGGAATTATTTTCATTCTAAACAACTGGTTCCTTCTTCTTGGTGCGTGTGACAGTGGCAACTTCCAACTCTACCAAATTGGAGGCAAGCTCTTGTGCCTTCTGTTGGCTATTAGTGGCATTGGCCTTTACAGGGGCTGGATTTGGACAGTCCTTTCTAGTGTGGCCTTCACCTTTGCATCAGTTGCATAAGGGCTTGTAATCCACAGATCGTCTAGGGTTTGGACAATTCAAAGAAATATGACCCTTTTCTCCACACCTATAACATTCCACCTCTGATCTCTGACCACCACTAGACTGTTGTCCTCTATAACTTTGAGAGGGAAACCTCCTTGGATCGAAATTAGGACCAAACTCCCTAGGCTTTAGTCCAATATCATGTGTTGTCATTTTGGATTCTAGCAAGTTGAATCTTGCATTTTCATCTTTCTGTCTTCGTTCGTGCATCTCTTTTAGAGAGCAAATATCCTCTGTATGGTTCTTCCTCAAACAGCAGGAACAGAAGGCTCCAGGAATGGTTGGTTTTAGGGTACATTCAGTGGCTAAATGTCCCGCTTGATAACACTTTCCGCACCATGTATTAGAACACATCACATCTCTCCCAGATCCTATAGGGGTGGATATATTGGCAGTATTCACCTTTAGCGTCTGTAGCTGCTCTGTAATCACATCCATAAGCTCTTTCTTGATACTTGCAACTGAGTTGAATAATTAGTCCTCCAAATTTTCACCTCCTAAAGTACCTGTAGTAGAGTTTTGGGAAGCTTCTGTAATTACTGCATACACTGGTTGAGTTGATCCAGAAGGTCCTCTATTCTGGTTCTGATTCAGAGCTCCTGTTGTGAGACTTGGGATCGTTGATTCCAGTTGGTAGGGTTCCACTGTTGTTGAGTCGCCATTGGAGGAACTGTTTGAGGCCACTGTTGTTGTGGTTGAACCATCATTTGAGGCATTGTCGTTTATGGCAACCACGGTGGATTAGGTGCATTATACTGCGGCACTGTTTGCATCTGGGGATAGGAGTAGGGAATTATCCCTGGGACTGCATTTGGTGGGTATACCATTCCTGGCATGGGAGGAGGTAAGACTCCTCTTCTTGGAGTCATTGACAACCTTACTTCAACTTCGTCATATAATCTTGCACCTTCCACTGTAGCCTGCAGAGATTGACCGGTCTTCTCAAGTCCACGAACTTGCGAACTTCTGATTGTAGGCCTCTAAGAAACGCTCCTTTCTAAATGCCTTCGTCCAAATGATGGTTAATCCATCTCTTCAGGATGGATTCAATTCGTGAGACATAAGCTTCTACTCTTTCTCCAGAGAACTGACTTAGGTTCATGAACTCCTCTCGCATCCGCTCTTCAAAACCTTCACGCCTAAATTTAGTGAGGAAGGCCAACTCCCATGTGCCAAAAGTTCATGCTGCTTGTCTCTCATACCACTAAAATGCCGCACCCTTGAAAGTGGTGGAGAATATTGCTAACCAATGCTCAAGGGTTCTGGCATTGTTAGCCACACATGTACCATGAATTCTACTACATGAAGATCAGGGTCTTCATTGTACTCTCCCTTAAAAACTGGCAATGGGACTACATTTTTTGCCATGTCATCAATATTTCCAGGATGAATCTAACTAGGAAGGGGACCTTGAGTCGCCATGGGGACTTCTGTAAAGAGTGCTTTTACGGCGTTAAAGGAGGCTTCTGCTGCTGCAAGCTCGTTCTCAGCCTTGATTCTTGCCTTCTCTCTTCTCAAGTACCTCTGGACTCATTCTAACGCTTGCCTCTTGATTGCGTCATTCATCAGGGGCTTGGCTCCAACCAGTTGGTCTGTACTCAACAGAATAGTATTAGAGAGGGCTTCAGTCCTGGGAGATTCTCTGGCCAACATCTCCTCTACTTCCTTATTTTCAACATTTCTGAATTCGGCTTTCAAACCACTACAGAGAGGGAGATATTCCATTCTGAAAGTATCAAAACTCATTCTTCTTAGGATCGTTGTTGTGCCATTATAATAATGCCAGCTTATGAGGGTTTCAACAGTGTATGTTGTGAAAAACACTCTATCTACCAACTTCCAGTGGATTGCTAATTGGACAAAAAGAAGATTGTCAGTGTACCAAGCATCCCACGTATCCTATTGTTGAGCATCCACAAACAAATTCCAACTCTTTTCCTTCTTGTTTTTGTGAACCTCCACAGACCACAACTCCTGAAGCTTCTTCACAATCTCCCACTTAATGATGTCTAGAAACTTCTCAATGAATACCAAATCTTCCATGGATAGTCATTCTCTTTGATTTTGCTCTTTAGTTTGTTCTCAAACAATTTGCCACCAAGATACAAGTTTCTACTACTTCAACAGGAAGAGGAAACAATCCACCACATAGAGCATGCATCATGATGGTAATATGTTTTCGCCATTGTGGGATGAACTTATTGTGGAAAGTGGCTCTGATAATGAGAATCTCCAACTCTTCAGTGGAAGAAGGAACTTTGCAAGCATCCATTGAATTCTCCTCTTCTCGGCAATGCCATTTCCCTCATTTTCAGTTTCTTTTGATGCTTGTTGGTGGCAAGTTTCCCCGGCTGCGTACCAAAAACATGGAGCCCCAAGAGGAACACCAAGAAAAAATGAATTCTACTACAAGAAAATCTATCTTGTAATATCAACAAGCTTTTATTTCATTCTTTTGATTACTAAAACAAAGAAAACAACAATTCTTCACGCAACATCATAGTAGATATCTCCCATAGATTTGATAAAATCAACCATAATCTTCAACATCTTTATAGAATCCTTCAATAGAACAAGCAACATAAAGGAATACACCATTTTTTAATGGAAATCAATCATATAGTGTTCATCTTCAATGTCTTCATAGTTTTCTCTCAATCTCTCATATACAGTTACACTATTTTGATACAATTTGCCTATCTCTGGCTCTCTCTCTCTCTCTCTCTCTCAATAGTACATCATCTCCTCACTACAATACTCAATAATGACTCTCAATAATCCTTATTAGGTCGTGGATGCACCTCCCAAGAGGTATGTCTAATGTGAAGAGGCACCAGAGCTACTACATTGTCTCTTTGTAGCTCACTACTGTCATTGTCACTCAAGTCTTCTCTTCAGTCTTCAGCTGCTTCTTCCATTTGTTTTAGCTCTTTTGAACTTAGATTCATCCTTTCCAAAAGTTAGGAAACTTTTCCAAAGTCACACGTACATTCTACAGAACACTTACAGAAGATCTAAAAACACAACAGAACAGAAATAGAACAGAGACAGGGGCTCTACAGAAGGTTTACAAAGGGTTACATAAGGTCATCAGAGAACATCAAATCCTCATAACTCATAATAAAACCATTCCAAACTATAAAAAACTATTCAATAAACTTTCAAAATATTTCAACATTCATCAATCCATGCTTCATACAGAAGAAAATCAAAACAAAATAGAAGCTATATAGAAGGTATCAGAACCAATCAGAACCTATCAAAACATCACATAGCCTCGTATTTCTACTAAAAATTCATCATGAGCTTCCAAAACATAATCAATATCATCCAAAACCTCTGAAACACTTCGATTAACAACCATACATCACTCTAAATCCATCAAAAATAAATCATTCAGACCTCAAAAATAACAAAAATCAGTCAAAAATTCAGTCTTTTTCCACTCTCAACAGTACATAATGTCATGAATCACATCGTGGGGGCTTTCTTGAGTTGCTACACCAAACACACACCATACACACATGAGGAAGTTTACTTAAGAACAAAATAAGAGAAATGGAGGCCAATGAGGTTTTCTTGCTGGTTTCTTCTTCTTCTTTTACACATAACACAATGTGCACAAAGGGATAAGGTACAACATAAAGGAAAGTGGCCTACTAAGTTAAATAGTGAAAGTGGCCTACTAAGTTAAATAGTGCATAGCCGACTATATTAATTAACTGATACTATAACTATGCTAGTTATAGGTAGGTGCAATACACTAAATATAATAAGTGATATGTCAATGGCCATGTGATGATCATAATGACCACCGACATGCTAAGTGTAGATGTGTGGATCCATCTAACCAAGTGATCCATCACCAATATTTGCACGTGTTGAGCTTGCCATCTCAATACTCCCCCTCAAGCTCAATTGTATCTCTAAAACTCCAAGCAAGCTTTGAAATTTTCAAACCTTCTCTACACCCAATACCTTTATGAAATCGCTAACTATTTGATCTTGTGTGCTGACATATATCAAGTCAATCTCTCCTGCAAGTACCTTCTCTCTCATATAGTGGTAATGCATCTCAATATGTTTTGTCTTAGCATGGAACACTGGGTTCTTGGCTAACTGTATGTTGCTCATGTTGTCATAGTGAATGATAACTCCACCATCTCCCTGCATATCTAAATCACCAAATAACTTTTGTAGCCATACCACCTTACATGTTGCCATAGGCAGCACCTCTGTACTTAGCCTTTGTACTTGATAAAGCAACCGTAGGTTGCTATTTTGTTGTTCCACATAACTGTTGCACTACCAAGGAAAAGCATGAATCCACTAATATATCTTATGTCAAACATACTACTAGCCTAACCTCCCTATGTATATCCAAACACCTGTATATGCTTACTTGCATCATAAAAATGTCCATAATGCAAAGTGGACTTCACATACCTCATTATGCGTCTAACTATATCCAAATGAGGCTTTCTAGGCATCTGTATAAACTGACTAACAAGGCCAACAACACTAATAGTCATGTAAATCAAACTCTCTACTATCCTTATGAATATAGTAGGGTGTTCTATCTTATCCCTAACATCTGCATCAACTTCACATTTTTCTCTAATGGCATTGAAAGAGGCTTACATGCTATCATACCATACTTTGACAACATATCCAAGTCATACTGCCTTTGGGACAACCATATACCATCATCACATTTGATCGCCTCAATACCAAGAAAGTACCTTAGCTCACCCAAATCCTTCATCTCAAACTTCTTCTTCAAAAGATAACTTTAGGAATGCCACCGTCATTATCACCTGTAATAATCAAGTCATCCACATAGATGACTATGATGACCTAACTTGCATTTCCCTTTCTCATATAAAGTGAGTGAT
Source organism: Lygodium microphyllum (assembly GCF_053477565.2). Taxonomy (NCBI): domain Eukaryota; kingdom Viridiplantae; phylum Streptophyta; class Polypodiopsida; order Schizaeales; family Lygodiaceae; genus Lygodium; species Lygodium microphyllum. Next base: position 30,622,719 of record NC_141155.1, read on the forward strand.
CAACATTAGAAACATAAAATCCAATGTTGATAAGATACTCCCAGATATTGTGAGACTATGCCATATGTTTGAGCATAGCCTTTTGTAACTAGCTTAATCTTATAGCTATCAACAAAACCATTTGCATTGTGCTTGATTTTGTAAATCCACTTACAACCAATAGCTTTCTTACCCTTAGGCAATGGTAATAGATTGAAGTCTTATTGGCTTCTAATGTAGCCATCTCCTCATCCATTGATGCATTCCAATGAGCATGGCCAAGAGAATGCTCAAAACATTTGGGCTCAACATCCTCAACCACCTTTACCATATAATCATAATGGTGAGCTACATAACCTTCAAAACTAAATCTTTTAATAGGATATCTAACCCTACTAGACCTACGTATCATTGAATTACTAAGTGGAGCCTTTACATTACCATGTGCTCTCTGTACACCTAGTGTTCTGACTCAAGGAATACTGAGCTCATCATCCAAACTCTTTGAACCACTGGAATCTCCATCGAATCCCAAATGACTAGTAGATGCATCATTACCATCCATCACTTTTTTCTTTCCTTTGTATTTACTTGCAACACTTATAGATGTATCTGAAGATGTGGGGCTATTCCTTAGTCTCCCAACCCAATGGGTAATTATAGATGTGTTATCAGATTATGTTTTTAGTCTACTAAGGTTCCACGATTCTTGCTTTTCTTTTTTCACAAAACTATCATGATCATGTTCATTGTCTAATGCATCCCCATTAAATGCATACCAACTGCTTATCTCATCAAAAAAAAAAAATCCTACTCACTCTAAACTCACCTGTGATAGAGTTTTAAAAATGATTTCATTTCTACTCTAAAGAGTATTCGATAAAAACACATTTTTTAGCCTTTGGATCAAGCTTCTTTCACAACTCATCTAGCACATATGCAATACATCAAACACTTTCAAGTGGGACACACTGGGCCTCTTGCCTATAAAGCATTCTTTAGGGGTCATCCCATGAACTACAGAGCTATTGGAGTTCTATTGATAATATAGATAGCAATATGAATAGCTTTAAATCAAAAATATTTTGGCATATTTTTTTTAACCATCAATGCTCATGCAACTTCTACAGTATGTCTATTTTTTCTTTCTACAACCATGTTTTGCTATGGGGTATACTTGCAAGTAAAATATCTCTTTATCCCATGAGACCTTAAGAAGTAGTTGAACTCATTAAAGAGGTACTATCCACCTCCATCTGACCTCAGCACTTAACTTTCAAGCTTGCTTCTATTTCAATAATAGCCTTGAAAGTTTTGAAATGCTCAAATACATCACTCTTTTCCTTCACAAAATATACCCGTAGATTTCTTGAACCGTCATCAATAAATGTGATAAAATATCTGCTACACCAAGAGATATGTTTTGTGTAGGCCCCTAAATATTTGTATGCACAACATCAAGTATATTCTTGCTCATATCTCTATCATGCAAAAAAGGTTGTCTTGCTTGCTTAGTAAACTAACATGCTTCACACACTTTATAAAATTTTGCAAGTCTAAAACCAAGCAACCTTGTAACTAACCCTTTGGATTGCATTAATTTTAGCCTTTACACATTTACATACTTAATACATTTGTGCCATATTTCAATGTCTAGCAAACAACCACTCCTTTTCCTTTAGCATATGTAGCAGCATTCATAGTCGAAATTCTAGCATCTAAAGTAAACATGTGGCTAACTCTACTTCCTTTTGTTACCAACTTATACATATCATTAAATTCTTCCACAAAAAACCTACAACCCTTGCTCTACCATCTGACCAATAGACACTCAATTCTTTGTGATGGATGGCACATGTGTAATACATCTTATAGATTCTTTGTCGAACCATCATGCAAGAACAAGGGAACCTTCCCAATGTGTAAAATTGGGTGGCATTAATCATCACCCATCTGCACATAACCTAGATTTTGTAAATCTTGCATCTCTCCAAACCATTTAGCATGATTCGTCATATGATTAGATACACTTGAATCAATATACCATATATCATCATGTGTCCCATTTTCTCTAATAACATTCATCATATGCTACATAACAAATAGATGCTCATTTTTATCTTCATTATGTTGTGAAGATTACACATAGTTTCCTTGTTGCAATTTACCACTATAGATATCATCATTCTTAGTATAACAATGGAATGCAATATGACCTATTTTGCCACAATGATGACAAACAATTCCAAAATTGCCAAGATCTCTATTTTTCCATCCATCTCTTCCTCTAGAGCTCCCCCTACCTCTAAAGTTTCCATGGCCTCTTAAAACATGCATTTTATTGAACTGTTGATTTAACTTATTTTGTCAATTATCATAGCATGTCCAATACCATGGCCTCTTAAAGAGGAGTTTCCATGCCTCCTTTTGGAACTTCAATTAAATTCTTAGACATGTTCACCACTTCTTTTAGATGATTCACCCTGCACCTTGATCTATTTAATGATCATGAGAGAAAGCAACTCATCAAAAGCTAGAAATGACCTCCATACATATATAGAAGTGACAAATGATTTCCAAGCCTTCACATTATTGAGGCGACCCAAAGTAGATGAAACCAAATCATCATCATCAAGCATTGCATTAATAACTACTAAGGTATCTGCAATGCTTTTCACTTTCAAAACATACTCATTCATATACATCTTTCCTTTCTTCAAGGTATTCACTTCTTGCTTGAGTTGAATATTATGTGCCTTTGCATTCACTAAAAACATGCTCTCAAAAATTGTCCAAGCTGCATGTGAAGTTTCTACATTTCTAATATGTCCCAACATAGTGTTCTCAATGACTGTAGATAGTCAGTACATCATCTTTTTGTCTTTTGCATTCCATTCTTTCCACACCTTTAATTCTTCTATAATCGCAAGGTCCCTCAGTTCTAGCTCCTTTTCTTCATATTTTGATTCTTTTTGGGCTATACGGGTATCGTTTGAGCTATGATTTCAATGTTTCTTGCTAGATAGGTGATGTACAATATGTGGGTAGCATGATGTCTGAATATATTTGACAATAGTTAGACACTTATATGATAGTCATATCATTGAAACACATTTTACATGTAAATTTTTGGGCATTTTTAATGCTTTTTGGTCTTGCATTTGAGTGATTGATTCTCGACACTTATTTATGTACTTGAATAGTGGTTTAGTATACTGCATATTACTTCTTCTTTGTTTGAAATTGTAGTAGTCACAATGTCTAAAATGGCCCAAATTACTCAAATTGTTGGTGACAATTTCATAAAAATAACCACATTGTGTGGGTTTATCGCATAGAAAATTTTTTGATGGTGTGGGAAGAGGTGTATGGGACATCATAACATGTGAGGATGCATATCGTAAACTTCTTAGAGAGTCAAAAAAGAAGGCCTACAAAGACTAGACATGTTGGATTTTTATAAGCATTTCAAAGACCTTACTCTTGCATATCAAGAAAGCTAGCACATGTAGAGATGCTTGGGAGATTATTGACAAAATGTATGATGCTTATATAGAGGCAAGAAAGATACAACTAAAGAAGAGATTGCATGGTACATGGCATGGAAATCAATGCATTAGTAAGTATGCTGTAGAGATAAAGCAAATTATGAAGGACTTGCTTCAATTAATGCGCATCTGGATGATGATGATTTGTACTTGGACCTACATACAAGTCCCTCAACACTTCTATTTCTATGAGAAGTGGTCTATGCTTGATTTTGAGGATTTTATTGCCTTATTTCTTACAAAAGAAATTAAGTTGGATCTTAATGCATCTAACAGTGGAAAAATGCTAGTTAAGATAGTGTATTATACAATCAGAGAGGTCATGGTAGCTCATCAAGAGCTAGAGGATCTTCTTTTGGTCATGGAGACAACTTTGCTCCTTTCCATAGCTCTTTTGGTTTTGGCCATTTTGAGAAGGAATACTATCATAAGTACAATGCCATGTCTAGAGGTCATGGAAGGACATAGTATGGTCATCATGCAGGCGGTTATGGAGGTACAAGCTATGATTATAGGGGTGGTTTATCACCTACAGGTCATATTTTTACTATGGAGCATGTACTTTGACAGGAAGCAATAGTCATCTTCCTTGCATAAAATTACTCACATTGGTAGTGTCCCATTGGTGACTAGAGATGGGATAGAGAATAAGCTTAGAGATGCTCTGTATGTGCCTATCATTTAACTAAAAAGTTGGCTTCAATCTAATCAAAGGCTATAAGTAGGATTCAATAAATGTGGTTGCTTCATTGAAGAGTTTAGAAATGAAAAACTTGGCAAACTGATTACTTGTGGCCAAAAGAAAGGCAAGTTGTTTACATTGGATGTAGGTACTCCTATCATACAAAGTTCTATTTATGTGGAGACACGACAAGGATGTTGAGCTATGGCATAGAAGATTTGTGTACATTAACTTGCAAAGGCTCATGGTCTCCTACATTTTGGCTATGTCAACTATGATCATGTTTGTGAGGCATGTCAATTTGGCAAGTAGTCTAGACTCCCATTTCCAAAGAGGAGGAAAATCAGCACTTATCCCTCAAAAATGTTACATTTGGATATATATAGGATCTATATTAGAATGTTTCTTTTGAGTGGGACATGTACGTTTACGTTACATTCATTGATGATTTTAGCAAGACGACGTGGATCTATTTCTTACAACATAAAAGTGAGGCTTTTGAGAAGTTCTTGGAATTTAGAGCTATGGTAGAAAATTAGTTTGAAAATCACATAAAGTACTTGAGATTGGATAACAGAGGTGAATATATGTCAAATGAGTTTTCTAATTGTTTGGGGGATCATGGCATTAAGAAACAAGCTACATGTAGATATATATCACAATAGAATGGTGTTGCCTATGGAGTGATAGGTTGAGGAGTGCACAAAAGAAGGCAAAAATAGCACAAGGAAAGAACCTATGTGTGAGAATTTAGAAGATGAGTCTAATGATGGTAAGTTTGGGATACCTCATGTTAGAACTCCATGCATAAAGAGTACAAGGATGTATGTACCACCACATGTAAGAAATTGAGACACCGTCTAGTGCAACTCTAATAAGAAGATTGGAAAGAGTAAGACATCCCTACAAGTTGACATACAATGGATTTATAAACGTGTATTATGCACAGATGGTATCTGATGTGTAGCATGTGGAGCCTACTTACTTTGAAGAAGTAGTTGAAAACAAAGATTGGAAGGGTGCAATAAGTAAAGAAATGGATGCTTTGACCAAGAAGAAAACTTGGGATCCGATAGAGTTACCTTATGGCAAGAAAGCAATTGGATGTAAGTGGTTTTATAAGGTCAAGTGAAAGTTAGATGGCTCATTGGAAAGATACAAAACAAGATTGGTTGTGCAGAGGGTTATGCACTAGGTGATAGGGCCAATCCATTATTTGATGCACTTACACATACGCGTTTTATATTTTATACTTATTCACATGTTTTTTACTATATTTTCTCCTTTTCCTTATAGTTTTTATATATTACTTCTTATTTTTATATCTTAATGTTCAAATGGTAAATTTGAACTCTCTAATTCCATCTCTCTATGTTTGGTATTATCATAACCATTCTTTGGCTCTTGAAAACTTCATCCTTTCTTCATGGCTTTAATGTTAAAACTAGAGTTCCATTGACACATAATCTCATAAAATAGTCCAAGATACATCTTCAATTTCTTGTGCTCAAGATGAGGACAATTTATCATTTGTTGTTGTCTATATCAACATGTTAGTATCTAATTTGTCAAAATTCGTAGTTCTATATCAAAGGGTATGGAACAATCAAGATGTTAACATGAGTGGCTCTATGTTGAAGAATAATTTGGAACAATCACAATGTTCCTAATGAAAATAAGTTTGCTATGTTCACCATAAGTATACCAAGACAAATTGTAATGTAGCATTTAGCCTGGGGCTCAATGTAGGAAATTAGGGTTTGGTATAAAAGGTAGGATTTAGCTTTATGCACATCTTTGGCACATCATTTTGTACTCTCATTCTTGAGTATCTTGGACTTCTCACCTAGGATGAAGGCGTGTATTTACATCCACCTAGCATGAAGGTGAGTTCTCACGCATGAGTATGGCCTCATCAAGAGCCATTATTCTTACCTAGTATTTTCTTGGATTTCAGCCATGATTTCTTTATGCCATGTGCATTACATCAATATATACTATGTCTATGGCTTCTTAGTCTATTTCTTTGTGTTTTCCTATGAGTATTAAGTTTGGTGGCTAGGACTATTTCACTTCAATGGTATTAGAGCCTAAGCTTGAGATCCATACCTAGTTCCATTTTTTGTCAAAAAATCTCATATTAGTCAAATCAATCAAGATAGAGGAGGTACAATTTGTTATAGGTACATTCTTGTGATTAGCACAACTTCTTTAGATATCTAGAGCTAAGTCTAGGCCTATTTGGAGGAGATCTTGACAAACATCGTGGAAGAATTATATGTTTAATACCCCCTCACCAATTTTCAAGCTTTTTTAGAGATCAATCATCAAAATGGGAATTACATGACTTGGAGGGCACTAAAATCATTACTATTTTTCGAATACATGCTTCTTCCCTCAACCCTATCTCACCCAGGCATTAAAGAGGGGGAGAGTTGGGATCAATGGTTGAAAAGGAGGCATGCTTTTTGAATCAATCTCAGTTGTTCATTGAAATGTCACATCGTGAAAGTAAACTAGGATGTGCAGGTCAACTTGGATGGTCAAAAAATTGGGATGATTGTCAAAAAAACACAAACATAATAATAAATAGGGTAAAATTAAAATTTCTAACATGTGTAGAATATATGGTTTAATGGTTTAGAAATTTCCATTTACACCCATGAAACTAGATGTTCAAATCCCTTGAAACTTTACTTTGTTATTTCCTTAAGTTTTTTCATTTCTTTCTAATTTTTAAAAATTTTCAAGTTTAACTTTTTGCCTTGAACCCCCCTAAAGCTTTCAAAACCCTCTTTTATTATTTTTCGTTTTGAACTTCCATCATGAGCTTACAATCTCTTTCACTGTTAACAAAATCTTAAACTTTTTTGATATGGCACTTCATTTGCAGAAGCCTAAACTCCTTCCAATAAAGTTAAACATGTTTAACTTGGAAAAGGTGCATTGAAAGCTTTAGGGGGATTCAAGGCAAAAAGTTAAACTTGTAAAATTTAACAAATTTAGAAAGAACTAAAAAACCTTAAAGAAATAACAAAAAAGACTTCAATGGACTTGAACCTTTGGTCTCATGGGTATAAATTGACATTTCTAAATCATTTAACCATATACTCCACACATGTTAACATTGTTATTTTTACCCTATTTATTCATATGTATTTTTTTGACATTCGTGCCAATTCTTCAATCATCTTAGTTTACTTGTTCATCCTAGTTTATTTTTGTGATGTGACATTTCGACGAATGATCGAAATTGATCCAAAAAGTGTACCTCCTTTTTAGCCATTGATCTCGACTCTCTTCTCCTCTTTAATGCTCATGTGAGATAGTGTTGAGGGGGGAACACCAATCCCCCTATGACCTCATGGTGCGACCAAGCTCTAAGGCAGGCTATGCCTGCCCAAATTGGCATGTGCTGACCAATAGGAGGCAATCTTGGAACAAACTATCCGCATGGTGGTTGCACATCAAGTGTGGACATGTGTAGCCTATGGCCCTCCCTTTAATGCTCCCCTTGCCCTCTTTTCTCTTAAAATTGGGCATGGGAGTAGGCCTGGAAAAAACAATCCAAGATTTTCTTGGGTCAATAGGAGTAGAGCTACATTTTTTTCCCGTTGCCCCACGTCTCTCTCTTCTCTACACAATGTAGCATCGATTGCCTTCTGCTCTGCCATCTGTTCATCCCTCTTCTCTTTGTGCAATAGCATCCAGTGCTTTATGCTCTTTCGTCAAGTCCTCTTTGTATAGCATGGAATGGATTTTTTGCTGCAAAAAGCACCTCACTAGGGAGGACCAAGAGCTTTGTGGAGCTAATGACTCTTGTTGATTCTTACTTCATGATATTAGACAACATAGCATGCTTTTGTTAGATATGCTCAATGCCCCACCCTCATAAGGTGCGACCAATGGTCCATGGCGCTCAAAGTTGTAAGGCCCCCATTATGAGGAGAAGCAAAATGTGAGCCCACACATTGGTTGATTCCTGACTTGTATATCAGATGAGGTCTATGTGACCAGATGGCAAAAAGGTGACCATTGTGGGTCTAATCTTTGGGTTGGACTAAGTAGTTAAGATGGTAGCAACTCGAGGCACATTGCATCGAGTTGCGGGGTAAGGGAGTTAAAAGGGGCCCCTATTTTGGGGTGACAATATAAAGGGAATATTCCCTGGCCGACTAGTGGAGGCTCATATGGTAGGTCGGTCATGCCGACCTAACCGCCTTCGCGGGCTATAAAAGCTAAACCCCTTCACAGCCATCGATCATCTATCTTTCACCCAATCAGAGTTGTTCCAGCTAGCCTTAAGCTCTTCACCTATCTTCTGTCTAGTTTGCCATCTAAGCTTCACTATGGAAATGCACGGGTGGACAGAGCCATCTCTGTATCAATTGTTTGGAGCTAAAGAAATTTTCTAATTCTCCTCTTATGTATTGTGTACTCTCTATCTCTATCTCTTTCTCATATTCTGTTCGCTACGTCGTGTAATTTTTACATGGTATCAGAGCCCAAGGGGCTCTAGGGATTGAAGAGTGCTCAAGAGGCAAAGGCTTCAACAGCAAAGAGGAACAATGTCATCTTTTGGAAGCGGTTCTATTGCATCAGCAAGCGATGCAAGAGGTGGTGCTATTGTACCAGCTATTCAAACACCGAGGATTCATCCACCAACCTTTAATGAAGGAAAGTTAGATGGTACAAATTATACCTTGTGGAAGTTCAAAATTACAACTATCCTTGATTCTTATGAGCTTTTGGAGACTGTGCTCAGGACTGATGTAGAACCATAGCCTACCCCCGACCCATCAAATCCTAGTGTGATGATTCCTCTGAATGCAGATCTTCTACGAGCTTGGAAACGAAGGAATGCAGATGCATTGTGTGCCTTAGTTACAAGTTGTTCTGACAGTGTTTTGACTTTGATTTAGCATACAACCAAAGCATCAAAGGCTTGGAATGTACTGAGGAGTCAATATGAAACGTGAAACCAAACAAGGATTCAAAACTTGGAGAATCAACTAGCAGTGTAGAAGTTTGCTGAAGGAGAGACAGCTAAAGCATTCATCACTCGGATCAAGAATTTGCGCGACCAGATGACTAGTGCTGGGATACAAAAGACTAGCGAGGAGCTAGCGAGGAGGTGTCTTCGGATTTGTCCACAAAAGTTTGATGGACTAGTAACTGCCCTTAATACTCATCTGAGACCTCAAGCTTTGAGTTTTGAGGAGTTTTGTGCATTATTGCTGGAGGAGGAGTTGAGGCTGAAAGCCTGAGAAGGAAGCAACAATGGAGATGCTACATTCTCTACCAATGCAAAAGGAAAAGGTGGTTCCTCCACCAAAAATGATGGTGACAAAAAGAAGAAGGGCGGTAAGAAGAAGTTTCAAGGAGAGTGCTTCTACCGCAAGAAGAAAGGACATGCAATCGCAGATTATTGTGTCAAGAAGGCAGATGAAAAGAATGGTATCCTTAAAAGTAAAGGGAAAGAGATAGCCAATACGGCTGAAGTAGAGTTGGAATTATTCATAGCGACCATTGAGGAGATGTGCTCCTCGGTGCAAGAAGAATGTACCACTGACTCATGGATGTTGGATAGTGGGGCCTCCCGTCACATGACCAACAAGAAAGGTCTATACAGTTCTATGCAGCCTCTACAAGAATCCATCACTAGGACGGTTGGAAATGATGCAAAATGCCCTATTGCGGGCACAGGTACTATTTCATTTGCTGCTGCAAATGGTGATGTAAAAAAGCTTTCAAATGTGTTGTATGTTCCCGAAACTAGGAGAAATCTGTTATCAGTTGCTACCATAACTTATCTTGGTCATGAAGTGAGGTTCAAGAAGACAGGTGCAAAAATTCTTGACAATGATGGCAAAGTTGTTGGCAAAGGAGAAAGAAGAAACAACCTATATGAGCTAAGTGCTCTTACAGCCACCGTTGGAGTGGGCACAAGTAAGCTTTGGCATGAAAGGTTTGGACACATTGGATTTGCAGTGTTGAAGGAGATGCACAAGCAAGGTATGGTTGCTCACCTACCTGCAATGACTGAATTGAAGGAACCATGTGAAGCTTGTATGATGGGCAAGCAACAGAGAAAGGCATTTCCACAAGAAAGCAAGAATAGAGCACACACTTCTCTAGAGTTGGTGCATGCTGACTTATGTGGAAATATGCCTACATGGGTCTTGGGGGGACCTTCTTATTTTATATTGATTGTCGACGACTACAATAGGAAGATGTGGACGTACTTTCTTCGTGATAAGGCTCAACCTTTTGGTAAGTTTAAAGAATGGCTAACACTTGTTGAGAATGAAGCAGGGAAAAGTGTGAAGAAATTTAGAACAGATGGTGGTGGTGAGTTCAACTCAAAGGAGTTTGAAGACTTTTGCAAGAGCAAAGGGATCAAGCGTCAATTTATGATGCCTCACACACCTCAGCAAAATGGTGTTGTGGAACACAGGAATCGCACCATTGTGGAGATGGCAAGATGCATGCTAAAAGGGCAAGGGATTGCCTAACCATTTTTGGGTTGAAGCTGTTAATACTACAGTCTACATTTTAAATTGGAGCTACACATAGGCTCTCAAGGGAAAAACACCTCATGAGGCTTACACTGGTAAGAAACCATTTGTCTCACACTTCAGAATTTTTGGATGTGAATGTTATGCACATATTCCAAATGAGAAGAGAAACAAGTTACAACCAAAAAGCAGAAAATGTATCTTCTTGGGTTATAATGATGAGTAGAAGGCTTACAAATTATATGATCAAGAGGCAAAGAAGATCATCGCGAGCCGTGATGTGGTGTTCAAGGAGCAGCTACATACAGTGGAGGAGGAGAAGGCAAGTTCTTCCACTTTATCATCAAGCGAAGAAGTAGTCCACTATGAACCTGTCCCAAGAGCTGTCCCTATCCTTAAGGAGGAGGAAGCATCATCTTCAGATGAAGAGGAAAAAGTTCACCAACCTGCCATCACCCACTGGAAAAGCCATTGCTGCGTTGGGTGAAGCAGCTCTATGACCACAATAATCCTATGCCCACATCTATTGAGGAGAAGGTAGACGGACCAAGGAGGTCTCAGAGAATAGAGGAGCAAAGGAGGGCTTCTACTCACATAGTCAATATGGCCTTGATGGCTGAGATTATGAGAGAAGTAAAGGAGCCAACTGAATTAGAAGAAGCACTTGCAGATCCAACATGGAAGGCAGTTGTGCAAGCCGAGTATGACAGCATAATGAAGAATGACACTTGGGAGCTAGTTGATTAGCCAGCAAAGTGGAAGGTTATTGGCACCAAGTGGCTCTGGAAGATAAAGTACAAGGTTGATGGTACCTTAGAAAAGTACAAAGCTAGACTGGTTGCACAAGGATTTTCATAGGTTGAAGGGTTTGATTTTCAAGAGTCATTTGCCCCAACTGCCAGAATGACCACTATTCGCACACTACTTGCAGTGGCCACCCACAAGCAATGGCCAGTTTACCAAATGGATGTTAAGTCTACGTTCTTAGATGGTGACCTCAAGGAGGAGGTGTACGTGGCTCAGTCACCAGGGTTTGAGGCCCCCCATTCTGAGAACAAAGTGTGTAAGCTGAAGAAGGCATTGTATGGGCTAAAACAAGCCCCCAGAGCATGGTACCAGCAGCGTATAGATGAGTTCTTTTTAAGCTTAAACTTCAAAAGATGTGCCTCAAATTGATGCGAGGAGGCATATTCCACGGTGAATTCCGTGAGGTTTTACGGTGGATTCTATAAACTTTGATTATCGGGGCTCATACACAAAGTGGATTCTTTGTGCGAGAAGTCGATGGGGACGCCTATCCTTTTCGGGTGTTTTGTTAATTTAGTGTGTACATGGGTGATTCCATAGCAAGTGATTTCGCAAAATACATATTAAATTAATAAACGTTTATGAGTTTAGAGTGCGCACTCGTGATAAATTAAGGTTAGGATTGATTTCTAACCAATCAATTTATTTAGCTGAAGATTGCTAGGTATTCACTTTTGTCGGTTTAATTGTATTATTTTACTAACGATTGTGAATGCTTCAGTTGATGTGTAGAGATAGCAGCAGTCGCGGTGGAAAGCATTGGAGGATAGCATGTATTCGAGTTATCATCTATATTTTGATGGGCGCATACCTTAGGCATGGCGCCTATATTTTGTCGCACCTATTTATCAAGGCGTTTGATATTTATTTATTATTTTTGTATGCGCATGGGCGTACGATTTAGATATTTGTATTGGGTATGCCTGACTTCTTGGATGCCCGCCCATTAGCTTTATTTCTGTTTGGCACTAAAGCAAACTCAAAAGCCAAAAGCGTGTTATTTTGTAATTTGGGCTATTATTTGAGTTTGAAGATGATTAATACATAAAAAGTACATGCTTTATGGAGCGCTCACACAAGGCATGGGGGGAGATTGCACCCAATTGGTCTCTTGTTCATGTCGTGCATGCTTTCTACATTGATTTGTGTGCAAAAAGTAGAGTTCTTTTGTTCTTGGAGACCTTCTGATACTCACTACGTGTGCTTACGGCATCCGATCTGAGCACCAATGGTATCAGAGCAAAGCTGAGATCGAAAGCTTCCAATTGCTACCCATCTTGCGCGAAGGCGGAGCTCATGGAACGATCGAGCTCTACAGTGAGTTTCATTGCAAACGGTCGATACGGGTGGATTCCTGGCGATCAAGAACCTCTGTCTGCAGCATCTAATTGTGAAGAACCGGCCTGAGGAGGCGGAGGACCACTTCTACATCTCCATCTTCAAGTCATTTTGAACAAAGACAGTAAGCTTTACTTCCATAGCCAAGAAGTTTAGAAGTTCTATCTTAAAGCTTCAAAAGCTTATTACAAAGCTTAAAGGGTCCTCAAATTTTACGAATTGTGAACGCGGCATGCTGGCATCAAAAACGGCGGAAAAAATGCCCCCCCCTATAATCGAATCGTCGACAGATTGAAGCTTAAAGCTTAGTTACTTAAGCTCTTTAGTCCTCTAAGTCACCAAGTTAATTTACTACTTGAAGATGCAATTTCTTTGGCTCATGACACTGAAGACAAGATTTGAGGAAGAGACAAGCGTCCACAACAATTTCAAGCAAATGGTAACTATGGTTCCAAGCAATTCAATTCAAATTTCAGAAGATTCAATCAAAGTCATTTTCTTCCATCGTCATTCCGTAAGTCTTGGACAAAACCACCTGCTTTAGCCATCCTCACAACCAAATTCCAATATTCCTAGACTTCCTGCCATTGCCAACAATGTATCTAAAGCCAAACCAATAGTTTGTTACAAATGCCATCAACCTGGACATCTAGCAACCAATTTCCAATCGAAGAAGCCACCTGTCCATATCAATTATCTTGGAGCAATGGAAAATGAAGAACGTGAGAAAATGCCTGACTTTACGGAAGATGATGACGACATTGCTACTCCTTCATATACTTTGCCAGGTATGTCAACTCCACATTCTTTGTTGACAATGAAATGTTTAGTACATGGAAAAGAAAATATTATTTTGCATGATGATGGTAGTACACATGATTTTATTTCTGCAAAGTAAGTGAAAGAATTAAAATTACAAACTGTTTCTACACATTATCGCATTAAAGCAGCATTCCTAGGCACAAGATATAATGGAACACAAGAGGTGCATAACATAGAAATTAAAATTGGTGAATACACTGAACAAAGGAATTTCCTAGTTGTACCTTTGCAGTCTAGTGATATTATGATAAACTACAAGGTTCTGCCATATTCAGTAAGATAGATCTTAAATCTGGTTATCATCAAGTGAGATTGGATAAATCTGATATATTTAAAACTGCATTTAGAACACAATTTGGACATTATGAATTTTTAGTGATGCCTTTATGATTAACTAATGCACCTGTTACATTTAGTTGAATAATGAATCACATATTTTTGAAATATCAGCATTGTGTTTGATGCCAAGAGGCATATTTCACGGTGGATTCCGTGCCACGGTGGATTCCGTAAACTTTGTTGACCGGGGCTCATACACAAAGTGGATTCTTTGTGCGAGAAGTTGATGGGGACGCCTATCTTTTTCGGGTGTTTCATTAATTTAGTGTGTACATGGGTGATTCCATAGCGGGTGATTCCGTAAAATACATATTAAATTAATAAACGTTTATGAGTTTAGAGTGCACACTCGTAATAAATTAAGGTTAGGATTGATTTCTAACCAATTGATTTATTTAGCTAAAGATTGCTAGGTATTCACTTTTGTCGGTTTAATTGTATTATTTTACTAACGATTGTGAATGCTTCAGTTGATGTGTAGAGATAGCAGCAGTGGCGAAGGAAAGCATTGGAGGATAGCGAGTATTCGAGTTATCACTTATATTTTGATGGGCGCATACCTTAGGCATGGCGCCTATATTTTGTCGCGCCTATTTATTGAGGCGTTGGATATTTATTTATTATTTTGTATGCGCATGGATGCACGATTATGATATTTGTATTTGGACATTGTATTGGGTATGCCTGACTCTTTGGGCGCCCGCCCATTAGCTTTATTTCTATTTTGTGCTAAAGCAAACTCAAAAGCCAAAAGCGTGCTATTTTGTAATTTGGGCTATTATTTGAGCTTGAAGATGATTAATACATAAAATACATGCTTTGTGGAGCGCTCACACAAGGCATGGGGGGAGATTGCATCCAATTGGTCTCTTGTTCATGTCACGCATGCTTTTTACCTTGAGTTTTATGCAAAAAGTAGAATTCTTTTGTTCTTGGGGACCTTCCGGCATTCACTACGCAAGCATACGGCATCCGATGTGCGCACCAGTGGTATCAGAGCAAAGCTGAGATCGAGAGCTTCCAATCGCTACCCATCTTATGTGAAGGCGGAGCTCCTGGAACGATCGAGCTCTACGGTCAATCTCATTGCGAATGGTCGATACGGGTGGATTCCTGGTGGTCAAGAACCTCTATTTCCAGCCTCTGATCGCGAAGGACCGGCCTGCAACGACGGAGGACCACTCCTACATCTTCTTCTTCAAGTCATCAACAAACAGAGAGATAAGTCTTCAAAATCCATAAGCTTAAAAGCTTAAGTAAGCTTAATAAGCTTAATAAGCTTAGTATAAGTTTAAAGAAGCTTATAAATTATAATCGTTAAGGAACGGCGGCAGTTCAGGGCGGCAAAAATTTCACTGAGGACATATTCATGTCCTAAAAATCGCCGACTGTTAAAGAAGCTAAAAGCTTCTTAGTAAACTAAGTTTACTAAGGCTCCCCAACTCTTCAAGGTCAAAGTTACTTATCTTGCAAGTTCTGTTAGTCAACAGTCACGTAAATCTATCAAGTTGATCAAGTTTCGTAAGTCTGCAACTCTGCAAGTCAGTCAAGTCACCTGAAGTCAGAACTGACGTGTTCAAAACTCCTAGAAGGACTGTTCCTGCGCAGAAGCACCGAACTGCAAAGTTGTTCTCTGGAAGGTACTATTCGCATACGTAGACTTGTTGAACCAGTTTCAGCACACGCTGAAGGTCAAAACGTAGATTTTTCAAAGATTCCAAATCTCGCAATAGCCAAAGACGAATATTGTGAAAGCCACACACAAAAATATATAAGCCTTGTACACCCGATCTTGAGCTATGCTCATCCCGCTAATTGGATTTTGAGAGTGTGAGATCTTTTGAAGTTTTGCAGGATGATGAAACCACATATGGATGATTTAATGGCTGAAGGAGATCTACCTGAACCTACGATGGAGCAAAAGCTAGATTTAATTATGATGCAGTTGGATGAAGAACGACGAGCTAAGCAAGCATTGCAAGTTCAATTGGCTAATTTACAAAGATCGACTATTGACCACAATCTGAAGATCTTATCCGACGTACCATCGACGCGACTCTCGCAGCTCAATCCATCCGCAAAGAAACAAAGATAAGTAAAAGAAATTTCAAATTCCGTACTTTCAATGGCACTCGAGATGGAAAAACTGTTCTTGCATTCATCAGTCAGTTTGATGATTACTTTCATGAGGAAACATACGCAGAAAAAGATAAAATCAAGTGTGTCACTAATCATTTAGTGGATAGAGCATCTCTTTGGTGGACCATGGTTTGTAAGAGCATAGATTGTCCCACTACCTGGGAGAATTTCAAGAAGAAGTTTATGCAGAATTTCCTTCCTCCACAATTCCATGAAAAAGCCATAAAGCAATGGGACCTTCTTCAGCAAAGAGATCGTGAGCCTATTCCTCAGTACACTGAATGCTTTTAGAATGCATTACTCCAGTTACGCATGCTTGAAGACGTACCTGAAGCAACTCACAAGCGCAAGTATATGTCTGGATTACCTGGGCATTACTACGCTGAAGTCAATATGTTCAAGCCTGCAACTCTTGAAGATGCAATTTCTTTAGCTCATGACACTGAAGACAAGCTTCGAGGAAGAGACAACCACATCAATTTCAAGCCGATGGTAACTATGGATCTAAGCAATTAAATTCAAATTTTAGAAGATTTAATCAAGGTCGTTTTCCTTCATCATCTTTCCGTAAGACTTGGGCAAAACCACCTGCTTTACCATCGAATACCAATCAAAATCCCAAGCCAATTTCACAGCCAAATCCTAATATTCCTAGACTTCCTGTCATTGCAAACAATGTATCTAAAGCCAAACCTATAGTGTATTACAAATGCCACCAACCTGGACATCTAGCAACCAATTGCCAATCGAAGAAGCCACCTATCCATATCAACTACCTTGGAGCAATGGAAGATGACGAACATGAAGAAATGCCTGATTTCACGGAAGATAAAGACGACATTACCACTCCTTCGGATACTTTGCCAGGTATGCCAACTCCACATTCTTTATTGACAATGAAATGTTTAGTGCATGGAAAAGAAAATATTATTTTGCATGATGATGATAGTACTCATGATTTTATTTCTGCAAAGTTAGTGAAAGAATTGAAATTACAAACTGTTCCTACACATTATCGCATTAAAGCAGCATTCTTAGGCACAAGGTATAATGGAACACAAGAGGTGCATGATTTAGAAATTCAAATTGGTGAATACATTGAAAGAATGAATTTTCTAGTTGTACCATTACAGTCCAGTGATACCATTTTGGGTATGCCTTGGCGTCATCAACATAACCCTGATATAGATTATTCCACACATTCAATTAATATTCATTTTCAAGGAAAACATATTACATTGTATGGTATGCATGCATCTAATGCTTTTCCACTGCTTTCTCATACTCAAGCTAAACGTGCATTACGCAAAAGTAGTAAATCTTATCTAATTTGGGTGAATGAACTGCAAGTTAAAGAAAAACATATGCACCCTAGGCACAAAGAATTTCTTGCACAATTTAAAGACTATTTTGCAGAAGATCTACCACCTGGTTTACCTCCTTCACGTCCAGAAGACCACAAAATAGATTTAATTCCTGGTACACAACCACCTTGTAAAGCACCATATAGGCATAACTAGATAGAGCAGAAAGAAATTCAAAATCAAGTTGAGGAATTACTAGATAGAGGATTGATTAGACCTAGTAGTTCTCCATTTGGTGCACCCGTTTTGTTGGTAAAGAAGAAGAATAATGCTTATCGTATGTGCATTGACTCTCGAGCTTTAAATAAGATCACTGTAAAGAATATATATCCAATTCCTAGAGTCGATGACCTTATGGATAAACTGCAAGGTTCTGCCATATTTAGTAAAATAGATCTTAAATCTGGTTATCATCAGGTGAGATTAGATAAGTCTGACATATTCAAGACTGCATTTAGAACACAATTTGGTCATTATGAATTTTTAGTGATGCCTTTTGGATTGACTAATGCACCTGCTACATTTAGTAGAATGATGAACCGTATATTTTTGAAATATCAGCATTATGTTATTGTATTCTTTGATGATATCTTGGTGTTTAGTCAAAATGAGAAAGAACATTATGAACATATGTCCTTGGTTTTCAAGTTGTTGAAAGATAATCAACTGTATGCTAATCCGGAAAAGAGTGAGTTCTTTAAAACAAAAATTGAATATTTAGGTCATATTGTATCATCAGATGGTATTAAAGTTGACCCTAAGAAGATAGAAGCAATATTGAACTGGCCTACAATTAAAAATGTGCATGAGTTACGATCTTTCCTAGGTCTTGCTAGTTTCTACAGGAAGTTTGTGTGAAATTTTTCATTACTTGCTTTGCCTTCGACTAAACTTTTAAAGAAAGGTATTGTTTATCATTGGACTGATAATCAACAGAAATCCTTTGACTTATTGAAACATGCATTAACCCATGCTCCTGTATTACAACTACCTGATTTTAATAGATCATTCTTTTTAGTAGTTACTGATGCTAGTGGATTTGGAATAGGAGCCGTACTTATGTAAGATAATCATCCCATAGCTTATTCTAGTTGTAAACCGAAACCCTCCGAACTTAAATATTCCACATATGATAAAGAATTATTAGCTGTGGTACAAGCTTTAAGACAATGGAAACACTACTTAATGGGTTCTAAGTTTATGATTAAGACTGATCAACAAAGTATTAGACATTTACTTAGCCAACCCCAAATATCTAACTGACATATCAAATGGGCAGCCTTTATTCAGAGTTTTCATCCCATCATTCAATATCAACCAGGTAAAGAAAATGTAGTGGCCGATGCATTAAGTAGAAGACCCACCATTCATAATATTTATGTTATATCATTTGATTCTCTAACTCCTATGAAAGATACTTATCATCAGGACATTACTTTTCATGCTGATTGGAATAAATTAGTTGGGAATAACTGGATTCCTATTGATTCACTGTCCTATAATGATGGATTCATGTTTTATGAAAAGAGATTATGTGTTACAGTTCCATTTAGATCTTTTGTTTTGAATGAGATTCATTGTCCTCCATACCAAGGTCATAGAGGTATCATATCTGCTTTACGTACATTAACTGAAGATTTTTATTGGCCACATATGGACACTGATGTATCTAACTTTGTTTCTGAATGTTTGATTTGTCAAAGAGTTAAGAGACATCATGGTAAACAGTATGGATTACTTATGCCTTTATCTATTCCATCAAGACCATGGGAACATATTTCTATGGATTTTATTACTGGTTTACCTAATACTAAAGCTAACCATGACATGATTTGGACTGTAGTAGATAGGTTTAGTAAACAAGCATATTTCATTCTATGTAAGAAAACTTTAACAACATCTCAAGCAAAACAATTGTTTTTGAAAACTATTTTCACTAATCATGGATTACCAAAAGTTATTATTTCTGATCGTGATTCTAGATTTTGTAACAACTTTTGGATTACTTTGTTTGCTAACCTAGGAACAAAAATTGATTTTTCATCTGCATTTCATCCTGAAACTAATGGACAAACAGAAGCCACTAACAGTACTATTCTAGATCTTTTACATGCTTACACTATTTCTAAACCACAGACATGGGACACACATTTGCATTTACTACATTTTGCATATAACAATACACCACACACATCTACAAAGAACGCACCATTTGAAGTGATTTCTGGTTATAGATTCTCTACACCTGTTGCATCTTTATCAAATAGAATTCAGAGTGCTGATGATATTGCTACTATGCACGCTACTATTTTTGATGAGGTTAAACACATGATTGCCAAAGCCCAGCAATCATATACCAAACAAGCCAATAAGAAAAGACAAGCAATGAATTTCAAAGTTGATGATTATGTTTGGTTGAGAATAGAAAAACGTAGATTACAAAGTGTAGATAAACATCCAGTTGTGAAATTAGCACCTAGATTTTATGGACCATTTAAGATTATTCACAAAATTAATGACAATGCATTCAAGTTAGAATTACCACCTCACTGGAAAATTCACAACACATTTCATATTAGTTTATTACGACCCTTTAAAGGCCAATTACCTGTACACCCTCTTTATGAAAACCCACCTTTGTTAGATGAAGAGACTGAAATACTTGAACCTGAAGCTATCATAGATACTGACTTTATGACCACTAGAACTGGCCGGAGAAATTCTAGATATTTAGTCAAGTTTAAGAACCATCCTGTAGAGGAAGCCCAATGGATGCACACTAGAGACTTAAATGCTTTCCCCACTCTGCTAGCTCCACATTGAGCTAATAGCGATTGAGGTCAATTGCTATCCCACCCTGGGGGTATGATGCCAGGAGGCATATTTCACGATGGATTCCGTGCCACGGTGGATTCCGTGAGGTTTTACGGTGGATTCCGTAAACTTTGTTTACCGAGGCTCATACACAAAGTGGATTCTTTGTGCGAGAAGTTGATGGGGATGCCTATCCTTTTCGGGCGTTTCATTAATTTAGTGTGTACATGGGTGACTCCATACTGGGTGATTCCGTAAAATATATATTAAATTAATAAACGTTTATGAGTTTAGAGTACACACTCGTAATAAATTAAGGTTAGGATTGATTTCTAACCA
Organism: Lygodium microphyllum; assembly: GCF_053477565.2. Taxonomy (NCBI): domain Eukaryota; kingdom Viridiplantae; phylum Streptophyta; class Polypodiopsida; order Schizaeales; family Lygodiaceae; genus Lygodium; species Lygodium microphyllum. Next base: position 30,643,408 of record NC_141155.1, read on the forward strand.
GTTGATTTATTTATGTAGCTGAAGACTGCTAGGTATTCACTTTTGTCGGTTTAATTGTATTATTTTACTAACGATTGTGAATGCTTCAGTTGATGTGTAGAGATAGCAGCAGTGGCGGAGGATAGCGAGTATTCGAGTTATCACTTATATTTTGATGGGCGCATACCTTAGGCATGGCGCCTATATTTTATCGCGCCTATTTATTGAGGCGTTGGATATTTATTTATTATTTTGTATGCGCATGGGCGCACGATTATGATATTTGTATTTGGACATTGTATTGGGTATGCCTAACTCTTTGGGCGCTCGCCCATTAGCTTTATTTCTATTTTGTGCTAAAGCAAACTCAAAAGTCAAAAGCGTACTATTTTGTAATTTGGGCTATTATTTAAGCTTGAAGATGATTAATACATAAAATACATGCTTTGTGGAGCGCTCACACAAGGCATGGGGGGAGATTGCACCCAATTGGTCTCTTGTTCATGTCGTGCATGCTTTTTACCTTGAGTTTTGTGCAAAAAGTAGAGTTCTTTTGTTCTTGGGGATCTTCCGGCATTCACTACGCAAGCATACAGCATCCGATCTGCGCACCAGTGTTATAGTATTCTTTGATAATATATTGGTATTCAATAAAAATGAGAATGAGCATTATGAATATCTGTCTTTAGTTTTCAAGTTGTTGAAAGATAATCAATTGTATGCTAATCCGGAAAAGAGTGAATTCTTTCAAATAGAAAGTGAATATCTAGCATGAGTTACGTTCTTTTCTAGGTCTTGCTAGTTTTTATAGGAAGTTTGTGCGAAATTTTTCATTACTTGCCTTGCCTTTGACTAAACTTTTAAAGAAGGGTATTGTGTATAACTGGACTGATAATCAACAAAAATCTTTTGATTTATTGAAACATGCATTAACCCATGCTCATGTATTACAACTACCTGATTTCAATAGACCATTCTTTTTAGTAGTTACTGGTGCTAGTGGATCTGGAATAAGGGCCGTACTTATGCAAGATAATCATCCCATAGCCTATTCTAGCTGTAAATTGAAACCATCTGAACTTAAATAGTCTACATATGATAAAGAATTGCTAGCTGTAGTACAAGCCTTACATCAATGGAAATATTACTTAATGGGTTTTGAATTTATGATCAAGACTGACCAACAAAGCATTAGACATCTCCTTAGTCAACCCCAAATATCTGACCAACATATCAAATGGGCAGCTTTCATTCAAAGTTTTCATCCCCTTATACAATATCAACCCGGAAAAGAGAATGTAGTAGCCGACGCTTTAAGTAGAAGACCGACAATTCATAATATCTCTGTCATATCATTTGATTCCCTTATCTCTATGAAAGGTACTTATTATCAGGATATTACTTTTCATGCTGATTGGAATAAATTAGTTGCAAATAATTGGATTCCTATTGATTCACTGTCTTACAATAATGGATTCATGTTTTATGAAAAGAGATTATGTGTTACAGTTTCATTTAGATCTTTTGTTTTGAATGAGATTCATTGTCCTCCATGTCAAGGTCATAGAGGTATTATATCTACTTTGCATACATTGATTGAAGATTTTTATTGGCCACATATGGACACTGATGTATCTAACTTTGTTTCTGAATGTTTAGTTTGTCAACGAGTTAAGAGACATCATGGTAAACAGTATGGTTTACTTATGCCATTATCTATTCCATCACGACCATGGGAACATATTTCTATGGATTTTATTACTGGTTTACCTAACACTAAAGCTAACCATGATATAATTTGGACTGTTGTAGACAGGTTTAGCAAACAAGCATATTTCATTCCATGCAAGAAAACTTTCACAGCATCTCAAGCAGCTCAATTATTCTTAAAAATTATTTTCACTAATCATGATTTACCAAAAATTATTATTTCTGATCGTGATTCTAGATTCTGTAATAATTTTTGGATTACTTTGTTTGCTAAGTTAGGAACAAAGATTGATTTTTCATTTGCATTTCATCCTGAAACTAATGGTCAAACAGAAGCTACTAACAGTACTATTTTAGATCTTTTATGTGCTTACACTATTTCAAAACCACATACATGGGATACACATCTACATTTACTTCAGTTTGCATATAACAATACACCGCATATAGCTACAAAGAAAGCACCATTTGAAGTTATTTATGGTTATAGATTACCTACACCTGTTGCATCATTATCAAATAAAATTCAGAGTGCTGATGATATTGCTAACATGCACGCTACTATTTTTGATGAAGTTAAAGATGTGATTGCCAAAGCCCAGTAATCATATACAAAACAAGCAAATAAGAAAAGACAGGCCATGAATTTAAAAGTTGATGACTATGTTTAGTTACGAATAGAAAAACGTAGATTACAAAGTGTAGATAAACACCTAGTTGTGAAATTAGCACCTAAATTCTATGGACCATTCAAGATCATACACAAAATCAATGACAATGCATTTAAGTTAGAACTACCACCACATTGGAAAATTCACAACACCTTTCATATTAGTTTATTACGACCCTTTAGAGGCCAATTACCTGTACACCCTGTCTATAAAAATCCACCTTTGTTAGATGAAGAGACTGAAATCCTTGAGCCTGAAGCTATTATAGATACTGACTTTATGACCACTAGAACTGGCCGTAGATATTCTAGATATTTGGTCAAGTTTAAAAACTATCCTATTGAAGAGGCCCAATGGATGCACCCTAGAGACTTAAATGATTTCCCCACTCTGTTAGCTCCACATTGAACTAATAGCAATTGAGGACAATTACTATCCCACCCCAGGGGTATGATGCCAGGAGGCATATTCCATGGTGGATTCCGTGCCACGGTGGATTCCGTGAGGTTTTACGGTGGATTCCGTAAACTTTGATTACCGGGGCTCATACACAAAGTGGATTCTTTGTGCGAGAAGTCGATAGGGATGCCTATCCTTTTCGGGTGTTTTGTTAATTTAGTGTGTACATGGGTGATTCCATAGCGGGTGATTCCGCAAAATACATATTAAATTAATAGACGTTTATGAGTTTAGAGTGCGCACTCGTGATAAATTAAGGTTAGGATTGATTTCTAACCAATCAATTTATTTAGCTGAAGATTGCTAGGTATTTACTTTTGTCGGTTTAATTGTATTATTTTACTAACGATTGTGAATGCTTCAGTTGATGTGTAGAGATAGCAGCAGTGGTGGTGGAAAGCATTGGAGGATAGCATGTATTCGAGTTATCATCTATATTTTGATGGGCGCATACCTTAGGCATGGCGCCTATATTTTGTCGCGCCTATTTATCAAGGCGTTTGATATTTATTTATTATTTTTGTATGCACATGGACGCACAATTTAGATATTTGTATTTGGACATTGTATTGGGTATGCCTGACTTCTTGGGCGCTCGCTCATTAGCTTTATTTCTATTTGGCACTAAAGCAAACTCAAAAGCCAAAAGCGTGTTATTTTGTAATTTGGGCTATTATTTGAGCTTGAAGATGATTAATACATAAAAAATACATGCTTTGTGGAGCGCTCACACAAGGCATGGGGGGAGATTGCACCCAATTGGTCTCTTGTTCATGTTGTGCATGCTTTCTACATTGATTTGTGTGCAAAAAGTAGAGCTCTTTTGTTCTTGGGGACCTTCTGACGCTCACTACGCGCGCTTACGGCATCCGATCTGTGCACCACAAATGCTAACTTGTATGTTTACAGGAATGGTGAAAATTTTGTAGTGATTGTCCTATATGTGGACAACCTTCTTATTACAAGTGACTATTGTTTGGGAATTGAAGTCTGGCAAGATCCATGAAAGATCTTCATCTCTCAGAAGAAGTATGCATGGGAGATCTTGAAGGCATTTGGCATGACCGAGTGCAAGGAGATAGCTACACCTATAAAGGTGAATGCAAAGTTATCCGTTGAGGATACATCAACACTGGTAGACATTGGGAGGTACAAGAGGATGCTTGGCAGTCAGATCTACTTGTGTAATACCAGAGCAGATATCAGTTTTGCTGTTGGTGTTTTGAGCAGGTTCTCAAACAAACCTCATGAGAGTAATTGGAAGGCTGGGATGCGGGTGCTCATATACTTGAAGGAAACTCTTGACTATGGTATCACATACAATTCCGAAAGTTCTCGTGTGGGGAATTGTGACTCAGATTGGGTAGGAGACAGTGATTCCAGGAAGTCAGCTTCTGGTTATTATTTCTCTTTGGGTTCAGGAATTTTCTATTGGATTAGTAAGAAGTAGCCAACAGTGGCATTGTCTTCTACCAAAGCAGAGTACAAAGCAGCTTGTTTTGCTACATGTGAAGCAGTATGCTTGAGAAGGATCCTATGGCATATGGGAGTGTAGGGTGAAGAACCAACTGTGTTGAGATGTGACAATCAGAGTTGCATTGCCATTGCCAAAAATCCAGTATACGCACCAAACATATAGAGATTCAATATCACTATGTGCGTGATTTGATGGAGGATGGGATAGTGGAATTGGTCTACTGTCCAACAGAGGAGAATGGACCGGATATCTTCACCAAAGCACTTACGAAGGACCTTCTTCAAGTTCATCTTTAGAGACTCAGCATTGGGCCGAGGAGATAGTTCACCTATGGGTGGACATTAAGGGGGGGTGTTAGATATGCTCAATGCCCCACCCTCATAAGGTGCGACCAATGATCCATGGTGCTCAAAGTTGTAAGGCCTCCATTATGAGGAGAAGCCAAATGTGAGCCCGAACATTGGTTGAGTCCTGACTTGTATATCAGATGAGGTCTATGTGACCGGATGGCAAAAAGGTGACCATTGTGGGTCTAATCTTTGGGTTGGACTGAGTAGTTAAGATGGTAGCAACTCGAGGCACATTGCATCGAGTTGCGGGGTAAGGGAGTTAAAAGGGGCCCCTATTTTGGGGTCCGGGGGCCGCAGAAGCGGCCCCTAACTGGGGGTTCCCAGGGGGGTCAGCAGCCCCCTTGGCGGGGATCCGAGGGCAGCATCCCCAATAAAGGGAATATTCCCTGGCTGACTAGTGGAGGCTCATATGGTAGGTCGATCACGCTGACCTAACCACCTTCGCGGGCTATAAAAGCTAAACCCCTTCACAACCATCGATCATCTATCTTTCACCTAGTCAGAGTTGTTCCATCTAGCCTTAAGCTATTCACCTATCTTCTATCTAGATCGCCATCTAAGCTTCACTGTGGAAACGCACGGGTGGATAGAGCCATCTCTGTATCAATTGTTTGGAGCTAAAGAAAATTTCTAATTCTCCTCTTATCTGTTGTGTACTCTCTATCTCTCTCTTTCTCAGATTTTGTCGCTGTGCCATGTAATTTTTATAGCTTTGTGGAACAACATATGAGAGCAGGTTTTTGGAGCCTGATTTAATGTGCAAAAAGACCCCAAGAGGCGTAAAAGAGCAATTATTCATGGAAAATGAAACAAGCATAGATAATTGAGCTAGAGTTTTCCTAGGTAGATTTTGACACTAGGAACCCGACACAAGTCTTCGTTCGTCGATTAGAATCTGTTTGACTCCCCATTTAATCCCCGCAAGGTTTTGCATTATAAAGCAACTACTGGATTCGAGAGCCAAGAAGTGCGTGACAGAGGCTAGATGATAGATTTCAATGCCACAAAGTTAGTCGTCTAGTCCATTTGCAATTTCGAGCTCGTTTAACCCTCTGTCTGGGCCAGAACCACTTCTAGGAAGTGTGAACATGCAAAAGGTGAACTGATTAACTTCTAAAGTTAAGAATTAAGCTAAGGGCTTTATTAAAAAACGTTTTTTCACCATGGAGGAGGGGGGGGAGCATGATTTTTTTGACACTTTCTCGATTTGAATGATTATGCCTTATCAACCAGGCCAATTGAGATGGAAGGCATATCCCCGATCTACGTGTTGAGGGCTTCAATTAGACTATATGCACATGCAATATGATGCAAGGAATGAAAATATTTGATTTCAATAGTTGTCTCTCCTTTTTCTCTTTCCTCTCTCCACCTTGTTCCTATGGCTCAATCGATGTGAGTAAGGGATGGGCTGAAGTGATTGATTTTGGGTGTCTGATGATGCTGAAGTGTTATGGAACATAAATTGAAGGTTGAGGATGCGTTACCAACCATGGAAGAGCATCAATGACCTCTCGACTTTGAAATAGGTGTGACTTCGTATTAAATGAAATGTGTAAGTGCTTGATTTTACTGTTTTATGTAATGAATCTTTTGCGCATATTTTGAAAAGTGGTTTCAAATGATTGAATATGAGTTCTAGTGCTTGAAAAATCAAAATTCTCAGTTGGTTCTTGTTGTTCACGTAATTAAAATGAAAACAAAGAAAACCCGCAAAGTGAGAATTGTGGGATTTTGGAGAAATTGAGGGTTTTATGCATTTTTATGATTCTTTTAGTGTTCACATGAGGTCGTATGAAGTGTAATGCTTTATCTTGGCTCATGCAAGCTCTACATGCCTAAAAGTCAAAAAATTCACGAATAAATAATAAGATAAAACAAGAAAAATGGATTTTAAATGAAAAATAATAGATTTTATGTGCCAAAAAATTATAGAAAATTAGGAATGTATTCATGAATGTATGGTGGAGCTAGGGCATGAGATTTGGCCTCAATTTATTCCCATTTTTATGTTAAGCTGTGTATTTACTATTTTTTATATTTAAAAAAAACATGAAAAATACTATTTACATCCACCAATGAATGCAAAACCATAAACGATAGGGAAAAAGGGTTGTGAGGAGTTAAGAATCCATTGAAATCTAATTTTATGCATATCTCGACATATAGGTTTTGTGTGTTTTAAGTTTTTAAAGAAGAGCAGTAGCACAAATTATTTTGGTGTTGCCTTAGCAAGGATGCATTGGGTTAGGGTAAAATCATGAAAAGAATTGCTTGCGCACAATCCATGCTGTTTGATCTATAAGTTTATATATTTATGCACTTAAGAGCATTCACATTTGCATTGCATTACATATACATGGTATCAGAAAAACAAATCCTGGATGCATTGCACTTGATTGTTATAATCATCGACCCACGTTGAAAGCGTAAGGAGTCCCATGCTATAGGATAGTACATTCGTTCCCTTTGGGGCCTAATTTGGTAAGGATTGAATTATCTCCTAGAATGAACATTAAAAGAGTGGACTATGTTTCACATGTGTATATTTTGGAATGCGCATCTTGGGGCCAATCCTCGAGGTGTAGAAAAGTCGTAGTAGAGTCTCGACAGTTAGCCAAGGGGTGCTCCTTGTGTATGTGCTACGAGGTGCTAGACACCAATCTATTTGGGTACTCCCTGTGAGGAGTTGGAAAGGGATCCGTTGAACTATAAATAGTACAAAAGTGCATCTAAGTTAGATCAGTGTGTGTAGGCTCCAAATGCTCCTAGCCACGAGATTGTGGGGTGTTTTGCTTGAGCATAGAGGTCCGGCTAGAGCCTTAGAGCCAGTGTCGGGCCCATTTTTGGTCCCGACAACATAGCACACCAATCATCACAACGATTAGCCTTTCTTGACGAGGTGCTTTAGGAGGAGCAACTTTGGGGCAACAATATGCATTTTAATCGAAAATGCCATAGCTAAGATAGTGACTTAGCTTTGAGAGGAGCGACTTTGGGGCAACAAGAGGGTTTCTTTGTACCTAGAATTTCTGGTTGGGGCAACATGCCTACTCAACAATTTGTTTTCATCTCATTAGTGCTAAATAATTGCTTAATGATTTGCGGAAGGGATTTTCGATCATCAGTTTGGGGCAACATGCTTGCTTAGTAATTAGCATTGCAAAGAGCTGCATTGGTATCATAATTGCTATCATAAATGTTGTCATCGCCATGGTTGAGCTATTACTAAGAGATGCGGATAACAATGATGAAAGACACTATGCATTTGCATTTTCTAACGGAATTATGGCTTGACGCTTTGTAGCTTATCATACAAGGATAGGTTATCGAAGCCACGTTCATCGAGCATGTTATTTGAGACCTCAAACTTTTATGTAGCAAGGACTTCTAGGTAGTTTTTTGAGTTGAATGTTTAAAAGTAGACTACATGTTAGTAGGAGTGCCTTTGAGTATGTAGTTGCAAAGCTAGCACCATAGATGTGACATAGAAGCATAAATTATCAAAGAACATTACCTATTAAGAAGCAGTTTTGTGTTGCTTTACATTGGCTTGCAAGTGGCTCAAATCTAGGACTTATTGCAGATTTATACATAGTCTCAACATCATTAACATAGAAGCATTTTTGTGTTACTTTACATTGTCTTGCAAGTGGCTCAAACATAGGACTTATTGCTGATTTATATAGAGTCTCAACATCATTAACATAGATGGCCGTGTTGGACTTTTGTGATGCATTGATGACATCAAAATTACATGACATGTATATAAAGTGGCCAAGTGCACAACAAATGCTCACATTTGTAGATGCATTTCATAGTATTTGAGGTATACATTTCGTGATTGGTGCAGTGGATGGCAGCCATATACCGATTATCGGCCCAATGTAAAATAACAAGGGTTATTTCAATAGGAAGGGATTCTACTCACTAATTCTTCAAACCACAATGGCTGCGAATTGTCTTATTTAGGACTATGACATTGGTTGGGCAAGTTCAATGCATGATTGGAATGTTTTTCAACATATTGATTTAGAATATTAATGTGCAAATGGTGCTTTGGGTCAATATTGCCTTCTTGGTGATTGTGCATGTCCTGCACGCTTTTGGATACTACCTCCTTTCAAGGGTAGTAAAGATAGTTAGTATTGGAACTATATATAGTCAAGCAGTTGTATGCAAGTTGAAAGAGCCTTTGGAATCCTTAAAACTTGTTTTCACATATTACTAAAGAGGTGTGATATGCTCCTACAAAATGTCCCAAAGATGGTAGCATCATGCCTTGTTTTATATAATATGCGCATTGTACACGATTACAATTTTGATGATGCTTGGATACGTGAAGCTACAACAAAGCTAGAGAGAGAGAGTAGTGCACCTCGACATGACACAAATCACCAAAATATTTAAGGAATAGACTAGTAGAGGCTACTACATTGATTAACACAAATACCACACAACTAGTTCATCAAGCGCAGTTGGTGGAGCTTGAGCCGAGATCCAATCAACCTGGTGGAGTAGCTCAAAGGGACAACATTGCTCGAAGCATGTTTAGAGAGAGAGAATGCAAATGTTAGAACTATATTTGGCGATAGTGATTCTGTAAAAGAGATTGATGATGAAGATGGAAATGACTAAAAATACCTATGGTCTACATTGTAGGCGGGAAGGTGGGTGGTGCAACTTGAAATTTTTCCCTCTTTCCACCTTCCCGTAGAGAGCTTGGATAGGTCCATGCGGCAATCAGCATGGCAAGGGGATTCAACTCCCCTACTCTCTATTGTATTTCTAACTATCGTTTTAATAATGCCAAAAATTCAAAACTGATGTTGAATTAATATGTCAATTTCTTAGTAGTAATGAGATGTGTGTGTTATTTAATCAATAGTAAATTGATGTGTGTCTAATTAACTAATAATATCTTGATGTATTACTTAGTCAATGATAATTTGGTATATACAATTGTGTAATATTCACTATGTTAATCATGCTACAATTGGTGTCAATTATATTTATTATATTAACTAACTTGATTTGCTTTGATTGATTTTTTATTATGTTAACTATATCAATTATATTAAATCTTGATCTTATGTTGTAGATGATTATTATTGATTTGCTGCATTAAGTAGCTAATATTTGTTGTGTTAATTATAACTTGACCAATGAATGGGTGTGTTATTTGATTAATTTGTATCTTAATTTGGAAGTGTCCAACGAACACATGTGGATAGTGTGTAAACAACAATGGATAGTTTTGGATGGAGAGTTGATGTGTTCAAAAACAGTCCGTCGCCTAGCGTGTAAAGGGGCCCACAAACTATCGTTTGGTGTGCGAGATTCAAGAGGCCTACAGGGAGGCAAGCCAATAGAAATGTGTCCGTTATTGTAACTCAAAAGAAATGCTTTATTTCGGATAAAGTTGCGAAGGTAACGTTATGAGCACGGTCAGTCTTGTGAGGCCATGGCGCCCGTTCGCAGCATCAAGCCAATCAAGCCAATCAAGCCCACCAAGCCCATGTTGTAGGGGTGGGGCAGGGGGAGGGGGAGGGGGAGGAGGAGCTTGGGCTTCTTGCTCTTCTTCTTCTTCTTCGGAGTCCAGCAGCAGCGGCAGGAGCGAAACTTTTGTGAAGCCTCTCAAGTGGATTTACCCTCCCGTGCCATGTCGTGTCTGCAGAGGTGAGAAAGGAATACTGCTTGCTGTTATATATACTATTATCTTTTCTGGGTTAATATCCTTTCTGCTTTTCTATATTCATGGATCGTCTGTTAATTATTGTAGGGGAAGGTAGCATCGCTTGTGGGAGCTGCGGCGGGAAAGGCGTCCTGGGCAAAGGAGGTTACCATACCAACAATCGAGTCGATCTTCCTCGCATAATTGGTCTCTCTCTCTCTCTCTCTCTCTCTCTCTCTCTCTCTCTCTCTCTCGGTTTCTGCATTCTCTCCATGTCTGTCATTGACAAGGTCACTGCTGTAAACGACTCACGACTCTCTTCGCCCTGAAGTGGCCCAAGCTTGAGGAGCTTGCTCCAGGCCATAGAGGGCCTGTAAACATGGTTCTCCTTCCCTTGCACAAGAAAGCTAGGAGGCTGCGAGACATAAATCTCCTTCACCAAGATGCCATTCAGAAAGGCAAACTTTACATTCATTTGGAAAACAGACCAATGGTGATGAGCTACAAGAGTCAAGATAGCTTGAATAGTAGACATTTGAGTTGTAGGTGTGAAGGAATTAGAGTGATCCAACCCTACTCACTAGGCAAATCCGACCAAGGGTCCATTTGCAAGATACTTGGTCTTACAGACCCACTTTACACCAATCACCTTTTGCTTCTTGGGATGTGGAATGCTCAATAGAATTGAGCTTAGCTTGTATAGCACCGTGCAAAACCACCTATGTAAGAGCTTCATCAATAGTCTCTACATTCATTTGGAAAACAGACCAATGGTGATGAGCTACAAGAGTCAAGATAGCTTGAATAAAGGACATCTGAGTTGTAGGTACAAAGGACTTTGAGTAATCCAACCCTACTCACCAGGCAAATCCGACCAAGGGTCCATTTGCAAGATACTTGGTCTTACAGACCCACTTCACACCAATCACCTTTTGCTTCTTGGGATATGGAATGCTCAATAGAATTGAGCTTAGCTTGTATAGCACTGTGCAAACCCACCTATGCAAGAGCTTCATCAATAGTATAAGGCTTATGGTCCTGAAGGATCTATGACATAAGGGTACAGTTCACGCAGAGTGAACTATCATGTTGGGCGTGAATCTTGGCTGATCTCTATGGGCCAATAGTTGTCTTAGGGAAATGAGTAATCCCTAATTGCTACATGAGCCACTGATACCACCTATTACCTAGGAATGGTGATAGGCTCATCATGCTGCGAAGGAGACCGAGTAGTCTTTTTGATAGTTGCAATGCATGTGCACCTATTTGTTGAAGGGACTCCCCCTCACTAAGAGAAGGTAAATCCCCCTCATTTGAAGAAGAAAACTCCCTCTTTTATGGCTCATCTTGTTGCAAAGGAGACCGAGTAGTCTTTGGTACTTGCAATACATGTGTACCTATTTGTGGAAGGAAATCCCCCTCACTAAGAGAAGGTAAATTCCCCTCATTTGAAGAAGAAAATGTCAGAAGTGGTGCAGCAATGGAAGCATAAACATGTGCTGGAATAAACAGCTGAACACAAGACAAAAGAAAAGAAAGAGATAACACAATACAGATGAGAACTCATATGTATGCTCGGGAAATGGAATCCATATACCAAGACTGAGACAATACATTTACAATGTGAGTCACCGGCTGTGGAGGCATTCGCACTTGCCCCCTCTCTCCAAGAATTGTCTAGTGATGAATGAATGAATAAGTGGAGGAGGGAGCCAGACAATACATGGGACGAATAAATGTCCAAAATATGACAGGTCGGCCGATTGGCTGCAAATAATGCCAATCCACAATAAACAATGGCAAATAAAATGCCTAAAATGTCTCTGTGCTCAGCCTGCTGAACCACAAGTCCAAACTTAACCATGAGTTGACTAATCTGCTAACACCCTTTCTCAGATCATGGGTGATCTGATACAATACAATATACAATGATAATGTCGCATCATAGTACACACGACAATGTCTATCAAGGTAGAACCATGGATACCCAAGTAGTGGGTGCGCAAGCCACCACCAAGGTGCCTCGGAGAGAACCTGATGTCGATGTCGATCGTACTAGCTCTTGAAGATAGAGAAGATTATAGCAGCTCTCAATGTTTGTCAACAATGCCTCTGACGTAGTATACGTAACCATCCTGTCACCAATGTCGCAGTGCAGAAATGACCATGGATTTCCCTTCTTTGGCCAGACCACCAAAGTGTCCCCTCATGTGAGCTCCAGATGAAAGCCACCCGCTCTCTGTCAAGTAACCAACTCATCATGAACCTAGATGTCAATCCTAGCTCCAGGATTTGTACATGCTAGACTTCGGTCGATGCGTCAGGGATGTCCCTCTCTGGATCCGGTGCATATGTATAGAAACATAGATGAGATGCAGCCGCCCCATCTCACCACCCTCTCACACTCCCTCTTTGGCATTGGAGAGTTGTGAGGGATGACTGAATCACCACCACTAGAAAACAGTTGAGGAAGGGCCATGAGGCCCTTCCTACGATCTGAAGAAGAGAAGCCCTTCCGCGGCTTGGACTTCGCCTTGGTTGGAGGATCGGAATCAGAATCTGAGAGGCAGATGATGACTCGATGGAGGAGTCCGCATCCTACTTCGTCTTCTGCTCCTTTTTCTTCCTGGAAGCCGCTATCTCTTTGTAGTCCTTTCTTAAATGACCCTTCTTGCCATAGTGGTAAAACTGGGCCTTTGACTTCTTCATCTTCGAACCCCTCTCTGAAGCTACAAGAGCCTCACGGGAATCCCCATATAGCGTAGCATCAGTGGATGTGCATGGAGCAGCCATCTGTAGAGGATTTAGAAGAGAACTAGAGAAGCGAAGGGATTTGGAGAGGGAACACAGCCAAACCACGAGCACAAATTGCAAAAAAAAAGAGTTCACATATAGTATAATCCAAAATCTGATCAAAATAAGACAAAAGCTGCTGAAAAAATCAAGAAATCAGTCAAAAACTGCCAAAAACAGCAAAAATGGCCTGATAATGTAAGCGCCCAGCCAAGAGGAGATGCTGAAATATCAAAACACAAGTTGAAATGGATGCGTAGGCAGTATGGATGTTGACTTTAGCAAAAAATGCAGGCAAAATAGGGTGCTTGGTAGGAGTAGCAGCTGCTTGATTAGCAAGGGTAAAAACAATCCTGAAATTAGCAAGAAAACACAGCAGAGACACAAATCTTGAAATTTGATACCATGCTAGAAGTGGTGCAGCAATGGAAGCATAAATATGTGCTGAAATAAACTGCTGAACACAAGACAAAAGAATAGAAAGAGGTAACACAATACAGATGAGAACTCAGATGTATGTTTGGGAAATGGAATCCATATGCCAAGACATGAGACAATATAGATACAATGTGAGTCACCGGTTGTGGAGGCACTGGCACCTGCTCCCTCTCTCTAAGAATTGTTCAGTGATGAATGAATGAATAAGTGGAGGGGGGAGCCAGACAATATATAGGACAAATAAATGCCCAGAATATGATAGGTCGGCCATCATTAAATGTTGGCCGAATGGCTGCAAATAATGCCAATCCACAATAAACAATGGCAAATAAAATGCCTAAAATGTCTCTGTGCCCAGTCTATTGAACCACAAGTCTAGACTGGACCATGAGTTGACTAATCTGCTAACAAAAAACTCCCTCTTTTATGGCTCAATCCCCTCTAAAAGAAACTTGAGGAGATGGGGAATGGGTAGGGGAATACTTAATGATGAGGTAGAAGAAGGAGCCGTCAAGGGTTGAAGGGGAGAAGGAGAGGGAGATGGGATAGTAGAGGAAGGAGGGGGAGGAGACAGATGAAGAAGGGGTGCAAATGGGTAATGTGGAAGGAAGGGGAGGGATTGATGGCTGGGGGAGGGGGGTCAACCGAGGACAATGAATCACCTGCAACAAAAGAACCATCAATCAAGTCTTCGGAGGTTGTAGCCTTATCTAAGATCACATCCCTACTCACCTCGATCTTGTGTTTCATTGGGTTGTAAAGCTAATAGTCCTTCGTAATTGTACTGCAACCCACAAAGATAAGCCTCTTTGACTTGGGATCGAGCTTGCTCCCTCTTTTCTTCTAGTCCACACGGACATATACATCGCATCTAAAGTTATGAAAGTGAGATATAGAAGACTTCTTTCCAAAGAAAGCCGCATAGGGAGTCACATCCTGCAATGTTGAAGTAGGGGACCTATTGTGGTTATGAACTGCTATAGCCACTACCCTACCCCAAAGGGAATGGGGCAAACTCCTATGCTCCATGATTGATTGGGCCATCTTTAGCATGGTTTGATTGGCACGCTCCACCTCACTATTCTTACATGGTGAGCTCAGATGGGAATATTCCACCTGAATGCCGTGATCTTTGCAAGACTGAGAAAAGACATTAGAACAAAACTTGCTGCCATGGTTTGCTCGTACACATTGAACCTTGAAAGACATTTGCGTTTTTGCAAACACCTTCTACTTGCAGAAATACTCCAAGAAGTAATCGCCACATGTAATGGCTGAAATCGTCAACAATCAACATCAGATACTTGGCCTTCCCAAGGGAGGCCGTGCCCATAGGTCCGCAAAGGTCAGTTGCACCGGAACGTGTACATTGAGGCAAAGGATCATCCATACAATTCTCTTTGAGAGTCTATAACAGCCATTTAGGGACTGTTTTGGCTGTAAATATAGCATCCTTTCTTGCACAATAGCATCATCCATTGCCCTAGGAGAAATTGGATCAGCTTGAGGTTGATTTTGGGCAAGTGGGGCAGGTTCAGCATGCTGTAATGACTGATTTTCTGCATCAAAATCAGCCCCCAAACCAATAGCATATGGAAGGAGATCCTCAAATACATCCAAAGAGTATGATGTGACTGGCATTTCAAATTCAGCATGCATATGTGCTAAATTTTCAGAGAATATGACATCTCTACTCGCAAAAACCTTGTGTGTGGAAGGGTTATACACCCTATACCCTTTTCTTTCCAGCTATACCCAATAAAAATGCATTTTATTGCCTTGTCATTGAGCTTTCTATGAAGCTCTTTGGGTACATGTGTGTATGCAACACAACCAAAAACACGAAAGTAATCCACACTAGGCTTCTTGCCATACCATGCCTCACATGGTGTAATGGTCTTCAATGCTTTTGTAGAAGCACAATTCAAAACATGATTAGCATGCACAAGGCCTCCAAGCCAAAATCTACAAGGCAGCCCTTTGCTCGTCAACATGCATCTAGTCATTCCCACGAGTACGGCTCTTGCATTTTGCTACTCCATTCTGTTGAGGAGTCATCCCCAGTGTATATTGGTATGCAGTGCCATGGTCTAGCAAATAAGCCTCAAAGGCTTTAGACATGTACTCGCCCTCTCTATCATTGCGAAGAGTTTGCACTTTCAAACCAGTTTTAGTTCCCAATTTGGCAACGAAATGTTTGAAGTACATAATACAATGGATTTGGCCTTCAAACCATACACACTCTAGTGTACCTAGGGTAGTCATTGATAAATGTGACGAAATAAAGATGACCCCCAAGAGTACGAGTCCGCATGGGACCACATACATCATTGTGTAGAAGTTGTAATTTATGGAGAGCACGCGTTGCACCATCCTTCTTAAAGGCAAACCTATGCATTTTGTCAAGAATGGAAGCCTCAAAAGCATGGGGAGGTGGAGTATACCAAGTAGGCAAAGTGTCGACCATGTGATACCTCTTAAGAGTCGTGAAATTGCCAAAACTCAGGTGGCCATATTGAGCATGCCATAGCTTTGCATTTTGCATAGCAAGAGTAAGTGTACTGATTGTTAAAGTACGATTGGATCTCTTCTTGTAAGTATCCAACCAAAAGAGATCTTTGTACAAAGTACTTCACAAACAAAGAGCATAATCAACCTCTCTATAACTTTTTCTATATGTAGTGGCATTTACCCTTCTTTTTTCCTTTGATTGAGTCTTGGACAGCCTTGCTTGGTAGTTGTGCCGCATTAGCCTTGGGCTGAGTTTTCACTTGTTGCTTGCCTTTGCCTTTGCTTTTATACCTACAAAGCATAGCTATATCACTTGATCTCATAGCCATGTTCTTTTGAGTATGCTACTTTTGCAACAAGAGGCTAGTTAAACTCCGTGAATGTGAGGGCTGTTGTGCCTCCTTGAAGGACAAATCCAGTGAAGTATGGAAACCAAGATAAGACTTTGGAAGATGGATAAGTGTGATGTTAGCTATCTCTTCATCGGGTATCACCTCATCAATATTCAGCAGCTACTCTTTCAAATCCTAGATGTAGGTAGGGTGATCTTGTGAGAGTGTGCAACAGAAGAAGGAACACGAATAAAACCAGCAGGGAAGAGAGAGACAGTAAGAAGAATAAGGAATAAATTTGCATTGAGTGAAAATGAATGCTAAATACAAAGGGAGGATTGAGTAGTCCCTACATGTAGCCCACAACGTCAATGAGGGCACCAGATTAGGCTGATGAACATGGCAGTATCAACTTGTAGAAGAATGTGTGGGTCAAGTGGAGGGGTGATTGCTATAAATAGCAAGGAACCAACAAATCTGGCCAATTGAAGAAGGAAGAAATTTTCATTGACTAATAATGAATGTTGAATACAAAGGGAGGATTGAGCAAGCCCTACACGCAGCTCACAATGTTAACGAGGGCACCAGATCAGGCTGATGAAGATGGGAGCACCAAAGTTGGAGAGTGTTGGAGATGAAGTGTACACTACCAAATCTAGCCGATTGCTAAAATAGGCCATAAAATATGGCCGACTTGTTGCTGTAATGCTTGCGGCTGCAATAAATGTAGTCTAATTACGCAGTAAAATGGAAAAAATGACGACACAGCATTTTGGGCACTTGTGGAGCAGACAGACACTAGCAGGGGGCGTAAACTAGTTGACAGATCGAGGAAATGCACAGTAAATGTGCCTAAAATAGAAGAAATGCACACTAAAATGCGAGAGCTCCCATGTCTCTGTCAGATTCTGATAGGAGCTCATAACCAAGAGATGATGGACTAACATGACTAAAATAGGCAGGCTAATACCCCCTCTTAGATCCGAGGAGTGTATGTAGACTCAACAACCTCATGCGGTGAAGTTTAGAATCCTTAGGCAAGGGCTTCCTGAAGAGATCCACTGCATTGTCCTCCATGGGACAGTAGGCCATTGCCAACTCGAAATCCACAATTTGCTCTCGAACATAGTGGCACTAAACCTTGATGTGCTTCATGCGAGCATGAAATCTAGGTTCTTCACTAGAGCGAGGGCAGTCTAGTTGTCCATGCATTGTAGGTCCTATTTGTGGAAAGCCAATCTTTGCCAACATACGACAGAGCCAAACTGCCTCCATAGCTGCAGAACAAAGTGCATGATACTTAGCCTTTGTAGAAGAAAGGGCCACAATAGGCTGCCTTTTATTGCTCCAACAAGCGATAGCTCCCAATCCAAGGGTGAAGGCATAACTTGTAATGGACCGTCTTGAATCCACATCACTTGCCCAATTAGAGTTACTCCAACTAGTAAGAGTAGCCCTCTCTCCATACATGATCTTGTAGGATCAAGTCCCTTGTAGATAGCGTAGAACGCGCAAAGCGGCTCTTTAGTGAGCATGAGTAGGAGTCTTCATAAGAGAAGACAACAAAGCCACCACAAAAGATATGTTTGTGGATCAACTAGATGAAAGAGCCAATAAGGCACTTGGGGAGGGGGGATCAGTCGATGACGTAGAACCACCTATATCAAATGAACCATGAATCGGATCTTCAGAGGTTGCCTCATCAAAGATCACATCCATGCTTGCCTTGATCTTTTGAGGTTTCGGGTTGTAGAGTCAATAGCCCTTCGTGGTCATATTGTAACCAACGAAGATAAGCTTCTTCGACTTGGGGTTGAGTTTGCTTCCTCTTTTTTTCTTGTCCACATGGACATATGCCTCGTATCCAAAGATGCGGAAGTGGAAAAGTGAAGGCCTCTTTCCAAAGAAAGCTTGGTAGGGAGTCCTATCTTGCAATGTTGAAGTAGGTGACCTGTTGTAGATATGTACTGCAGTAGTCACTGCCTCACCCCTTGAGGAATGGGGAAGACTTTTGTGCTTCAACATTGATTGGGCCATCTCAAGCATGGTTTGATTGGCATGCTCCACCACACTATTTTCTAATGATGTGTTCGGATGGGAATATGCCGCACACAATGACCAAAGTTGTCAACAAGCAGTATAAGGTATTTGGCCTTCCCAAGGGAGGCCGTGCCTATCTGCTGTTGGAAATGGAGGAAGAGAGAGAGAGAGTGAACACAAGACAATGAGCGAGAGTGGGGAGTTGTTCCACACTCAAAAGATGGAAGTACTAGAATCATAGAGTGAAAGTAAATAGGTCTAAGTAAGTTAGACCTATCCCTAACTCAATTAGAGTTGATTTAACTCGAGAACTAACTCTAAAAGTGGTGTCACAACTTATTAATGTAGTTGTGTTCACACGACAAACAAACAAACTAAAACATTGGGCACTGCCCATAGAATTGGCAAATTGTATGGGCATCCCCTTGGAGTGCCAATGTGGTAGAAGTACAAGAAGATCAATCACCAAAGGGTAGCAAGTTCAAGGACTTTTGAAAAGCCTCAAACTTCTCAGGAGGAAGTGCTTGAAATGTGTGCAACATTCTCCTACGTAGGGACATATATCAAACTGATCTCTCTTGCATAGCATCTCTCTTTGACATAATGATAATGTATCTCAATGTGTTTCGTGCGAGCATGAAACACATGATTCTGTGCCAGTGCAATAGCACTTTGATTGTTAGAAAGAATGGGTATAGGACCCTCCAAAGAAATTTGTAGATCAGCCAATAATCTTCGCAGCCATATACATTCTGCTGTTGCGGTGAAGGCTGCCTTGTACTTAGCCTCACAAGATGAGGTAGCTATTGTAGGTTGTTTCTTGCTTAGCTATGAAATGCTTGAATGGTTCAGAAAGAAACCGTGTCCACTAGTAGATTGCCTAATGTCTGCATCACTAGCCCAATTTGAATCAATGTAAGCCTATAAGTGCAAGTCTCCCCCCTGGGAAATAATAATACATGTGACTGAGTACCTTGCAAGTATTTGAAGATCTGCTTAACAGCTTGCCAATGTATGGTTTGTGGGCCGTGCATGTATTTGCTCACTTGAGATATTGCATATTAAATGCCAGGATGTGTGTTGCGAAGGTAAATGAGGCAGCAAATTGCCTGGCTATAAGTTGCAACATCACGCATCTCTTCACCATCATGCATAGACAAATTTAAGCTTGGCTTCATAGGAGTGTACATAGGTTTGCAATCTTGCATATTAAACCTATGTAATAGATTATCCACATAGTGTGATTGTGAGATGATGATACGGTGCTGATTCTGGGTGAACTAAATCCCCAAATAATAGTGTGGACAGCCCATGTTTGACATAGCAAATACATATTTTTATTCTGAAGTGAGCGATGTGCAGTGGTGATGTTATGTCCTGCGATGAAAATATCAAGTAGAGAGCAAAACGTGAGCAAGAGTAGAGAGTGAGAGTCAGAGAGAGAGAGATGCATGATGTTCTTGGGTACAATTTTGAGTGTGTACCTCTTTAGGTTTTAGATAGATATATATGAAAGTACAAATGTGCTAAGGGCGTGTTCACACCCGTGCACATATAAAAGGCACGATGGCCCTTTATTCCCATTATCAGGCTGCTTTTATATGTGCACGGGTGTGTTCACACCAAGGTTATCAGGCTGCCTTCTTGGTGTATAAGTAGTGATCCACTTGACTCTATGAAAGCCTTGAGACTGATAAATGTATCAAACTTATGATACCATTCTCTTGGTGCTTGTTTCAGCCCATACAAACTCCTTTTGAGTTTACATATCATCTTCTCTTTCCCTTTTGCCACAAACCCTTCAGGCTGCTGCATATATGTCTTCATGCGGATCACCATGTAAGAATGCAGTCTTTACTTCTATCTGTATGAGCTCCATATCTTCAGCTGCAATCAAGTCCAAAATGGTTCTTAATTTAGTCATCTTGACTACAGGAGAGAAGATCTCATTAAAGTCAACTCCATGTTCCTTTGTATCCCTTTGCAACCAATCTTGCTTTATACTTTGTCGCGGAACCAAAAGTGACATTCATCTTGTAAAACCATTTGCATGGAAGGGTTTTCTGCCCAAGTCCCAAGTGCCATTTTTCTCAAGAGATTCCATCTTTGAACAACATGGCTTTATACCATTTCTTGCTGTCCTATCTGTCCATTGCTTCCTTGAAGCAAGACGGTTCACCACAGTCTGTCAACATGACATAATCAGCCACATTGTTTGCATTAGGAACGAATCTATCAGGTTGTCTAGTAGCCCTAGATGATCTCCTAACCCAATTATCATTGTTTGTTGGTTGTTGAGCCTGCAAATTTCCATGTTCAGCTTGTTGTCTTTCTTGGCATTTCAGCCTGCAAATCAGCATTAATAGCTTGCTGTCTTGGCAAATCAGCCTGCAAATCAGGTTGTCCATTGCTTCCTTGAAGCAAAACGGTTCACCACAGTTTGTCAACATGACATAATCAGACACATTGTTTGCATCAGGAACGAATCTATCAGGTTGTCTAGTAGCCCTAGATGATCTCCTAACCCAATTATCATTGTTTGTTGGTTGTTGAGCCTGCAAATTTCCATGTTCAGTTTGCTGTCTTGGCATTTCAGCCTGCAAATCAGCATTAACAGCTTGCTGTCCTGGCTGTTTCTGCACATCCAGTGGCTTATCATTATGGGCAATGGCTGGCTGATTATTTCGAGCATTATTTTCTGCATTTGAAGGTTCATTTACAGTAGGTATTTGTTGCTGTACAACATGCACATTTTGCTGTCCAAAAGGTATTTCTTCGTGGAATACAACCCTATGGACCTCCTCAGTCTTTTTGGGCTGTTTATGCATGCGATCTTTCTGAAAGATAACATCATTGCTGCATACTATTTTCCTCTTCTCGGGATCCCATAATCTATATTCCATTTTACCCTCGTCACCATATCCTAGAAAATGTATTTATAGAGCTTTGGCTCAAGTTTGTTGCGTTTTTCTTTATGAATGTGCACAAAAGCTTCGCAACCAAACACTTTCAGGTGAGCATATGAAGGTGGCTTGCCTGACCACGCTTCTTGAGGTATTTCCTTCCCCCCCCCTTCCCTCCCCACCCCCCCTCCCCCCCCCCCCCCCCCCCCCCCCCCCCCCCCCGCCAAAAGACCTGTTCGGTGACTGATTAATCAGGTGAATAACTGTCATAACAGCCTCTGCCCAAAAGCCAGGGGGTAATGTAGCATGAGACAGTACAGTACGGATTTTATCTTGTATGGTCCAATTCATATGCTTTACAATCAAGTGAACATCTATCATAACAGCCTTTGTCCAAAAGCTAGGGGGTGATGTAGCATGAGACAGCATAGTATGGATTTTATCTTGTATGGTCCGATTCATACACTCTGCAACTTCATTTTGGGATGGATTATGAGGGGCAGTAAGCTCCCTCTTTATCCCTTTGCTGTCACAAAATGCCTGAAAGGCCTTGGACACATATTCCCCACCATTGTCAGAGGGAAGACACTTGAGTGTCTTACCAGTCTAATTTTCAACCAATGCCAAGAATTTTTGAAACTTGTCAAGCACTTTGTCCTTGCTATGAATAGGATAAAGCCATACCTTCCATGTAGCATCATCAAGAAAGGTGACAAAGTATTTTTTAAACCCTAAAGATAACCTTGGCATTTGACATACATTATAATGTACTAACTCTAGAGGAGAAGATTTCAATGAAAGAGACTTCTTATAAGACATATGTACATGTTTACTATAAACACAATGATCACAATGCTCAAAATCAGCATAACGAAGACAAGACAAGTAATCCAAACGAGAAAGCACTTTCATTCCAGTTTGACTCATGTGTCCTAACTGGCCATGCCACAAAGAAACACTTGGTTGCTTGGTCACGTGGCTGGATCTCCTCCTTTTCAGGGCAACAACATGGTCATGCACACTAGATACATGGAGAGGATACAAGGTATCACTTTTACAATCTCTGGCAATCACTCTAGATCCCTTATAGATTTTCCATTTCCCATCATCAAGGGTGGTCATCTAGTTGCCCTGTGCTAACCAAGCTCTTCTTGAGCTTAGGTACATGCCGTACATGCTGAAGTGTGAAGATAGAACCATGCTGAAACTGTAATTGCAGATTGCCAATGCGTGCAATGTCACATGCATAGTTGTCCCCAAGATGGACAACACGATGTGGAGAGGGGTGACATGAAAGAAAACACTTGAATCTAGAATCCAAGTGTGCATGCCATCATCCATATTTGCAAGTAAAGCATGTGTACTAAAGTGTGAAGAGACAAAGAGTACGTCATTCCCACTGTCACTGTCATGAGTGACTACATTCACCTCTTCAATTTTGATACTGCTCTTCTTAGGCTGACTCTCTTTCTTCTCTTCCTTGCTATCATCTGTCTTCTTGCCCTTTTCTTTCTCTTTCTTCCATTTGTAGCAATCACGTTTAAAGTGACCCTTCTTGCCACAATGATAGCATTCAACATCCTTACTACGTGATTTATTGTGTCCCTTGCTATCAGATTTGCCTTTCTGCTGTGATCTGCCCCTAGTATGCAAAGCACTAGAAGACTTACTGGATGCATTGTTTTGTTCATTCATTTCTTCCATGAGTAGAGAACTCTCTACATCAACATACAAAAGCATTGTATTAGAATTGCTCATAGCAGTCTTGAATGTATCCCAACTCTTTGGCAGAGTGCAAAGCAAGAACGTAGCCTTAAATTCTTCATCAATCATGAACTTCAAGGCAACCAGCTGGCTGAAAATGGAGTTAAACTCTCTCAAGTTAGTAGACATTGTTGTACCCTCTTTCATATGCAAATCCATAAGCTTTTTCAGCCAGTAAACTTTACTTGTGGCACTCTTCTCGGCATACAGTTCTTCCAATGGAGTCCAAATAGCATAGGCAAAATCCAAACCTTCAATGTTAAACAGCAAGGCATCAGAAATTGATAGCTCGATGGTTGAGCGTGCAAGCTCATTTAACTCATCCCAGTCTTCTTGTTCCATATTTGTGGGCTTTGCCTCTTTGGTCTTAATTGGCCTTGCCTGCTTCTTTTGCAATAGGATATTATAGCACTGTTTTTGCTAGACTGCAAAGTTATGTGCTCCTTCAAGCTTCTTAATGTGCCTGAGATGACTGCTGTCACTGCTGCCAGCCATGATTTTCACCCCAAATGTGACCAAAAAGGTCAGCAAATGCAGGCCCAAATTGTCACACAAGTGACCAAGGTATAAACAAGTATCAACCGGCAATAAATAACCACGTAAAAGCAGAAATTTCAGATCTGCAAATAAATTTTCAGAAGCACTAAACCTTGTGCTACAGCACTCCACAATTGATTACAGCTGTTCCAAGGACAAATACATCACATTACATGAGAAGTCCCAAATTTTAGCTGCCATTTCTACTGTATATGCACCCACGGGCACAAAATTTGACACGTACGGTCAAAACCCCCAAAATTTTTGTGCTCAAAGTATCAACCATACATTTGCACTGTCTTTGACATGCATAGAATAGGCCAATTTTGCCAAAATAGAGCAATTTTAGCAAAACCCCCAAAATTTTCCAAGTGCTAGATGTCCAGATTGCATGGAATTAAACCCGCACGTACATAAAATGACCAAATGGCGCATAAATTTTGCCCAAACAGCAAAAGCCCCAAATTGCACGGGGTCCAATGTGCATCAATGTCGAGAAATTGGATAAATTTCAGCCCAATTCTTGCATGTACATGAAAAGTCCCAAATGTCAGAGGCAAAATGTCACAAATTCCTGTAATCTATGAGACAAATATCATTGTTGTGTCTTGCTCGCATCAAATTTGGACAAATCCCCTAATTTTTGGCACAAATCTGCCCAAAATTCTGAACTATGCTTACATGCACGAATGCCCGTCAGGAGCAAAGGGCTTGCTTGCAGGGAACCTTTGAAAAAACTAAAAAAATTTGCAAAAGATAAGTGACGAATCTGCCCCGTTTACAGCTGCCAGCCAGTTGCCTGCTCGCGTGACTTGCTCGTGACCTGAAAAACGACGTTTTGACCTGCACCTGAAGTGCGTGACCTGCGGGTGGCTGCGTCTGACCAGGAAATGACGATGTTGACCTACACACAACCTGGAATTGTTGCCTGACTGAAAACGTGGCCTGTTGACATATGCCTGACTGCACGAGTTGTTGCCTGTTTGTCTAGTGAAAGACCAATGACGAGCTGACCTGCACGGACTTTGAGAAGCGTGAACACCTTAGCTGCAGCTTTGATACTAGTTTGAAGTGAGTGATGCGCAGTGGCGATGCAATGTCATGTAGAGAGCAAAATGTGAGCAAGAGTAGAGAGTGAAAGTCAGAGAGAGAGATGCACGATGTTCGTGGGTACAATTTTTAGTGTGTACCTTTTTAGGTTTTAGATAGATATATATGAAAGCACAAATGTGCTAAGGGTGTGTTCACACCCGTGCACATATAAAAGGTATGATGGCCCTTTATTCCCAATATATTCAGCCTTTAAATCTGCAATTTAAAAATGTATAGAGTGGGAGTAGTTGGACTATTTTCGAACCCTTTGTTGGCCAAATATGCATCAATTTTTGAGTACCATGCATGAGGAGCTTGTTTAAGACCATAAAGAGCTCTAGGCAGCTTGCATACCAAGTGCTCTTTCCCTCTAATCTCAAACCCTGGAGGTTGCGATACATATGCATCAATTTTTGAGTACCATGCATGAGGAGCTTGTTTAAGACCATAAAGAGCTCTAGGCAGCTTGCATACCATGTGCTCTTTCCCTCTAATCTCAAACCCTGGAGGTTGTGATACATAAAGATCCTCATACAAATCCCTATTTAAGAATGCAGTCTTAATATCTAACTGATGTACTTTCTAGCCATGATGTGTAGCCATTGCAATCACACATCATCGTACTCATATGGGATGTGGGAGCAAAATTTTCCTCATAATCTATGCCTTTCTTCTGCACATAGCCTTTGTTTAGAAACCGAATCATTCCTATAAGTTCCCTTCTCCATTCCCATTTTTGGTTTCCATTTTCAGCCTCAAAACGGCTTTCTAAAGCTTTTCGAGAGAGTTGGAGCACCTCTCAAGAGACTATAGTGGGCGAAACTAGAGACTGTTTGTGCGCATATATATGGTACCACTCATTCATTACACACCTCTCTTCTTTCCGACATCCTTCTCTCTTCTTGCCACTGCTACTCACAACTCCTATTTGAGGGCATTGCAGTTTGTTTGTGGCCACCTTCCACCTTCCATCCATTCTTCAGTTGTCTCCGTGCTCCAGGCACCAGTCTTCATCCCTGCATTTGTTGATTTAGAGACTCACTTTGAAAGTCTCCTTGCTCCAAGCAACATCTCATCATCTTTGTGTTTGCAGACTCATAAGCTTCTTCGGTCGTCTCCTTGCTCCAAGGCATCTTTTGTGCAATGGCACCCTTGTATCAGATTCACTTCATTATTTCAATTCTTCATCATTTTGTTCATTTGAGTTTCTCTTCTCTTCTTAGTGTTTTCCGTACATGCTTTGTGTTTCTCTTTGCAAACCCTATTGTCTCTCTGGTTTCTTAGTCATTGCTTCGATATGGTATCAGAGCGTACATGTCTTTCTTGACATGGTATCAAAGCCAGAGGCAAAGATAGCTTCTGGCTTTTGCCTCGAAGAAGGTAAACAGGTTGTTGGCTCAACATCAACATCTGATTCTTGCTCTACTTCTAGCGTGTCATTGGGAGATATCCTTCTTCTCTCCCACCCCTCCTTTTATAGGTTGCCACTCTGGTACCATGGTGTCTCCACCTACAAATGGCCTATCTCGTGGGTGCTTGTATTGCAGCAAGATCGGTTACACCCCTGAAGATTGTCGACATCGACCTTTGCTTCCTACCCCACGAGTATATGCCTCTTCCACGAGGCACTCCTTGTGCTACCTCTCCTTTTTGGCCCATAGAGAACATTTTGTTTTAGCTCTCAACTTACTACTCTCAAGGCAATAAAACGCATTTGACGCGCACTAAGTCCTCATGAGCAGTCGAAGGCTCTAAGACCTCACGAGGCGATCAATCCTCTTGGAGACCGCCACATTGTGCGGAGGTTTCTCCCACCCATTTTTGGGTCTAGTGGCTTTCACGGCCAACATCTCTAGATCCCTCTTCATTGTGAGCCAACAACTGTTCCCCACCCTTGGCTAATCTTGAGCCTCCTCCTATCCCATCCTCCTCTACTCAGATTTGAGAAGACACCTCTAGGCGCTCTCCGACTTTTGCTTCTTCTAAGCTCCAGATACCTTCTTTGGCATGATTGGGAGTACTTCCTTCGTCATCAGACACCTTGGAGACCGTGATCCATGAGTTGGAGTCTCTATCTCTCTTAGAGGGGAATCTTTTTCCTTCGCCCTCACAGAGGGTGTGTTCTTCTTCTCTGGCTCCTCCATCTCCAGTTGCAGAGGGGTACCCTACTTCTCTTGAAGTTCTTCACCCACCATCTTTTACTTTCAAGGTTTGACTCTCTTTTGAGGAGTTTTACATCCACTGAAACCCATCATCTAGAGGATCTATCTTCGATTGGGGCCCTTGGATTCTTCAACAGTGACTTTATGACTAGGCATTTTTATTCCTTCCAGCATGGTGTAATAGAGCTAGTGGCTTCTCACCCGAGGTTGTGTTTCAGGTTCTATTGCCTCATCCAATCTTTTGACTATCTCCCAAGGCTCCTTTGACGCGGCATTCTCAAATTACAGGATGGATCTTCTTCTCTCCATCGCACCACTCTTTTGTTCTTCTTTTTGGGCCTAAGAGAGGTGTTGAGAAGCCACATCATTCCATACAATTTCCCTTCTTCATTCCCATTTTTGGTTTCTGTTTCCAGCCCTAAAAAGGCTTTTTAGGGCTTTTTGAGAGAGTCAGAGCGCTTCTCAAGAGACTTTAGTAGGCGAGACTCAAGATTGTTTGTGCCTATATACACGCACCACTCATTCATTACACATCTCTTTTCTCATTCATTCATCACTCTTCTTCCATCATTCCGACATCCTTCTCTCCTAGCCTGTTACTCACACCCCTATTGGAGGACATTGTAGTTTGTGGCCACCTTTTACCTTCAATCCATCCCCACTTAGCATTTTATTGCGGCATTCTACTATCGTGTTTTACTGCGGCGTTTTATTGCCGTGTTTCATTGTGGCATTCTAGTGTTACCTTTTGTATCATGGCTGCTCCCCTTCCATTAGGTGTCTCACCTTCCTTTGGCGTCATCACACCATCAGAGGCTGTCTTCATTTGTGATTTTCAGCTTTTGTCTCATCATCACCACTTGGCATCACTCCCAGCTCATCAGGCCTGTGTTTGCAGACTCGGAGGTCTCTTTTGTTGTCTCCCTGCTCCAGGTGCTAGTCTTCATCCCTACATTTGTAGATTCAGAGGTTCCTTTCTTAGTGTTTGTTGTACACACTTTGTGTTTCTCCCTGCAAACCCTCCTGTCTCTTTGGTTGCTCAGTCATTGCTTTACATGGTATTAGAGTATACTTGTTTTCTTGACATGGTATTGGTGCATATCTGTCTTTCTTGACAGCCTTTTGCTACCAATTGTGCCTTGTACCTGTTAATTGTACCATTAGCTTTACGTTTGAGTTTAAAAACCCACTTAGTGCTAATGGCCTTCTTGCCAGGTGGTAGATCCACAATATTCCATGTAGAGTTAGTGGCAATGGAGTCTAAGTCCTCTTGCATGGTGTGCATCCAATGTACATTTTGCTGAGCTTTGTCCGAGGAAGTAGGCTCATCATCATTCAATAGTGAGCTTATAATCATAAACACAGGCTCATCACAATCATCTTTTTTTTGTTATATCAGCCAATTGTGCCCCCCCTGCATCATGTGCTACATGCATGGCAGCCCTTCTAGTGCATTGAGGTAAAGGGGCATCCATTTTACTCTCTTGGAGAGTTTGTAACAACCATCATGTGCTAAAAGGAAATGTCCAGCAAAATGCATAAATCAGCAAATTGGTGATGTCTTTGAGGGCCTTTTGCCACTTTCTTTTGAGTCTGTGCCTACTGTAAATGGCAAGACATACATATTACAGCAAGCCGTTGCTACTCCATATACTCCTGAACAGCAAGATATTGATAATGGTTTGCTGCATGCAATGGATGAAGCAGTACAGCATGAAAGGACTGCTGTAAATGCAGCCAAAACAGTCCTGAGATGGTTGTTACAAACTCTCCAAGAGAGTAAAATGGATGCCCCCTTTACCTCAATGCATGTAGAAGGGTTGCCATGCATGCTATGAACTTGGAAAGCGTAGCCACATCACTTGAACGCAATGCAACATTCTTCCAAGTCTGTTTCTCTTGTAGTGAGAGGCCTTTCAACTCCACAAATGTAAGGGGCTGCTGTCGCCCCCCCAATCCCCCAAAGACAACATCAAAGAGGTGTGGAAACCAATATATGACTCTAGAAGAGAGTTTAATGTGATGTTCACCAATTCAACATCCTGAATAATCTCATCAACATTGAACAGTTGCTCACACAAATCTTGTATATGAGTAAGGTGACCCGTAATGCTATCACCCTTATCCATTTTTACATTTGCCAACACTTTGTGAAGATAGGAGATCTTGGCCTCATTGTGGGCAGCAAACATACACTCAAGTATATCCCATGCTGATTTTGAGGTCTTGCAAGACTAAATATGTGGAACGATGGTCCTTTTTACTGACAATGCTATCAAGGGAAGTGCTTCGGTATCCTTTGAATCCCATTTCCTTTGATCCTTTGTAGGATGGGAAGGAGGGGCAGCAGCAGTAGCAACAACAAACTGTCCTTGAGCATGACGTTGAGGTGTCTGAGGTGCAAGACCTTTTGGTTGTTGCAAGTCACCTGTAACTAGCCCACAAGTCCTTTGCAACAAGAAGGTTGCGGACCATAAAACTCCACAATGGGTAGTTGGAGCCATCAAGCTTGTGTTCTCTTGAGTAAGGATACCAAGGACGTTGCTTTGATCATTGTTTCTTTGATGTGCCATGTTGTCAGGAATGAGCAAAAATTTGCAACCAAATGCTTTGATGTTGAAGAACAATGTGTGTACTCCTCAGAGTACCAAAAATCCTTCAGGATTGTCAACTGTCACATAAATACCAAAGTGTGCATAATGTCACCCAAATTAGCACTCAGTCACAAGAATAACAACAATGCACTGCTGTAGTACACGTGCTCATAATGCCTGTCCATAAAATGACAAATTCTAGCAATTTAGTGCTGATTCTCACCAAATTTTTTGATTTTTTTCCAAATTTACTGTTCAATCTGATTGTAGCGACAATTAAATGCTGTTGTACCACTGATTTTTTGCCTTGAGATGCCTGCAAGGCAAAAGCCCTAAATTTCTTCCTTAAATTTCAAGGAAATGGAATACATTTTTACCTTATAGTTTGAATTTTTGTAGAAATGTCGCCTCAAGATGCATGCCAACAATAACCAACAACTGGAATTTCCCTGTGATGTGTGTTGGAGCCAAAAAATTGAAAAGCCCCTAAATTTCTTGCACCAACGTCGAAGAAATTGCGCAATGTTGGCAATTTTGGTGGAGATTTGTGCACAGAAAGTCAAATCGGTCAAAAGCCCCAACTTTCCTTGAAGAAATTTTGAGAAATTTTAGAATTTGAAAAAAATTGTCAAAAATCCCCAAATTTCTTGGCACGGAGTATGAGAAATTGAAAATTTCTTTGAAATTAGGTATGAAATGAGTAAGGTGGATGAGAAATTCCAGAAATTTTCGAAAACCCCCAAATTTGGAAAATTAGAGTTTTTGAGTTTTTTCTTAGATCTGCAGAAAATGGTGGGCAAGGTTGAGAAAATGGTGAGCAAGGTTGAGAAAATGGCAGATGGGGTTGTGAGAATAACACGAATAGGGCTGAGAGAGGCTATATGTATAGAGTTGCATGTAAGATTGCATGCGGGACTACATGTAGGCTGAAAACAGCAGCAACGCCTCCTCTTAAAGAACAACTTCTCTTCCTTGGGCCAAACGTTGGCTAGCTGCAACAGCAAGACCTTGACGGAGCGGCACCGGCTGATGTTGAATACAAGACAATGAGCAAGAGTGGGCAGCAGTTCCACACTCAAAAGATACAATTGCTAGAATCATAGAATGAAAGTACAATAGGTCCTAAGTAAGTTAGACTTATCCCTAACTCAACTAGAGTTCATTTAACTCTAGAACTAACTCTAGAAGTGGTGATACAACTTATTAATGTAGTTGTGTTCACACTACAAATCAACTAACTAAAATATTGGGCATTGCCTAAGAATTGGTAAATTCTAACATCCGCAAAGGTTAGTATGTACCAACTCAAGCCATGTAGAAGTCCTCCGAGTGGTAGCCCATGGATGAGGCTACCTATGCCGGTTGTCCCAAGTAGCTAGGGCCCTTTGAGTGGCAATCCATGGATGAGGCTGCCTATGCTACTAGCTCCTCAAGCAGCTAGGGTAAAGAGAGTGAATGGGAGGGAAATTTGGAAGTCCCTCCATCATCTTCTTACAAGAAGTCCATCGAATAGCATCAAGGTTCAAATGCCCATACCAGGCATGCGAAAGTAGTCCAAGCTTGTGGGAAGAACATGCAGTAAGGATTGTGAGTGTAAAGTCCAAGCTTGTGGGAAGACCGTGCAGCAAGGATTGTGAGAGTGAATGGGAGGGATATTTGGAAGTCCCTCCATTATCTTCTTGCGAGAAGTCCGTCAAATAGCATCAAGGTTCAAATGGCCATACCAAGCATGCCAAAGTAGTCCAAGCTTCTGGGAAGAACATGCAACAAGGATTGTGATTGTAAAGTCCGAGCTTGTGGGAAGATCGTGCAGCAAGGATTGTGAGTGTGTAAAGTCCACCCTTTTGTATACTTGTCTATGGGGCAGCTCTCGAAGATGCATCCTTCACTGTGACAACATCTTGGGTAAAGATGACTCGGGTGCCTAGTTGTGTAAGACTGTAACTGACAAGAGGTTAAAGCCCAAATTTGGTACATAGAGGACTTTGGTGAAAGAAGAATACTGATTGGGCAATATGGGAATGGTCCCCACTCCACACACAGGGACAGAAGTGTTGTCACCAACAGTGTTGGATCCCCTTTTTGATCTCATGTCTCGAAGCCAATCCTAGTGGTAAGTCATGTGGAAAGAAGCCTCACTATCCACGAGCCAAGGCTTCTTTTGAGAAGAAGAAGCAAAGGCAGCATCCTCCACCTCAAACAAGTATATGAAGATAGACTGAGTGGTAGTGGGTGTGGCCTTCGAATCCCTGGACCTCTTCTTTGGCTTTAAATGGGGATACTTTTACTAGCAATTCTACTCATGATGAGTGCCCTTGCCACAATGAGGGCACTTAGGCTGCTCAAACAAGTAGACGAAGATAGACTCAGTTGTATTGGGTGAGGCCTTCGAATCCTTGGACTCCTCCTGGGCTGCTAGTACTTTCTCTCACGATGAGTACCCTTGCCATAATGAGGGCACTTAGGTTGCTTCTTGGAATCCTTAGAATCATCCTTCTTGTTCTTCTATTTCTTAGCGTAGTGCTTCTCCTTCTTCTTTCCTCCCCCCGAACTTGTTGAGTTAAAAATACATTAACGTGACTTGGACAGTCCCAAAACGCGCTTAATTAATGAAGAAAACCTCTTATTTTAAAAAGAAACACAATTCCGAAGAGTTATTGTGTCCCACATGTAAAACCCTAATTTGGGTGCCCCAAATTTTCTATAAATACGCATGCAGGCCACCAGTCTTCCTTAATCTCGTTTTTGTAGGTTTCAGGAGCCATATCTTTGCTGCCCATATCTCATTCGCGGAAGACATTGTGGTTAGAGCTTCTCCTAGCCATCTGGCACCTGATTCTAGCCTTCACTACCTGTTTGCAATTGTTGCTTGGTACCTTGGCGTTGTCGCCTACAGTCTGCTTGTTGTGTTTGATGCTGACATCAGCATTTGGTGTTGTCGCCAATATTTTGGAGTTATTGCCCTGATCTTCTCTCTTCTCCATAGGCTGTGTTTCCACCTAACAGCTGTTAATCAGTTTTTCTCTCCTCAAGTACTTGCTTTTTTAGTCTCT
Organism: Lygodium microphyllum; assembly: GCF_053477565.2. Classification (NCBI taxonomy): domain Eukaryota; kingdom Viridiplantae; phylum Streptophyta; class Polypodiopsida; order Schizaeales; family Lygodiaceae; genus Lygodium; species Lygodium microphyllum. The sequence goes on from NC_141155.1 coordinate 30,675,947, forward strand.
CTCTCTCCTACATTGTTGTTTGCATCAGATCGAGCCTTCCTTGGCTGCGTTTGCTGGTGTTTGACACTCTTAGAGGTTGCCTTTGCTCCAATTCGGGATTCGTTCAGAGTATGACACACTCTACAGCTTATAACCTCTACCTTGATCCTAGAGATACGAGAGTTTGAGGTTCAATATTCACTGCATAGTGTGTTTGTTGCATGAGCGTATATTCATTATTCATTTACTTTTTTATTCATTGTGTTCACTGTCTCTCAATTATCCTAACCCTAACCTTAACTGTGTTCATGTTAGTAGATTAGTCAGCTCATGGTTGAGTCTGGACTTGTGGTTCAGTAGGCTGGCATAAGAGATTATTTAGGCATTTTATTTGCCATTTTTAATTGTGGATTGGCATTATTTGCAGCTAGTCGGCCAGCACCTGTCATATTTTGGGCATTTATTTGTCCTTTATATTGTTTGGCTCCCTCCTCCACTTATTCATTCATTTATCACTTGACAGTTTCTAGGGAGAGGGAGTAGATGCCAGTATCTCCACAATCGGCGACTCACATTGTATCTATACTGTCTCATGTCTTGGTATATGGATTCCATTTCCCGAGTATATATCTGAGTTCTCATCTGTATTGTGTTATCTCTTTCTTTTCTTTTGTCTTGTGTTCAGCAGTTTATTTCAGCACATGTTTATGCTTCCATTGCTACACCACTTCTGACATGGTATCAGAGCTCAGGGTTTGTGTTTCTAGTGTGTTTTCTTGCTGATTTTAGGACTGGCTGATCAGGCGGCTGTTGTTCCTACCAGGCGCCTTGTTTTGCTTGCGTTTTTTGCTGATGTCAGCATCCATACAACCTGCGCATTTGTTTCAGCTTCTGTTTTTGATGTTTTAGTATCTCCTCCTGCTGGGCGCTTACATCATTAGGCCATTTTTGCTGTTTTTGGCAGTTTTTGATTGATTTCTTGACTTTTTTCAGCAAGTTGTCTTATTTTGATCAGATTTTGGGTTATATTGTATGTAAACTCTTATTTTTTGCAGTTTGTGCTCATGGTTTGACTGTGTTATCTCTCCAAATCCCTTCTCTTCTCTAGTTCTCTTCTAAATCCTCTATAGATGGTTGCTTCATATACATCCATTGATCCCCTCTATGGAGATTTCTGTGAGGCTCTTGCAGCTTTGGAGAGGGGTTCGAAGATGAAGAGGTCGAAGGCCCAGTGTTACCATTGTGGCAAGAAGGGTCATTTAAGGAAGGACTGCAAAGAGTTAGCAGCTTTCAAGAAGAAAAAGGAGTAGAAGACGAAGCGTGACACAGACTCCTCCGTTGAGTCATCATCCGCGTCAGATTCCGATTCCGATCCTCCGGCCAAGGCGAAATCCAAGGTGCGGAAGGTCTCCTCTTCTTCAGATCGTGGAAAGGGCTTCGTGGCCCCTTCCTCAACTATTTTCTAGTTGTGGTGATGCGGTTATCCTCACAACTCTCCATTGCTAGAGAGAGAGGGTAAGAGGGTGGTTTGATGAAGCAGCCGCGCCTTATCTATATTTCTATACAGATGCACCGGATCCAGAGATGGACATCCCTGATGTATCGATCGGAGTCTGGCAGGTATAAATCCTGGAGCTAGGATTGACATCCAGGTTCATGATGGGCTGGTTACTTGATAGAGAGTGGGTGGCTTTCATCTAGAGCTCACATGAGGGGACACTTTGGCGGTCTTGCCAAAGAAGGGGAATCCATGGTCATTTATGCGCTGCGGCATTGGTGACAGGATGGTCACATGTGCTACTTTAGCGGCATTGTTGACATACATTGAGAGCTGCTATGATTATTCTCTATCTTTAGGAGTTGGTACGATCGACATCGACATCAGGTTCTCTTCGAGGCACCTTGGTGGTGGCTTGCGCACCCACTACTTCAGTATCCATGGTTCTACTATGATGGACATTGTTGTGTGTAATATGATGCGACATTATCATTGTATATTGTATTATATCAGATCACCCATGATCTGAGAGAGGGTGTTAGCAAATTAGTTGTAATGTCCCCCTCCTCCCCCCCCTCCCCCCCTCCTCTTTAATGAGGGAAAAAAAAAGTTTAGTGTAAATTTTTCTCTCCCTCTCTCTCCCCTTGCCGTGTGCATGGCGGGGAGAGAGAGAGAGAGAGAGAGAGAGAGAGAGAGAGAGAGAGAGAGAGAGAGAGAGAGTTTACGAAAAAAGAGAGAGAGAGAGAGAGAGAGAGAGAGAGAGAGAGGGAGAGGGAGTGAAGTAACTGGGGGGCATGCAGCCCCCCAGATAGCGGAGAAGCGCCGTCTTTCTCTCCCATGTTGAGATATCGAGCTCCACTCGTGATATGCCAGGGTGACCGTTGTGCATTTATGTCACCGACTTGTTAGTTGCAGATGCGGTTGGTACACCGCCCATGAATAATAGCTAGATGACAGCTATCCTTATCTACTCTAGTTCGTGGTTCAGTTAATATACCACCTTAGTTAGTTGAGTTTGGTTTGAGATCTATATATAGGGTTCTTCTATTTCTTTGTATGAGTGTTCTTTTGGCTTACACAACTAAGAAGAGGAAAACTATTTTCAGCCTCCACTTGTGTGTGTATTTTCCCATTGTGCAAGCAAGAAAGCTACAAGTGAGACTTTTTCCTTCTCTCCCACTCCCCCTCATTGTGCAAGCAAGAAAGCTACAAGTGAGACTTCTTCCTTCTCTCACACAATCTTGACATGGTATCAGAGCCTTGTTTGTGGTAAGGAGCTCAAGAAAGCAAGCCAAGTTCGTGGTGTTTTGATAAGAGGACAAGTGTTGCCTTCATTTTTCTGTTTTGGGAGCAAGTCTCTGCAGGTAGCACAGCTGGAAAGTGCAAGAGTGCATTGTTTCAGATTGAGACGCCCTTCGCGGTGTAGCAAGAGGGCAGTATATGCTGCGAGATTGGGCTTTAGCCCTTAGTTGCTCTGTTTTTTTGATTTGAGGCCATTTTGGGGCCTGTTTTGGAGGCGGAAATTTTCTGCAGGAAAAGGCCTTGTTTTATGTTGTGCGACCATTGTTCTACAGGTCGGTGAAAAGTTACTGTAGAAATTGCATCGTATGCCTGTGCGCAGAGACGTTGGGAGTTACAGAATCATCCTTGTTGCCTGTTGATGCAAAATCATCACTAGGAAGTGACTGTGTGGTCAAATATCACTTTCGTCAGTTTTGCAGATTTGCCGTTGTGAGGCTGAAGCTGTGTTCTTTGCAGTGACAGAATTTTTTGCAGTGTTCTGTAATGGCGTGTGATTCTCTTTCACAGATTGTCACTGAAAAGCTTGACAAGAACAACTTCCAAGCATAGAAGTTTAAAATGAAAATGACGAATTTCCTTATCGGAAAAAGGGTATTGGGAATTCGTTGCAGGAAATGAAGAAGAACCACTTCTTCCTTATGTTCCCAATCAACAGCAAATGCAGGCATTTAAAGCATGGCATGAGAGAGCCATGAAAGTTATGTATTGGCTGTCTATCAGCATTTCAGACTCTATGATTGTGCATATTCAGGATGTAAGTACGCCAAAGGAGGCATGGGATACTTTGTCAAAAATGTATAGCATAAATACGCAAGCCAGGAAAATGCAGCTCAAGCAAGAGTTGCATAATGTGCAAAGAGAAAGTATGAGCATCAATGACTACCACATGAAGGTGAAGAAGATTGCAGATGCACTTGCTTCCATTGGGTCGCCAGTGGAAGATGATGGCTTAGTTTCTGTGACCTTGAATGGTCTAGGAAACGATTATGCACAGTTCCGAACATCCATTTCTGTCTGTGAAAGATTTTCTGATTTTGAGGAGTTGATTGCTCTTCTAATTTCTGAGGAGCAGAGAAATGGTTGTGCATCTTCTTCAGGAGGAACTTCAAAATAAACTGTTTTCTACTCAAATGCTGGAAGAGGTAGAGGTAGAGGTAGAGGTAGAGGAGACCGATCTGGAGGCCGTGGTAGAAATCAGAATATGCAGCAAACTCAAGAAAACCAGTTCTATGGAGGAGGACGTGGTAACTCTAGAGGCAGGGGGAGCCAAAGAGGTCGCGGTGGATGGCAAAGATGCCAAAATGCAAACAGCAATGTTGAATGCTACTACTGTGGTAAAATGGGTCATATGGCTAAAGACTGCTATAAAAAGCAGAATGACATCATGAATGGAAAATTGCAACAAGGGAATTATGCATCTTTTAGTAGACAAGGTGATGACAGAAATGAGCATTTGTTTATGGTGCAGCACATGACCAATTCTGTGACAAGTGCAGAAGAAAGCAACGATGTGTGGTATGTTGACTCAGGTGCGTTAAACCACATGACAGGTCATGCAGAATGGATGCAGGATGCAATGAAAATGGAAAAACCAGGATTTGTGGAGACTGGTGATGATACTGCACATCTTATTGTGCAGAATGGAAAAATTCCTTTGTCTATGCAGGATGGGAAAAAGAAATACCTGTCGAATATATTTCATGTCCCGAATATCACCTAGAACCTGATTTCTGTTGGTCAAATGGTTGAGCCTGCTTGTAGGTCAGATTTAATTCTCATGGATGCTTTGTTGAGGATATAAAAAATAAAGGTCGCTTGATAGCAAAAGGAAAGAAGAATAGCAGAATGTTTACGTTGGATGCAGACATGCCTGAATTGAGTGCAGCAATGTTTGCACATGGGACCGGTGTAGTTGCAGATATTGATATCTGGCATATGCATTGGTCATGTTAATGTACAGCGACTTAAATCAATGCAGGTCCAAAATATTGTTGCAAGATTGCCTAAATTCAAGGTTGTAGAAATGCATAAGGTGTGTGAAGCCTGTCAATTTGGAAAACAGGCAAGGAAACCATTTCCTAGATATGTTCAAGAGAGTAAGAAGCCATTGGAATTAATCCACTCTGATGTGTGGACTACTAAAGTTGCATCTATTGGAGGCTGTCATTATTTTGTCACTTTTATTGATGACTATAGTAGAAAAGTTTGGGTGTATTTTATGAAAAAGAAAAGTCAAGTTTTTGGGCATTTCAAAACTCTTAAAGCTATGGTTGAAAAAGAAACAGGCCTGCAAATAAAATGCCTAAGGATGCAAGGAAAATGGAAAAACTAGGATTTGTGGAGACTGGTGATGATACTGCACATCTTATTGTGCAGAATGGAAAAATTCCTTTGTCTATGCAGGATGGGAAAAAGAAATACCTGTCGGATATATTTCATGTCCCGAATATCACCTAGAACCTGATTTCTGTTGGTCAAATGGTTGAGCAGGGCTTGCAGGTCAGATTTAATTCTCATGGATGCTTTGTTGAGGATATGAAAAATAAAGGTCGCTTGATAGCAAAAGGAAAGAAGAATGGCAGAATGTTTACGTTGGATGCAGACATGCCTGAATTGAGTGCAACAATGTTTGCACATGGGACCGGTGTAGTTGCAGATATTGATATCTGGCATATGCATTGGTCATGTTAATGTACAGCGACTTAAATCAATGCAGGTCCAAAATATTGTTGCAGGATTGCCAGGTTGTAGAAATGCATAAGGTATGTGAAGCCTGTCAATTTGGAAAACAGGCAAGGAAACCATTTCCTAGACATGTTCAAGAGAGTAAGAAGCCATTGGAATTAATCCACTCTGATGTGTGGACTACTAAAGTTACATCTATTGGAGGTTGTCATTATTTTGTCACTTTTATTGATGACTATAGTAGAAAAGTTTGGGTGTATTTTATGAAAAAGAAAAGTCAAGTTTTTGGGCATTTCAAAACTCTTAAAGCTATGGTTGAAAAAGAAACAGGCCTGTAAATAAAATGCCTAAGGTCAGATGGAGGGGGAGAGTACCTCTCAAATGAGTTTGCAAGGTTCTTGCAGGAGCATGGCATAAAGCAACAATATTCATGTAGTCATACCCTACAGTAAAATGGAATTGCAGAAAGAAAAAACAGGTATATTGGAGAGGTATCTCGTGCCATGCTCAATGAAAAAGACCTGTCAGATTTTTACTGGGTTGAGGCAGTTGCTACAGCAGTCTACATAATGAACAGGACTCCCACTGCAGCAATGCATGGCATGACTCCAGAGGAGAGATATACTGGTAGGAAATCAGATATTTCTCATTTGAAAATTTTTGGTTGCATTGCCTATGTTCATGTGCCAGATGAGTTGAGATCCAAGTTGGATCCAAAAGCTGAGAAGTGCATCTCTATTGGTTATTCTCTGCAGCAAAAAGGGTATAGATGCTATAACCCTTCTATTCGTACGTTTACAGTGAGCAGAGATGTTGTTTTTGATGAGATGAGTAGCTAGTATAAACCAGTAAATGTGATTGATAATGTAGATGCACAAAATGGTAATGCTGTACAGAATTCACAGCAGCAGTCACAAGATATTAGTGGACCTGGAGCGTCCTCTAGTAGTGGTTCACATTCTTCGTCATGGACAGGCAGTTTGTGATCAGGAGAATCTTCTCAAAGCAATGCAGATAGTGGTATGCAAGTATCACGAAAAGGAAAAGAGAAGGTAGATCAGCCCATGTTTGATGTGAATGCAGGTCACTCTTATGTGGATAGTGAATCCAGTGGCTCAGAATAGAGCATTGATGATGAGTTGGGTATTCCTTCTATTGTTACACCTGGAGTAAGGAAGACCAGTGATGTTTTGAGAGCACCTGGGAGTGAACCTATTTTGCGCAGGTCTATTAGAGCTAGGTATCCTATGGATAGGCTGAAATATAATGGATTTACAGCCATTCACTATGCATATATGGTCAAAGTGATACAGGAACCAGAACCCACTTCTTTTGAGCAAGCCATGGGAAAAGAAAAATGGGAGAAAGCCATGGATGAAGAAATGGATGCCTTGGAAGCAAATGCTACATGGAAATTGGTACCTTTGCCTAAAAATAAGAATGCAATTGGTTGTAAGTGGGTTTATAAGGTGAAACACAATGCAGATGGTTCTGTGAATAGATACAAGGCAAGATTAGTAGTCAAGGGGTATACACAAACATATGGCATTGATTATGAAGAAACATTCAGTCCGGTTGCAAGGATGGCAACCGTAAGAGCAGTCATTGCTATGGCTGCATCAAAGGGATGGTCTTTACATCAGATGGATGTAAAGAATGCCTTCTTGCATGGTGATGTGCAAGAAGAGGTATATATGGAGCAGCCACCAGGTTATGTGCATACTATTCATCCTGAGTTTGTTTGCAGGTTGAAGAAAGCCTTGTATAGCTTGAAGCAAGCACCTAGAGCATGGTTTGACAAGATAGGACAGTATCTTGTCACTATTGGCTTTTAGATTTTCAAGGCAGATTTTTCACTTTATGTGATAAAAACAGAGAAAGGTATTATGCTACTTGTCATTTATGTTGATGATTTGATTATCACAGGTGATAGTAATGAAGATTTCTTTCATGTGAAAATGCTATTGAAGCAGAAGTTTGAGATGAAGGATTTGGGAGAGCTGCGTTTTTTCTTGGGCATTGAGGTGATAAGATCACCAAGTGGGATATGGCTCTTGCAGAGGCAATATGAATTGGACATGCTGTCTAAATATGGGATGACAGGCTGTAAGCCTATTTCAATTCCTTTGGAGCAGAATGTGAAGCTGAGCGCAAATGCAGGTGAGCTTCTGGAAGACCCTACTATGTACAGGCGCATAGTAGGAAGTTTGATTTATATGACTATTACCAAGCCAGATTTGAGCTATGCTATTGGATTGGTAAGTCAGTTTATGCAGGCTCCAAGGAAATTGCATTTGGATGCGGCTAGATGCATACTCAGGTATGTGAAGTCCACATTGCAATATGGACTATTTTATGAGAGTGGGATTCAGATACAGTTGCATGGATCTACCAGTATTTCTGATAGACGATCTACCAGTGGATATGTGTTCTCTTTTGGGAGTGCTGCAGTCACTTGGAGCAGCAAGAAACAGGCTATAGTTGCCTTGTCGAGCACAGAGGCTGAGTACAGGGGTGCAGCAATGGCTGCATGTGAGGTAGCTTGGTTGCATAAGCTACTTTATGATATGCATCAGCCCACAGATGGGCCAGTTGTCATTTATTGTGACAACATGAGTAGTATACACTTGGCAAATAACCCAGTTTATCATGCTAGAACAAAGCACATCGAGGTGCATTATCACTATGTGCGGGAGAGGGTTTTACTAGGTCTTATTGATCTAGTTTATGTCAGCATAGTGGATCAGGTAGCTGACATATTCACGAAGGCATTGGATGCAGAGAAGCTGCGTAAGTTCAGAGACCTGCTTGGTGTGCAGGAATTGGGATTGAGCTGGAGGGGGAGTGTTGAGATATCGAGCTCCACTCGTGATATGCCAGGGTGACCGTTGTGCATTTATGTCACCGACTTGTTAGTTGCAGATGCGGTTGGTACACCGCCCATGAATAATAGCTGGATGACAGCTATCCTTATCTACTCTAGTTTGTGGTTCAGTTAGTATGCCACCTTAGTTAGTTGAGTTTGGTTTGAGACCCATATATAGGGTTCTTCTATTTCTTTGTATGAGTGTTCTTTTGGCTTACACAACTAAGAAGAGGAAAACTGTTTTCAGCCTCCACCTGTGTGTGTATTTCCCCATTGTGCAAGCAAGAAAGCTACAAGTGAGACTCCTTCCTTCTCTCTCACAATCTTGACATCCCATACCTCCCTGCCTCTTTGTAAGAGGGCAGTGTAGCAGCTCTCTCCCCGGCTCGTCACCTGCAACAGCATCCCCCTCTGGCTATGCAACACCCCCCCCCCCCCCCCTTCGTTGCGGACTGCAACAACGCCCCCTCCTGGGGCTTCCGACATAGCAACCTCCCCCCCCCCCCCCCTCGACATCCTGATCGACAGCCTCTCCGTGGATCATCGTGAAGGAGAGGAAGAGAGAACAGAGAGGAGGAGAAAAAGAGGGAGAGAGAGAAGAAGAAGAGGGAGGGAGAGAAGAAGAAGAGAGAGAGAGAAGGAGAAGAAGAGGAAGAGGAAGAACGAGGGAGAGAGGGAAGGAGAAAAAGAGGAGAAGAAGAGGGAGAGAGAGAAGGAGAAGAAGGAAGAGAGAAAAGGAGAAGAAAAAGAAGGTGAAGAGAGAGAGAGAAGGAGAAGAAGAGGAAGAGGAAGAAGGAGGGAGAGAGGGAAGGAGAAAAAGAGGAGAAGAAGAGGGAGAGAGAGAAGGAGAAGAAGGGAGAGAGAAAAGGAGAAGAAAAAGAAGGTGAAGAGAGAGAGAGAAGGAGAAGAAGAAGAAGAAGGGGGAGAAGAAAGAGAAGAAGAGAGTGTCACAACTCTATAGAAATAGAATTTGTATCCTTTTTCATTAATTTGTCTATATAATGATTTATTAAATTTATTTCCTTTGCACTAATTAGATATAAAGAAAAGTGCATTGGAGCTGGCCACTGATGAGTGGTCACAGGTTATGGTGGACCCACACGGTGGGTTAGAGAAAAGATAGTTCACACTTTCACCTATATGACCCGATTGGGCGCCTGTGACTAGAACTCACGCATATCAGGGTTAGACTCGCACACAGAAAGGATTGATGCCTTGAAGTGTGGGTTAGATCCACCAGAACAGACAGTTACAATCAACAAGATGGCATGATCATGAAATGCTTGTATAATGTGCATGTGTGGGCTGAAAGCTTGAAATGCACATTTCTTTGCATAGGAAAGTCACATGAAGATTCGGATACCATTTTTGCGATGTACACGGAAAAAGCTTTCATATGATACCCATATTGGGGGGGTCCCTAAATTTTAGGAGATCCCTAAATTTTAGGAGGTCCCTAAATTTTAGGAGCCTCGAATTAGCCTAAAAATGCTAGTCCTAAAAAATAGGGATGTCATTCTAAAAATAGTAAGTTCTGTACTCTGACTGTGCTTACTAAATTTGGTTGTTTCTATTCTTGACAGTATTCAACCCAAAAAGGAAGGCTATAGAGAAGAGACAAGTGTCAAGACACTTGTCACACAAGTTTCCAAGTGTCCCACCACTTGTCACATCTCATGACATGTGGCTGGACACTTGTCTTGTACTACTCCACTTTTCCCTTTTGTACTAGCTCTCCCCTCTCCTATAAATAAGAGCTCGTTTTTCTTCATTCATCATCATTTTTCTTTGTTGTAAACTCATGTACAGCACCCACAGATAGCCAGAAACGGGCCCCATCCATCCCCATCATCATCCCCCACTTCTCCATTATCAAATTCCTCCATATTCCCTCTTCTATCACTGTTTTTTTTTTACAAGACAGCAAGCCTGTAAATTCATTACAGCACCTCTTGCTCGAGCTCTTTCTTCCATTTTAGCTACAAGAAGTAAGCCCTATCCATGTACTGCTGATCAACGATGGAGAAAGGCTGAATTTCCCTTTTTCTTCTCTCATATTGTAAAGAAATTAGTTCTTATCATTGCATAATAGATAATGCATGTGTGTTTGTACATCTTTGCATGATCTTGTGAGAGTGAGAATTACTTCTTCTCACTCTCAAGTTGATTGTAACTGAGCTCTTCCCTAAGGGACTTGGGTTGAGCAGAAATACATTCCTTCGGGGGGGGGGTTTGCCCATCTTCAACCCTCAATCTTGTCTCCATTACTTTTACATTTTCATGGCTGTAATTTTGTGAGCAATTTTCATTTTCAGCTTTAGGTGTTCATTCTCTTTTATATTAAATCTCGAAAACAAGCAAATATCATAATTGTTAAGCATACTACGTTGTTCGGGGCGTTTACAGAGAGAGAGAGAAGAAGAGAAGGAGGTGAAGAAGAAGAGAAGAGAGAGAGAGAGGAGAAGAAGAAGGACAAGAGGGAGAGAGAAGGAGAAGAAGAGGGAGAGAGAGAAGGAGAAGAAGAGGAAGGAGGGAGAGAGGGAAGGAGAGGAAGAGGAGAGAGAAGAAGAAGGAGAAGAGGGAGAGAGAGAAGGAGAAGAAGAGGGAGAGAGAGGAGAAGAAGAAGGAGAAGAGGGAGAAGAGAAGAAGAGGAAGAAGAAGAAGAGGAAGAAGGAGGGAGAGAGAAGAGAACTTGAAGGGAAATCAAAAGACGACATTGACCACCCCCCCCAAAAATGGTGTCCTCTAACCCTCTCGCTATTCTTGTTGCTTATTGTTCATGGTTTCTCTTCTATACTTAAAGTGCATGATTATGAAAACTTAAGTGCGTGAGTTGCATGAAATATTGACTAGGCTAGCACATGAAATATTGTTACATGAAATCTTGCAAATACGGGATGATTGCATGGGAGTCAAGGGGACAAATAGAATGGAATCTGCATGGATTAATGCACATGAAATGATAAGATTTTCGTAAATTTTTACATAAAATGATAGACCTTCGCGTAGAGCAATGCCTAAATTAACCAATAAAAATTACGATTTGCAACTGCATAAAAATTAAACACACGGAATGTTAGTTTCTGTTCATAGGATGCAATTGCACTGATGGATAGAAACCTAGATCTTCATGAGATCCGGTGCATTAGGAATAAGTATAATTGCTTGCGAATTGTTTTATCGATCTTGCTGTGGACTATCGCAAATGGATACGCTTCTAGCTTAATTGAAGCTGGTGACCTAACCCTAAATGGATTGTTGACCCAAGTTATGCTTGGTTGTTTGAAAAGATTGTAAATCCCTTAAGCAAGTGCTTTGATACATCCAAGTTAAATTCTGGTTGTGCATGCAATGGGATTGCAATGCCTTGAAGCAAGAGGTTGTGCATTCAACTGTTTATTAATGTGGTTTTGGATGTTAACCCAAGTGGGGTGTGATTGATAATTGCATGGCTGGGTCTGAGATGATTGATTGCCATGGAAACAAAAGGGATGTTTTCCCTAGTAATTGTTTTTAAGCTTGTTGCTTCAGCTGTGGTTGATTTCCTAAAGGGATAATTAAGGAAGGATGGCGCTAGCTACCCCCCGCGAACTGCCAAACCCTAACCAAGGGGGTTGTGAATCGGCGCCGGGAATGTGGACCGAACCCGCCGCGAGAGGTCTCTCCGTGGAAATTACTTGGCGTAGGAGGACGCTTGGGTGCCAATGGGGGCTCTGGCCGTAAATCCCAATGCCTCCGGACCTTATATAAGTGTTCTACGTGACTCGAGATGGAATCTCGAGGCCTTGACACTAGTTACAAGGCGGAATCTTGGTAGGATAAACCTTCGAGTTTTATTGCCGAGAGACGGAAGGTTTTTTCTGCGGAGGTAGAAAGGAACACTTAATTTTCCTGTATGGGCAGGAGACAAACATTAATCCGAAGATAAGTTAAGGAAGTGTTTGATCCTGTTTTATCTTGTCTTTGTGTCAGTGTCCTAAATTACGTAAAGGAATGTGTGATTAACGGGTTAATTAAGGAAGCTGCTTTTATGTGTCAAACATAATGTGGTAGGTAATTAGATAACTAAAACAACCCTCGAGGGAAGCGTGGTGGATGTGACCAATGGGTCTATCTTATGGAAAGGTGGAGGAAATGTTAACGAGAAATGTTAGGAAAGGTCGGACGATGACCTTAGACAATGTTAATTAGAACCCTGATTCATACCGTTTTAGGGGACCGGAATGGGACTATGCCCTACGGGCAGAGAGGTCGAGCAATGCATCCCTCTCGTTTCCCATTCTCTTTGAACCAAGTGCAGTATGAGTCTGCTTTGGCCCAGTTGTGTTTGCGCAAAGTGGAGTAGTTGTAGACCGACGCTAGAAGGCTGTTAGGAGATCCGATTATAAGGAACCCGGATTCAAGTCGATCCTAGTGGGAACGGCCAAATAAGTTCCGTTGCGGGGCAGACTTGAGAGACCCTAGTTGGCAAACCCCGTGTCATTTCTTGGGAGTGCCGGGCGGCGTCTTCTAGATATATCTCTCGATGGACTGCTAGGACGAGTCCCACAATTTGAGGAGCGGGCACATTACATTAGTCATCTCATGGTTGAGTTTGGACTTGTGGTTTAGTAGGTTAGCATTAGAGATTATTTAGGCATTTTATTTGCTATTTTTTATTGTGGATTGGCATTGTTTGCAGCTAATCGGCCATCATTTAATACTGGCCGACCTGTCATATTTTGGGCATTTATTTGTCCTATATATTGTTTGGCTCCCTCCTCCACTTCTTCATTCATTCATTACTTGATAGTTTCTGGGGAGAGGGAGCTAGTGCCAGCGCCTCCACAACCGGTGACTCACATTGTATTTGTACTGTCTCATGTCTTGGTATATGGATTCCATTTCCTGAGCATACATCTGAGTTCTCATATGTATTGTGTTATCTCTTTCTTTTCTTTTGTCTTGTGTTCAACAGTTTATTTCAGCACATGTTTATGCTTCCATTGCTGCACTACTTTTGATAGTTCTGTGTTTATCAGTTTGCTCTTTGTCGTACGATTGATTTTGTGTTTTCTGCATGTAGAGCTTTTCTTCACAGAACCTGCAGTAAAAGCCTTCACAGAGTTGGATCCGTAGATACTTGTATTTTTGAGCTGCTCGTCATGTTTCAAGACTAGTGGGGCAAGATCCTCCCAAAGAAGCGTATTTGGAGTCCTTGAGGTAAGAAGACTGGTGTAGAATACATCAAACTTTGGAGATAGTAGCTAAGTCAATAGAATCATGGGCATGTCCTCAGAAGATATAGTCTGTTCGAGAGATGCAAGCTTATCTCTCATGTCCTCCAATTTGTTGATATGGTCCTTCATGGAAGGAGAATCATCAACATTGAACATTTGAAGTTTCTTCTCAAGGGATATGTGGTTTGTAAACATCTTGTGATGCTAGAGAGACGCAAGCTTCTTCCAAACCTTCACAGTAGTCTTCAATCAGCAAACATGCAGTGGGACAAAATCTTGTAAGCTCATAAAAAGAAATGATGTAGCTCGAGAGTTGAGTTGATCCCATAAGGCAGCACAATCCATCGTTGATTTGATAGCGGGATCCTCCATGGGATGGGGTATGAGATGAGAAACAAACTTCCAGAGGTCGAAGGTTTCGAGAGTACACTTCATCAACATGACCACAAAGAATAGTTGGAACCTTCCAAGTCCTCCTTGGCCAAGGAAAGAAGTACGGGAACTTGTATAGAGGATGCCAGAGGTTGCTGTTGGGAGCATCTCAAGACCATGGTGTCAGGTCTTGGAGAAACATGGAGGGAAGAGCAAGAGGCTCCTGTACAAACAGGCTTGGTGATCTCCTTGCTTGATCTTCGTGTGGACTAGCGTGATTATCTCTCTGTCTCTTAAAGGAATGATAAGAGACCTCATCCTTTGAGTCAGCAAAGTCAAAAAATTGGTTATGAGACATCTTTAAGAATGGCAATCACCTAGAAAATCTGCATTTGGCTGTCAACAACACGGAAATAGGAGAAAATCAGCTATAATCAGTGTGTAGATGTGCTACTTGGGGTAAATATGCTGTCACCTGCTGCAAGACATTGTCGTTAGGAGAAAACTTGTTACTTGGAGAAGAAAACCTGTGTTTGTAGCAAGAAATCTGTCGACTGATGGAAAAAACCTGTCACTTACAGTCAAGATTGTTGCCAAGGCTGAAAGCTGGTCGCCTCAAGTAGAGGAGGGTGCTTGTGTAGACAACGCAAGGATATGACCTGCGTTTTGAAGGTTGGGTGGGAACCTCTTCAAGGGGGGACTCAAGTGTGTTGCACTTTAGGTGATGATACCATGTGAGAGTGCACAATGGAAGAAGGAACACATAGTGAGAAAGGAATAGAGAGAGAGCAAGAAGAAGGAAGAAATCTGCATTGACTGAAAATAAATGCTGAATAGAGGGAGGACTGATCGGTCCCGGCATGCAGCCCATAGTGTCAGTGAGGGCACCGGGTTAGGTTGATGAAGATGGCAGCACCAAAGCCGGAGAGTGTCAGAGACGAAATGTGCACAAGTTGCAGAAGAACGTGTGGGCCACGTAGGGGGTGGCTTCTATAAATAGCAAGGAACAACCAAATTTGGCTGATTGCTAAAATAGGCCTAAAGTATGGCCAACCTGTTGCTATAATGCTTGTGGCTGCAATAAATGCAGTTCGATTGCACAATAAAATGGGAAAAATGATGATACAACATCAGGGTAGACATGGAGCAGACATACATACACTGGTAGGGGGTGTAAACTAACTAACAGGCCGAGGAAATACAAGGGGTGTAAACTAACTAAGAGGCTGAGAAAAAGCTAGCAAATGTGCCTAAAAGTAAAGAAATGCACACTAAAATGCTAAAGCTCCCATGTCTCCATAAGACTTTGAGAGGAGCTCATGACCAGGAGATGACAAACTATCATGACTAAAATAGGTTGGCTAATAGATCTGTCATACCATCATTCTCATCCATGTGTGTATTTGCTAATTCTCTTCTCAAGCAAGAGATGTTGGTCTCATTTCTAGCTACAAACATCGGCTCAAGGGTATCCCATGCTACCTTCTAGGCTTTACAAGATTGAATATGAGGTATTATTAATCTCTTGACTGATAGAGTAATTAAACACAAGGCTTGTGCATCTTTGGAGTCCATTTCCTTTGTTCTTCTGTTGAAGGAATATTGGCAAAAATGTTGCTACGATCATTGTGATCATGTTGAGCCATTGCTACAATAAAGTGCTCAAACTACAACCAAACACTTCCAATCTTAAGTGCAAAATGTACTCACATGAGTGTCAAAATGCCAACACGAGATTGATAATGAAATTACAAAATAATTTCAAAGCAAAATTTGCCTTAAATGCTTTGTAAAGCGTGCTAATATTGCTTAGAATAACAATACACTACTGTACCTTGAAATGCATGCCAAAAAAAAGTCAATGTTAGCAATTTAATGTCGTAAATTGCCAAACTTGCACAAATTTCCATGCCCAATCTATATCAATTTGCAAATAAATGCTGCACTTAAACTACTTGTTTGTTGCCTTGGGATGCTTAAAATGCAAAAGCCCTAAATTTCCTTGAAGAAATTTCAAGAAATTAAAGAAATTTTATACTTGAATGATCTTACAATTTGATGAAGTGTCCTCTTGAGATGTAGTTTGATTGCAACCAGCAACTTCACTGCACCTTGGGATGCGTGTCGGACCCAAAGATCAGAAAAGCCCCAAATTTCTCATGAAAATTTCAAGAAATTTCAAAGATTGGTCAAGTCCATAAAAACCCCCCAAATTTGTTGATATTCAATGTTAGAAATAGAAATCTCTTTGAAATTGGGATGAGACGAGCAAAATGGATGAGAAATTGCACAAATTTTCAAGAAGTCCTAAATTCTAACATTAGGTTTTTTGCAGTTTTAGGGTCTTTGAGTATTTTTATATAGCTGAAAATAATAGAGATGGGCAAGATGGATTGGAAATTGCATAAATTTTTGAAAACCCCCAAATTAAAAAATTAGAGTTTTTGCATTTTTAAAAAAGGATATGCAAGAAATGACGGGTAGGGTTGAGAAAATGGCGGGAAGGGTTGAGAATGTTACAAGCAGGATTGAGTGAGGCTGCATTTGCAAGGTGGCATGTAAGATTAAGCTGAAAATAGTAGCAACTTCTCTAAAACATCAGCTTTACTTTCCTAGTTGAGTGTTGGTGAGACGGAATTAATGTGTCTAGCTCTGATTTCACCTGTTGAAAATCACGAGAGAGAGAGAGAGAGAGAGAGAGAGAGAGAGAGAGAGAGAGTGTGTGAATACAAGATAGCAAGCAAGAGTGGGCAGTAGTTCCATACTCAAAAGATGTAAGTACTAGCATGATAGAATGTCTTAAGTTAGACCTAACTCAACTGGAGCTAAACTAACTCTAGAATTAGCAACACAACTTGTCAATTTAGTTGTATTTATACCACACACAAAAACTTTGGGCACTACCATTGACCAATTTTAACAAATTAGCCATTAGTATCTATGGTGACACTAGGGAATTGGCATTAATAAATTAATTGATGCTAGTTTCAAGCTAATGAGTGCTCAAGATCACTTGGGTGATAAATTGCTTAGTCAATTTAATTGTTGGCTAGTCAAATTATTTTTTTGAGTTATAAATAATTATTAAAATTTTAATTTAATAAAGTTGGATAATACTGAAAATTGTTTTGAAAGGCTGTTACTTAGCAAAAATTACCCAGGCAAGTAGGAAAAAACGTTTTTGAGGTTGAGAGAGAGAGAGAGAGAGAGAGAGAGAGAGAGAGAGAGAGAGAGAGAGAGAGAGATGTTTACGTATGAATTCAGCTTCAGGCTTTGATTGAAAAAAAAAAGAGAGAGAGAGAAGGGTGAAACCAATCTTCCTTTCTTGGATGGGTGGTAATTCCTTGATTACAACTTAGTTACAATAGTGACATTTATTACAAAATCGAGAAATGCAAATTAACTCACAATCTTGGACAGTGGACATATTGTTGGTCCCAAAATTGACGCCCCTTTTGGTATTTTTAAAACTTGATTGAGGAAGAAGTTGATGTACCAATCCCTTTAGGTATTCCAAACCCCTTGCTGTCCAAAATGATGAGCAAGTCTTTGATTTGATGTGCCCATTTATTGAGGCATTCAATTGGCCTTCACTTGCTTTAATGGAGATGGAAAATGTCCTAAATTCATTGATTTGTTGGTCCCTCCACTTGAGTTTGACTGAAAATAGCTTTAGTCCTCTTGAATCCAAGACTTGGAGCTTTTATCTGGTACGCTTCTTGAGGCTGCTGCTAAACCCTAATTTTTGTTGCAAATTAGGGTTCACAGCAGAGAAATCTGAAATTTCTTAGCCTCTGGTAATCTCAATATTGTAATCTTCGGAGCAAGGCTATAGAAAGATTGGGAGATGAGAGAGAAAATTCGGACTTTTTTCACAAAAATCAGTCATTTACTGTTGTTGCCTTGTCTCAATAGCCTGTACTCTCTCTCTCGCAAGCTGAATGCACTAAATGCCTCCCTTTAGTCTCTAAAGACGTTTTGCAATCTTACATGGGCATTTTTGCAAAGTGGCAACCTTCCCAAATGATTTTTTGAGCATTATCCATATTTAAATATTAATTTTCAGTTTTTAAATATTGAAAATCAATCTAATAAATATTTTGGTGCCTAGAAAAATAATGATTGGCCAATAATTAAATTAGGCAACTTTCATTCTCGAGTGTCTCTACGTCATCTTTGACTATCAGGTTGGTGTTAGGTACCATTAAACACCACTTCTCTAGTGTCACCAACCTAACACTTATGGCCAAATGAATGACCTAGGCCAATAGTTGGCACTGGATACCACCAAGTATTTGTGCAACATAACTTATAGCAACTTTTGCCTTAGATATCCAGTGATTTCCTCGAGTTCTGGACTCATAAATTCACTCTAACCCTAGTTACATCTCACACGTGCAACATTTACTTAACCATGTGATTAAAAATTAATCCACATGTTAAGTGAGTTTAAAAAATACATGTTCTCATGATATAGAGTCATTCCATCCTTGTGCAAGCTCAGACAGAAAGAGAGAAGGGTACCATTGGTGCTGCAACAATTGACTCGCCATTTCTAGGCAGCAAGACATCCTCTAGGAGTTTGTGATATGCCTAGAAGACATTGCAGCTGTAGGTGACAACAGTTTGAGGGTTGTTTCAGCCAAGCAACGTCATATTCAAGGTGTTTTATCAGTGGAGATAGTTTTTATGGTTGTCTAGATAGGGCAGTAGTTGATTTCTTCCATTTACTCGTGATGGAAGTCTAAATTTTCTCTCCCCTTAGCATTCTCTCTCATCCTCTAGTTTATTGTTATCCTTGCTCAACAATTTTCAGCAAAATCAACCATTGGAGGTGGAGATTTTGACCAATCTCTGTTGTAAACCCCAATTCATAGTAGGAATCGGGGAGACTGAGTAGTGTGCCCTTTGTTCTACGGAAGAGCAGGTAGTATGGCTTTGTTGCATGTTGGCTTTCCACAGAGAAGACCTAGGGTGCTTTAAGCATGGATAATCAGAGTGCTCTTGCTTTGGCAAAGAAGCCCATGTTTCATGCCTATACGAAACACATCGAGGTTTAATACCATTATGTTTAAGACTGATTTGTGGAGTTCGAACTAAGGGTGGTCTAGTTTCCTATGGAGGATAATGCAGTGGATCTTATTATGAAGCCTTTGTCCTAGGCTTCTATGCTCCATCATATGAGGTTGTTAGGTCTTCACACTCCCCAAGATCTGATAGGGGGTGCTACTATCCTGTGTATTTCATGCTGGCGATCTCTTGGTTGTGAGCGCCATCAGAGTATGATGGAGACATAATAGCTCTGACAGCCCATGCATTTCAGTTTCCAGCCCTTGCATTCAGTGCATTTCAGTTTCAGTGTGTTCGCATTGCAGTCAATGAACTGGTTCCAATGCATTTCAGTTTTAGCCTGTTTTTGGGTTGTGTTCACACTTGGCATTGGTTTTCGAGGGGATGACCTGTTTTATGCAGGTTGGCTGCATTCATTGCAGCCACCTGCATCAGGTCGGCCAGCTTCTAGGGGCTTTTGCTATAAATAGCAGCTCCCTTCCAATTGTTGATCATTATTATTTTGCAGTTTTTGGGCTGCATTCACACATGGCATAAGTTTTTGAGGGGTGACCTGTTTTATGCAGGTTGGCTGCATTCATTGCAGCCACCTGCATCAGGTCGGCCAGTTTCTAGGGGCTTTTGCTATAAATAGGAGCCGGCTTCCAATTGCGGGTCATTAGTATTTTACAGCCTGCCACTCTCTGTAATCAGCATGATCCAGTGCTCTCACTGACATCTTGGATTGCATGCAGGGATCAGTCAGTTGTGTATTCAGCTTTCATTTGATCAGTGCAGTGAGTTGTGTATTCAGCTTTCATTTTCAGATCAGTGCAGTTTATTCCTTCTCTTCTCTGTGTTCATTTCAGTCTCTCTCTCTTCCCTTCTCTCTCCATGTTTATGTTTCTCTCCCATTATACACTCATCTCACTAGATAATCTTATTAAAATGATCCTCTTTGCTATTCCTAAGATATCCCCACTCAAACACATGAAAACTCGGCCCCAACCTATCATATCACATTTAATACACGTCTTATAAAGAAATTGCACACACGTCTTCTTTAAAAATCAGTCGAGCATGTCTTTAAATTAGCGTTTTTGACATGTTAGGATAGCTTTGCAAAAACTTAGATCATGTCTTGAGAGCAAAAATAGCCAAGTGTCTCATGGTGGTAAATGTATTATGCAATGCCATGAATTTTGGAATTGACATTGCCTTTTGAAACTTAGGGTCAAAATGGACTGCGATGGAGAGGACCTTTGGTTGGCGCCATTTTGAGGTCATTTCCAAGCAAAGGGAAGGAAAAGATTGGTTCTTACAAATGGTTGCCACTTGTGATGAGAATACAAAATTTTGGGTCAATGCTCGTAATCTTAAGGTGCTGTTTATGGTACTCTTTATCGCTAGCCTTTTCTGAAGTCACAAAAATATTTCAAAGATACAAATGACATTTTAGGAGCCAAGCCACAGACACACACAAGCATGTATGTGTATACACACGTGCACAACCACATACATATATACATATATGTGTGTATATACATATGTATATTCATATTGACATATATGTGTGAAATTTTTTTAGTTTACATTGAAAGGTTCCCTATGCTAACAACTTCTTATCCATGTGACTCAAAGGTAAGTTCAAAGTCTAATTAGACTATTTATAGAGAGATTGATTAATAGAAAA
Source organism: Lygodium microphyllum (assembly GCF_053477565.2). NCBI lineage: Eukaryota > Viridiplantae > Streptophyta > Polypodiopsida > Schizaeales > Lygodiaceae > Lygodium > Lygodium microphyllum. Next base: position 30,696,610 of record NC_141155.1, read on the forward strand.
TATGAAGATTTTCTAATAGAATATGGTGAGCATGATATGCATTCATACACACAAACATGCATGTACACATATATTTAGATGCACCTAGACATATGTCCACATGATGCATCTCTTATGCCATTGATACACAAAAAGATTAATGATGAATTTATAGCTCTTTTTGCAGGATAGGGAGAGGTGGAGCATGGGTTGGCTTCAAAAAGAACAAAATTTCAAAAGGAAAGAAGAAGCTACAACTTGTAAATCTTGTAAAGGTCTTGGTAGACTTTCTTGCACATCGTGTGAGAAAAAGGTTTCAAGCATTGATATTATTGATATTTGAGTTACGATCTACTTGTAAAGAAAAAGGTATTACTTAGTGGAATGCAAAGGGTGAACGTGCAGTTTATAGGAGGGACCCATTGTACTATACTATTCTTTGCCCTCAAATAGAATGCACAAAGAGAGAGAGATTTCTTTTCAAGTAGGACAATCTTCATAAATCATGTGCTTTTTTAGAAACGTGAATGAGAAATGCAGCATTAAAGGATGATTTTAATACAAAGTTGTCAATTGACCTCTATTTATGAGTAAAACCAAGAATCATAAAGAGCACCTTGCCTAGTAGCCTTACAAAGAGCGAATTATCAGTATTTATAAGCAAATTTTCATCTGCTTTCTCTTTAATTTTTTAGAATCTTTCTAAGAGTTTGACTAGATTTGAAAAATTTCCAGATTTTTCTTTTGATTTTCTAACAATTTTCTTAGACTTTGGCTAACACCTTGGGATGCATTTTGAATTGCAACTTGACTGTGCAAGACCTCCTTTGAGGCATTTTATGGCACTCATCCTCTAATTTCCCACTTTTGAGTCTTTGGTTGTTATGCATACATACACAAGCTGAATGACAAATGAGGTAAGCTCTCATACTTGTGAAATATTCCTATGGAACCCAAGGTAGTTTGATCCATATGTAGACTCATTTGCCCCTAGGCCATCTCCTTGGGGGTTGTTATCTCATTAGCTCAATATTCCACATAGGATTTCGGTCCTTCCATCAGACTTCATGTTTGTAAAAGGTTTCCTAGGTTCAATCCTTCAATGTCTTATACAGGTATGTATGTATGTGAAGCCATCATGCATGGTGATTCATAGCTAAGGAAAAATTCAGAATGGGAATGGAAATGGAGATAGGGAACAAGAATTTCTAAAAGAGGTGGAATGGAAATGGGAGTGCCACGTCATCAAGGGAAGATGAGGGTTCCATGATATCCTAGTTGAGGAGATTTTAAGACTTAAATGTTTGGAGAGAGAAAGACTTTTGGTAGTTGGAGAGAGAGAGAGAGAGAGAGAGAGAGAGAGAGAGAGAGAGAGAGAGAGAGAGAGAGAGAGAGAGATTGATGTCTCCATTACGAGACAAAAGAGATTGATGTCTGCATAGGTAGGCCAATGTGGCCTATGAGACAAAATCAGAGAACATCATGTCTAATGTTATCTCATCAATAAGATGAAGGTAATAGTAAACTAAGTAGCCTACGAAATGATGTTGAGAATAAGTGTGCGATAGAACTATGCTAGAGTATAGCCATGTCATGTGTTGTCCCGTTTGTAGAATGAAAAGGAAGTGCTAATGTAACAAAACTATTTGATGAAATCTAGGTGGAGACTATAGGCTATAGTTGATCTCAAGATTTGCACATGATGTCAGCTATGATGTGGTCCCTAATTGCTCAATTGATATGCCTGGTGGTGAGTCTATGGTGTCTCTGATGATGGCTCTAAGTAATGGTGCAGCCTCCTTGGACGTGGTCTTGGTAGATGGGGTCGTCATGCTCAGTGAAGTGAAATGTCTCTGTCCAATGTGACTTCATAGTATGGAATGGAAGGTGCCTAGTGGGGTGGCTCTATCTTTGCTAGGCTAGCAGTGTCAATAGGGTCTCATCTATGAAATAAGTCTATATCATTGCTCTATGTGTGGGTCCTTTTGGGTGAGTTGGCCTCTTGTCTTATAGTAGTACTATGCGGCATCTCTAGAGATCCAAAAAGAAGAGACCTAGGCATCTTTAATTATTGTACTCTATAACACAATGAAGAGGTCCAAAATGGGGTTGTTATGCTCAACAAAGTGAAATGTCTTTGTCCAATGTGACTTCATAGTATGGAAAGGGAGGTGTTTGGCAAGGTGGCTCTATGTCTGCTAGGCTAGTAGTGTCAATAGGGTTTGATCTATGAAAAAATTCTGTCATTGCTCTCTGTGTGGGTCCCTTTGGGTGAGCTCGATTCTTGTCTTGTAGTAGTACTGTGCGAGACCTCTAGAGCTCCTAAAGGAAGAGACCTAGGCATCTTTGGTCCTTGTACTCCATAGCTCGACGAAGAGGTTTAAAACCATCATGGAAGTGGGAGTGGTACTGTTCTCATATGTCATAGTATATTGTATAACTCGATGAAGGGGTCCAAAACCATCATGGAAGTGGCAGTAGTACCATTCTCATATGTCATAGTATACTATACATTTGTATTGGTAGCGTTTCTCCATCTCAAGCTCTTGGTCACAAAGCAGGCAAGTGCTATCCTCCAGTGGAGTATCTATCCATTTGCTTGTCTCCATTGGTAGCATGTGAGAGGAGGTGAGAATTTGTTCGATAGCAGCCTTGGTTTATAGGAGAGATGGGTGTCTATTTATAGAATAGCGAATCCATCATCAAAGAGATGTAAGAAGCGACTCCGGTAGAAGTCCATCCTCAATCCTGGAGGTACTTGTGGGTGCATCCGTGTCCTTGTTGTCTCAGTGCTCAAGATAGGAGCTCCGATGGCTTACTCCTAATCATAAGTGCTATCATCATGATCAATGGCCTTTCCATGCTATCCCAGCCATCATAATAATCTCTCTGTTTTAGATACTAGCTATAGTTTCATACCTTTGCTCCATATAGCAATGTAGGTGTGACTAGGATGTTAAATAGTTTGGTGCAAGGCTCTTGGAACAGTATGTGAGCATGTTGATGCTCCCCCTGTGGGGGCCTTTGATGCCCCTCACAACGAAAATTGAGGGCCAGAGAAGGTGATTATTGGATGGGCCTTTGATGCCCCTCACAACGAAAATTGAGGGCCATATAGCAATGTAGGTGTGACTAGGATATCAAATAGTTTGGTGCAAGGCGCTTGGAACAATATGTGAGCACATTGATGCTCCTCTCGTGCCAAATGTGCCTTTGATGCCCTAGGGCACAACGAAAATTGAGGGCCATATAGCAATGTAGGTGTGACTAGGATGTCAAATAGTTTGGTGCAAGGCGCTTGGAACAATATGTGAGCACATTGATGCTCCCCCCATGCCAAATGGGCCTTTGATGCCCCTCACAACGAAAATTGAGGGCTAGAGAAGGTGATTACTAGATAGACATATTCCGTTGTGTACTTCACAGTGTCTCCTCCAAAAATATGAATTGATACATGGATCTAGTTGCCTATATTGCTAAAGTGTTGAAGACCATGGTTTTGGTCTTCCCAAGGTTTATTGTGAGGTCTCTATCTCCACAAAAAATGTGTAGAGCATTTTGGTGGCATTGCAACCCCTTCAGTGAATTCGGAATGAGAACAATATCATTTGTTTGTAATAGTATATGTATCAATACCCTTGCTAGGTTGGCTTTGTCTCCTCCTCCTTGGTCAATGTAATCATATACTTTATCTATGTATAAACCAAACAATGTGGGTGAAAGTTTCCTTGATTCACTCTTGTGATACTATTAGTTCTCTTTGATGCCCCCTGGGTGCTTCTACATGGCATATCACTGTCTTATATAATGCATAAATATTCCAACGCATACCCTTTGGTACTCAAATATCCTGTAGTCTCTACGTAATGTGTGTGCAGAGCATTGTATCAAATGCTCTGCAAAAATCACAAAGCAGTAGTAGATCCTCTTGTCTTGAGCTCAACTCTCCTTGATAATGGCTTCAAGTGTGAGTATATGGTCCAATGTGTTATACCTGCCTCTAAAGCCTGCATCTAAAACCTACCTGTCCTTGTGTTCTCGTGCCTTGCATCTTAGTTCACTCATTGAGTTCATGCTCCATAGATCCATACATCTTGGCCAAAGTATGGTTGATCATGATAGTTGTGTGATTGCGAGGTATCAAAGGATCACCACGCTTAAAGAGTGGAATTATAGTGTTGTCTGACCAGGTCATAGGAAATTGAACATGTTTGCCTGTATGGGTGCTAGTATGTTGCAAGCATGTGAGAAATGCTTTGGCCCATCCTCGTCCTATGCTCTCCCATTCTAAAATCTATAAATCGCATCCCTAACCATGTTCTAGGTGAAAAAAGACCATTGTTTGACCTGCAAGCCTATGAGGGTTGCATAGGTGGTTGTCTTAATAGATCATACAACCGTCTTCCATAGCCAAGCCAAGCATCTAGTGACATACTTTGTATGGGTGGCTATCTTTCATGAAACATCTTCAATGCACTCTTGTTATCTCATCCCAAAAATTGTTGATATATCTTTGTCATGGCTTTCGTCAAGTAGTCTTGCTTCTTTTTCCGTACAAGGCATTTGAAGAGCATTCTTGTTTAGTGATGCATCTAAGTACCTAGCTCCATTTCTTTCTATACGTGAGCCTGATTAACTACACACTTATCGTACACCAACTATTTTGGGGAGTAATAGAGTGTGTGGGTCTTCGTTGGGGCAGGGCTCCTAGAAATGCATACATAGTTGATCTATGTGTGGTCTCTACTAAGTTCTGACTCCTTTGTACATTCCTCGAATGGTTTGCTCAAATGCAATGTATACAAAGTAGTTTGTAGAGCGCCATGATAGACGTGTGAGGTGTCTTTTGTAAAGTAATATTCGTGATGTTCCATGTCCACAAGAGATCACAAAAGTCAAATTAGCATGGTTTGTTGCTACGACAATTGGTCTCTTAGATATCTTAAAGTTTTGGATGTTTGGTATCAATGTTGGTGAGCCTACCAAGTAGTTGATAGTATTTGCCCTTCCTTTGTGGTTCCAATGTGCCAAAGTGTTAGATCTTGGCCATAGTGGTAGGCCATTTAAGATGGGTATGTGAAGATATGCTAGGGCTTGCACTGAGGAAACACAACATATACGATCATGACTGAAACACAAAGACTTAGATATTGTCAAACAAAAACCAAATCCTAAACACAAAATGCAAATGCAAAACTCAAAACTTAAACACAGAGACGAACACAGAGAGAAAGAACTCCGAAGTGAATGAATGTTGTAAATGAATATAAGTGTGTACAAAATGCCAAAGGGTAAAGCAATGGAGTATCAAAGAGTGACGTCCATCGGAGATGGATCCCAAGTGCTGTGACTACTAGTTGGAGTGTGGAAGATGATGAAACACCGAATACTGATCACTAGAGGGTTAGAAGACTGAGGTGATAGTAGGGATGATGCCTAAGGCACTGGGCGGTAGGAGAAAACTGCAAATGCAGCAATGATGTAGCTGCCAAGAGGATGGAGATGGTCGCCAATTGTTGCTAGGTGAAGGGAGGAGCCAACATTGACAACAAAAGTCACCTGGAGTTGGGGAAGGGCTGCCACCAATTGTCACTTGGCTGATGGAGTGCCAGACTTAGGTAGGAGGAGATGTTGAGCTAAAAATGCATTACCTTTACTTAAATAGCCCGAAAACATGCTTAAATAATGAAGAAACCTTGTTTTTTTAAAAGAAATGCGATCCTAGAGAGTTTCTGTGTCCCATAAGCACAAATCCACTTGGGAGGGCCCAAATTTTCTATAAATACCTATGCTGCCCTCCATTCAGGCCTCAATCTCGTTTTTGCAGATTTTAGGCGTTTCAGCTTGCTGCCCACATCCCGTTCGTGGAGGACATCTGAGCCGAAGATGTCCATGGCCGTCTCCATCAGTTGGCGCTTGATTTCCTGTACAGACCTGCTGCCATACAGCTTGTCACATCATCACAATCTTGCAGTCTGCGTTTTTAGTATTTCTCTCTCCTACAGGTCGTCCTACCTGCGTTTTTAGTCTTTCTCTCACCTGTTCGAAGATGTGAGTAGATCAAAATGTGGAGAAGATAATGGTGGGATGGGAGGGAGTTGATGATGGTGGGATGGGGAATAAAAAGATGCTAGGAGCTAAGATGGAAGAGCCGACCCCCAGTGTGTTTTGAGCGGAAGTGGAGTGTAATCCAAGGTTTTGAAATAAAGATGTGAGTATATCAGAATGTGGAGAAGATAGTGATGGGATGGGAGGGAGTTGAGAAATGTGGTTTACTTGCTCAAATGAAATAGATGGTAGAGATATACTTGATAAAGGATATCTGCTTCGAGAGTCTCCCCTATTAAATTTAACATACTGAAAACCATCTAGATCTTGGATGACAAAAGAAGAAACAGGAGAGGGTTTTTGCTTATATGACTCAAAAGGGTTATACAAACTTGACATAAGGCCTTGCTGAGATGAAGGAGATGGATCACTAGATGCGCTGAATGTTGTGGACACTCCAAGTTCAGCGTGGTGGCCAGTCTCACCAATTGGTCCAGACCAAGTAGCAGCACTTGTGGGAGGGGTGTAAACTTGACTGTACGTGATGCACAAGGACTCCTCAAGCTCTTCATTTGTAAGATGACCAAAACGAGAAGAAGAAGGTGATAAAGGTGAAGGTGTGTCTACCTCTTTCTTGAGACCGTAATGCCTTCTCAGAGCTTCCAATGATGGAGAAGCTCGATAGGGCATCATAGGATCCCCATAAGGTGTCTGAGACATGAGTCAAAATCGAGTCACTTGTGAGTCTCGCACAAAGCCTAGCCTCCACAGTCACTGTAGGATACTCTTTAGAAGAGCATTGGCTTTGATACCAAGTGAAGATATACTAGGGTATGCATTGAGGAAACACAACATGAACAACCACAACTGAAACACAAAGACTCAGATAGTGACACAAAAACCAAACCCTAAACGTAAAATGCAAAATGCAAAACTCAAAACTCAAATATAAAGACAAACACAGAGAGAAGGAACTCTGAAGTGAATGAATGCTGTAAATGAATGTAAGAGTGTATAGACCAAGGGTAGAGCAATGGAGTGTTGGAGAGTGGCGTCCATTGGAGATGGATCCCAAGTATTGTGACCACTAGTCGGAGTGTGGAAGACGAGGAAACACCAAACACTGATCATTAGAGCCTCAGAAGACTAAGGTGACAGCAAGGATGATGCTTGAGACAGTGGGCAGTAGCAGAAAATTGCAAATGCAGTAATGGTGCAGCCACCAAGAGGATGGAGACGGTCGTCAAATTCCTCCAGGTTAAGGGAGGAGCTATCACTGACAGCAGAAGTCACTTGGAGTTGGGGAAGGGCTGTCACCAATTGTTGCCTGGCTAATGGAGTGTCAAACGCAGGTAATAGGAGGCAGTTTATGGGCTGGCGATGGTAGAGGAGTGAAAACTTGCATAAAAGGGATGGGGTTGAATGATGGCAGCTGTCTATTTATAGAGGATGCACCAAAAAATTAGGGTTTTGGGGGCCCATTGAAACTCTCTTGAATGGCGCACAAATTTTGTGTTTTTCATTAATTAAGCTTGTGTTGGGGCTTTTTAAAGATACTAATCAGCTATAAAGCATATTTTAGCTCAAGAGGCTAGTCTATGTGCACTTTCCAAAGCCATTAGATGTGTCCCATAGGTGCTCACTTCTTTGTCTTGGGCTCTTCTACGTAGGCCTACTTCATCTATGTCAATCTCTTTCAACATGGCAGTATCATGCATGTAAAAGTCCCTTTGTCTTTCTCTAGTGTGTGCATTGAAATCCCCCATTAGTAATATGTTGCGAATGCTAGCATGTCTCATAATATCCTCATAAAGTACATTAAAGGGTGATCCATCTCATGTGGCAAGTGCCCTTTGAGAGTGAGGAGATTGCTCTATAACTTACAAGAGAAGAACTTGAAAGAGAAATTGAACTAGAATTTGATTGCAAGATAACTCGATTACAAGAGAACTTGATTACAAGAGAATGCTCACGAGAGCATCGCTTGATTACAAGACAATACTCAATACAAGATAAGATCAAAACAAGACAATAACTGTAAGAGGACTTATCTTGCAGGAGCCTCACAACATGTGGCAAGTGCCCTTTGAGAGTGAGGAGATTGCTCTATAGCTTACAAGAGAAGAACTTGAAAGAGAAATTGAACTAGAATTTGATTGCAAGATAATTCGATTACAAGAGAACTTGATTACAAGAGAATGCTCTCGAGAGCATCGCTTGATTACAAGACAAGACTCAATACAAGATAAGATCAAAACAAGACAAGAACTGTAAGAGGACTTATCTTGCAGGAGCCTCACAACTGGTGTTGGCAAGATTGAAGGGCTTAAAGCCCAAGACCCCTAGTTATATTAGAATTGAGGAGCTTAAGGGCAAGCTTCTAATAATGACATCAGTGATAACATAAGCATCATTGACATGATTGATGAGATAAGCAATGTCGATGTAAGCGTTATGCAAGTCTTTTCTAGAACTCTCCAAAGACTTATCTAGAACCTTCTTAGAATCTCTAGTACTTTCTTGAATCTATAGAATGTTCTAGAATGTTTTGGAATCTTCTAGAAACTCCAAGGATGTACTAGCTTGCATTCAAACCAAGGGCTGTCCTTGATTTACATTGCTTGAGTGTCCGTTACATTACCCCTCCTTCTAGCACCGAGTTCCACGAGGGGCAGTGGGGTGCGTTTGAATAGGCCATAGCTTGGTTGGATGTTGAATATGAAATTCATGAATCTTAATAGGAGCTCTTTGCAGATGTGAAGATGGTTTCCATGTCCGTTCACTTCATAGCCCTTTCAACAGACAAGATACTATGATTTGTCTCTTGAAATTCTCGAATCCAAGATTTTGTCGACTTCATATTCTTGGTGATCTTTGATTACGATCAGAGGCGATGGCTTTGGTATTCTTCCAGGGATATTGGATGTATAACATGGCTCCAAGACTAAAATATGGAATATAGGATGGATTTTTGTGGATGGGGGAAGCTGGAGATGATAGGTGACTGGATTTAGTTGGCCAAGAATCTTAAAGGGCCTAAGTTGATAATTTGGTTTTTGGGAGGGCGAGAAAAAGGTAGATTATGTCGAAATAGCCAAACTTGATCTCCAATTTCATATGATGGGTCTTGCATGCAAAGCTTTATTAGCATTTCTTGTCTAGTTCTTGTCTTGTTTTGATCTTGTCTTGTATCGAGTCTTGTCTTGTAGTCAAGCAAGGCTCTTGTGAGCATTCTCTTGTAATCAAGGTCTCTTGTAATCGAGTTATCTCGCAATGAAGTTCTCTTGTAATCGAGTTTCTCTTTCAAGTTCTTGTCTTGTAAGTTGTGAGAGGAATCCTTTTGCTCTTGAAAAGCACTTGCCGTGCTCATAACAATTTGGCAAGATTGAAGGGCTTGTATCCCAAGACCCCTATCTATACTAGAATTGAGGAGGTTAAGGGGAAGCTTCTATTATGACATCGTTGATGACATAACTTCTTGAACATTTTAGAACGTTTTAGATTGAAATCTTCTAGAAACTTCATGGAACGAGGATGTACGAGTTTGCATACGAACCAAGGGCTATCCTTGCTTGAGCGTTCGTGACAAGGTCAAGTTTGTAGGAGGAAAGTAGCATATTGCAATGAATATATCTTGCAGTCTCCTTTCATGTATCCTAATCCATAAGTATTGTGCATCAACATCTCTCTTCATTACCTATATCATCCCTTTGAGGTCTTTCTGATATAGTATGGTCATGTCTCTGAAATTTGTATTTTCTAGTTGTTGGTTAAAATGTACTTTTCAATATGTATCCCTACATGTCTGGTAGTCAGGTACCTTTTCATGTATCCCAATCCATAAGTATTGTGCATCATCATCTCTCTTCATTACCTGCATCATCCCTTTGAGGTTTTTTTGATATATTATGGCCACATGTCCAGAATCCCTAGTGCTTCACCGTTTTCTAGTTGTTGGTTAAAATACACTTTCCAATGTGTATCCCTACATGTTTGGTAGTTGGCTATCTTTTCATTGGTGTGTTTTCTATGTACATGACGATGTCTATATTATAGAGGTTCTTTTCAAAGTAACCAGCGCCATTATAGTTCCATAATGACATCCTAAGTGTCTCATAAGCCTCTTACCATCATGTCGACCTTTTGTCTCAGTGATGATTACCCATCCATCCTTGTAGGCAGCCCATTTTCGCTTTGAGGTCCTTGGGTTACAGATGTTGGTTTTTGAGCTTAAATGGGGCACATTTACTGGACATTGTTTTCAATGTGCCAATCGAGCCATTTTATTTCTGAATGTGATAGAAGCCTTGAGATATTGCAGCGTTCTTTGGACCATGATATGGATATGTAAGAGCATGATCCCTAGCCGATGACTCAACAACAAGATGTTGCTCTTGTGCCTCTTGCCTTGCATGGACATGATGATGGAAATAAGGATGTTTCCCAAGTTAGTATTGAGCGTGTATCGCTTTCGGTTGGTCGGAATCTGCCTCTTCAGGATGATTCCTAGGTCACTATGGTTAGATGTAATGGTAGACAGGAGTCTCGTTTGACTCATACTCACCCATCTCCTCACCTTATTACATAGAATTTTCAACACAGAGTTAGGGGTTTTTACATGAAACCTCAATCTTTGCGTGTACCTGCACTCCAGATTTATGAGGAACCTGACCACTAAAAAACATTGTATAATCCTTGTATACATAAGAATCTGCCAAAGCAGGCTGTTTGTGCTCCACAGAACAAAAAACATCCCATTTACTAGCTAACATAATTTTTCACAACCGATATTGCTTATTGCCCAAAGGGACGCCTTTAACATTCCATAACGCGAGTCTCATGATAAACCACAATAGAGAAAACTATTGAATCACCACTTTCCCTTTCCCTTTAGCATCCATAGCTTTAGCAGCTTGAAATCTCTCCATCTTACTACGGCTCACATCTACAAGATCTGCCCTCTGCAAACTAGCATTTGAAGCACGAGAAGGGAATTGTTGTTGCTGAGAATGGAAAACATCCCGAGGAGGCAAAGGCCTTGAATCACCACTTTCCCTTTCCCTTTAGCATCCATAGCTTTAGCAGCTTGAAATCTCTCCATCTTACTACGGCTCACATCTACAAGATCTGCCCTCTGCAAACTAGCATTTGAAGCACGAGAAGGGAATTGTTGTTGCTGAGAATGGAAAACATCCCGAGGAGGCAAAGGCCTCTTGCATGTGTCAAAGCGCAAAGTAGAATTAGCAACACTTTTATCGTCCACACCACCTGCTTCTCTTTGCAGGTTGTGTCAGCATGCTATTGAAGCAATGCTGGCATTGGTCAACTCCTTGGTAATAGATTCCTCGGATGATCTGTTCTTGCTACCATTGGTCACAAGACCAAGGAATCTCATTCAGTATCTCCAGTTGATATCTTATCGGCAAGCCGAGCTGCAAAGCTTGACTGAAATTTTACAAGAAGCTTTGTGTCAATCACATAAATTTTTTGGAGGCTTGGATGGCTCTCCTGCTCGAGAAAACATGGTGCACCTCCAACATGCACAACGCTCGCTGATTATGGACCCGCAATCCATTGTTCGTATGTGTAGAGAATATTTCCTTGACCTTCTTGGTACTCTGTTTGCTCTTACTTAGTACATCACCCAAGCTTGTTTGGCTTTCTATGCCTTGGTGAGGGATCAAGTGTCACTAAATATGCATGATGATTTGGACAAAGATATCTCAAAGGGAGCAGTCATAGATGCTTGATTGTTCTAATTGATGCATTGTAGTTGAAATTGAATTGTGGCCATGATCCTTAGTTTAGTGGTTCGCTTTTAGTGATCACATGCTTCTATGCCTTGGTGAGGGATCAAGTGTCACTAAATATGCATGATGATTTGGACAAAGATATCTCAAAGGGAGCAGTCATAGATGCTTGATTGTTGTAATTGATGTATTGTAGTTGAAATTGAATTGTGGCCATGATCCTTAGTTTAGTGGTTCGCTTTTAGTGATCGCATGCAGAAGAATTAAGTTTTGTTTTTCTAAAAGGTTATGATTGAAAGGGTGGATTGGTTTTTGCTTGTAGGGTTGTGATTGAAATAACAGATCTGATTCCACTCGGTCAACACTCAAAATGACTGTGTATTTGTGGCCTAAGATAGATTCTACTTTCTTGGAAGGGCACAAACATTCAATTTTGGTCATAAATGTTGCATCCCATTCCATGCAGACTTTTTGTCTTGAAACTTTTTCTGAAACATACTGGTAGCATTATGTAGGAACTTGAAAGCATTGGCCATAATGGGATTTGGAACTTGGTAGATCACCCTCATCACAAGGAAGTCATTACAATAAAATGGATCTTTCGTTCTAGGCTCGAAGTGGATGTGGATGTGACTTTGGGCAAATATCAGGCTAGATTATTGGTGTAGGATTTGAGTTAGAAATATGGTGTTGATTATGCAGAGACTTTGCTTCCAGTGCCCAGCTTCCATCCTTTTGACTCCTGTGTGTGTATATCAAGTGAATGTTAAACATGCTTCTTGGAATGGATACTTAGATGAGGTCTATGTGGTGAAGCCATTGATCTTCTCGGTTTCAAGCCATAAGAAATAAGGCTTTACCATGCAAAAGGCTCTTTATGAGCTTAAGCACGTTCCATGTTCCTGTTACAATTTGATAGATCAATTTCTTAAGGAATCTTTTTTCCTCCCATTACAATATGGATCTTTCCATTCATCACTGTTTGGAGGGGGTGTGCCATATGCTTTTGTATGTAGATGTCCTACTTATTACAGGTTGAAACTCTATCACTTCAAGTGTTTGTGCAGTGGCTGCTCCACTGGATCCAGCCATCAAAGACCAAGGTAATGAAGGATCTGGATAACCCTACATTTGTATGAGCATAACTTTGTTAGGTACTTGGGAAACTTCTTTGGCTAATTCACATGTGTATTGACCTCTCATATCCTATCTCCATCTGTAGCCAATACTTCAATCCTCCAAAGGCGTTTCATGGGAATAGTTGTATGCATATTTTGAGGTGTATTTATGGTCCTTCCCTGCTCTTATGGCTTGCATTTTAATAGGGAGGGCTAACGTCGGTACATGGTATATGAATTGGGTGGCTGGCCTCTAACAACCCCCAAGCCAACACCCATAAGAAAAGCCAAGGTTTTTCAGTCATTGTCTACGGATATACAATCCATGTTAAGGTATCCATCTCATCCATACTCTGAATTGCTACTCAACTAAACTTATTAGCAAATAGGATGTTACCAGAAATGCTCTTTTGACTCTGTTCTACAAATATATTCAGTTCAATTATGGTTATCTCTTAAGCATTGTTCATTTACTTTTCTCCTTTAATCTCCTACTCTTCAGGATGGAAATCCTCATCTAAGGCAGGTTACACAAAGTGGATCCCAGCAGACTTGATTCCATTTTTACATACTAAGACCTCGAGTTCTTAGCAATATAATTCTTTTAATCTCTAACATTCCAATTGCAGCAACACTTCATTCAAGTTCAAACTTGACATCAGCTCAAAGCTCCAAAAACAAGTTGGCAAAGCCTTTCCAGGAAAAAAGCAAAGAAACCATATATTTCAGCATGACAACAATATCACTTACAATCTTATGTACTTGTACTGCTGAGAATCTATAAATGGCTATCAAAATCAAGATTGGATTCTAGAATATAAGCTTCCAATTAGTGAATTTAGCATGATTTGATATTTCAGATCTAGAGAGATTCATCATGTTATTCTTTGCGTACTGAGCCAGAGTTTAAGGAGATATGAAAAACAAACTGCCAATCCTTGGTATCTTTTGTTACTAAATCCTTAATATAAAATGCTAGATTCTGTGCCTCTCTTGTGCATTCTGATCATTCATTGCATTCTCCCAATTGGGACGTCACTTCCCCTCTTCTCTGATGCACACAACTCACTAACCACATGAGACAGAGAGCTTTCAACTCTGCCAATAAGAGGAGTTGGGCTCCACCATGGTCATTTCGACATGACAGGCAACACAGATGCATGAGCTGATGAGACTCAAGAGAGCTAGGGGATTTTGAAAAACTTCTTGTTATATTCTTTGCTCATTCACAACTTGAGTTTCCACTTCCTGCCTTCTCCATTATGGGTGTTACATATAATACATAGCTCTAATATGTGGTTATTCTTGCGATCCATTTAAATCACCACACAAAGGAAACTTTGACTGACACAACCAGCTTCTCCCGACTCTTTTCACTACAGATCTTAGAAATTTTCATGGTTTTCTCTCATTCATCTCTTTGTATATATAGTGTGAAGAAAATTGCCAGGGTTTGTACTGAGGAAACATAGAGTATACGACCACGACAAAAATACATAGAGAAACACACAGACATAAAAAGCAAAACTTAAAACTCAAACACAAATAGAAGGGAGAGAAGAACAACACTCTGAAGTGAATAAATAGTGTAAATGAATGTAAGAGTGTATAGATACTCAAGGGCAGAAAACAAAGTGTTAGAGAGTGATGTCCATCGGAGATGTATTTAAAGTCTGTGACTACTTGTTGGAGTGTGGAGTGAGGAATTTGCAAAATGTTGATGCGAGGCAGCTCTAGAAGGATGCAAATGCAAGTTGAAGGATGCCGCCTAATGGAAAGAGAATCAACCACATTGTTGCCAGGCAGAGGGAGTCCTAGGCAGAGGGAGTCCAAATGCAGGTAGTTGAAGAGTGTAGAGATTGATGTCGATGTGTGTCAAATGTAGGTACCATGAGATGGTGGAGATGCTGGCAATGGCAGGTGGATGCCAAATGCAGTCTGTAAGAATGTGCTAGATAGTGGGCGATAGCCTGGAGGAAGGCACCAAGGTATGTAAGTGTTGATGGAGAGATGGCAATAGTTGTGAAGGTTGAACAGTCACATGGAGGTGAGTGATGGTTGAAAACTATATACAAGGGTGAGAAACTTGCAAAAAGGGATGATGTTGAATGAGGGCATCTTGTCTATTTATAGATGTTGAAGGGTATCCCAAAGAATTGGGGTTTTTGAGGGGTAATTGAAACTCTCACTTTGATTTTTACTTATCTCAAGGTGTTCCATCCTAAAGTAGTTAGAGCATTAGACAAAGGGTGTACGTGGGTTGCCTAGGGCCTACCAAGACTATAGTGATGGTTATCTTACCAAGGAGTCCAAGTAGTTACCCCAGAGAGAATAGGGCATCGGACAAAGGGTACACATTGGCTACTCAGTGGCCTACCAAGCCTTACAATGGCAGATGGAACCACATTGAACATTTTTTTAATAAAAAGAGTTAAAATTTATGGGATTTGGTCAATTGAGTAATGGGGATTCAGAAAATGGGAGTAGAGAAGGTGTACCCAACATCACGAAACATTACAAGCTTACCAATTCACTTGAGGGTATTGATGACGAGGAGAAAAAGATAATGAGATATCCATATGATGGAGTATGGTGGTGTGGTGACAATAGTCGCCAGTGGAAACAACTTAGAATCCACTCAAATGGTGCTTTGCACAATGAGATATAAAGTATGCTATATGTTGGAGAATGCTCATGCAACAAGTGTCACTTGGACAGTGTCTCTCATGGAAAATTTGTTCACTTATCCAAGTGTCCAAGTACAAAGATGATGAAATCATGCAATGCTAAGGAGAAAGGTACAATAGGAGGAAGAAGCCGATGTTGAAGACATAGTGCTAAAGCTTGTAGAATACCAAGAAGGATAGGAATCCCCTCTCAACTTGGATATAGATGTCGAAGGAGGAAGATGAGCCTAATGTCAATCTTTGTGTGATGCCGAGAACCATGATGAATGGAAGAAGAAGATGATGAAAAGGATAAAGCACCCTGTTGGAAGGGCAAGATAGAAGTCACCGCCATTATAGCATCAAGAGAGATGCTACACACTTCGTCTTGGGAGGGGAAGCCTCCATGTTGGAAGAAGAGTAAACACTCTTAGGATAATTAAACCATGAAAGAAACGATACACATCCTCACTCTCCAGCCCAGGACGGACCAAAGCAAACCTTGCAAAAGAGATAAGAATCTACAAGCACAGAGGTCAGTAATGAGATGCTCCAAAGCAAAACATAACAGAAAGAAAAAACTAACTGAAAGTACAATGCAATGAATGTGTATGTGTGTGAGTAAATGCAGCAGAAGACATAATAATGGAAAAGCTAAGGACAATGAATCCTATAGGCCCAACTCTAAGAGTACAAAAAATGAATGCTACACTAGCGTAGGGTATCTTGCTAGTGTAATAGTGTGGCTGCCACCGCATACGCCCATTAGCAGATGTTTGCCAATGAAATTCTTGACAAGGTGGAGAGGGAGGTGAGATAGATGCATGAAGTGCAATGGAATTGGAACTTGCAGACCAATCAGCCAATCTCTTAGGGGTAGTGAAAGAGTGTCTTTTGAGGATGTTTGCATGCCACATATCTAATAGCGACTGGTGCTGAGGGAGTAGGGGAAGTAGAAGCAAGAAGCGTAGCCCCATTGGACTGTGCAGTCGTAGTTATTTGCTGAGGCTTTTTAGCTGGCAGACCTTGGGCCTTGGAGTGACACTCCTTATCCACATGGCAGAATCTTTGGCAATGTGTGCAAAACCTAATTTTCTTAGGGAATTGTTGCTAGACAAGTCTTGGTTCTTTGGTTTCTTCTGAGGAAGAGGTGTCATCCTTGGATTGGCTTGCCTTCGCATCTTGCAAGTTCTTGCCACTATTGGTTTTCCCTCTTGAAGAAGAGGCAACCGACCCCCTTTGCTCTGAATAAGGCTATGATGAGAATTTCTTGTGGACTTGATCATGCAACCTTGCATAACGTAATAATTGACACTCAAACTCGTAGATGGTCGGCAGTCTAGGTTGTGAGATGATGTCTTGTATGAAATTGAAGTATTTTTTGGGCAACTTATTCGAGAAGAATGTAACCTGATCATCATCTGACTTCGGAGAGCTAGTAGTGGCAAACTCAATGAGTAACTACCTATAGTAAGCCAACTTGACTTTCAAATCATTCCCTTCCTTAATAGAGAACTCTTGAAGCTCAAAGTTGAGATTTATGCATTGAGTGTACGATCTTTGCCCATATAGAGGTCGAGAAGGTGATTCCAATGCTCTGACACAAGTGGGAAGTGTTGTAACTGAGAGTGAAACTCAAGAAGCAATCCCTACATTAGCTCAACATTGGCTGTGGCATTGTGGGCTCTCTATTAATGAATGTAGTTAGGGTCAGTACATGCTCTAGACAAATAACGAGGTTCCAAATACCTTGACACTCAAGCACTTGTTGCATGAAATTTGACCAAGCGGTAAAGTTCGACCCGCTAAAATGAGTCTTATTTGTGAAGGCATTTTTGGCCGTTGCAATAGGAGTGGTAGTGCTAGGTGATGGATAATGGGAAAAAATGTAATGCGGGTAGGATGGGGGAGTGAAGTACACTTGGGAATGGGTCCTAGAGTGCCCACCAAGCATACAATAAATGTGCAAGGTGGATCCATAGGTAGGGGTGGGGTGACTAGGGATGGGCATGGTAGCCGCATGAGCAACCCAAGGAGGTGCGATGGGAACATGTGGAGCAGAAGATGGGAGTCCTTGCATAGGTGTAACCTAAGGAGAGTGTGAAGATGCACCATAAGTTGAGGATGGAAAACCCCACGTTTGAGTGGTTATGTGAGATGTGAATTTGGGGATAGTGAGAGAGATGCCCATCATAGTCGTCCCAGGTGCTATGGGTGTGCTCATTTGCGGAAAAGTGGGAGACACTGTGTTAAAGATTGACATTCCCCCTAATGAAGTACTAAGGTGCAAAAAGGTAGAGAATGGGGTAGAGAATGATAGTCGTCCCAGGTGCTATGGGTGTGCTCATTTGCAGAAAAGTGGAAGACATTGTGTTAAAGGTTGACATTTCCCCTAATAAAGTACCAAGGTGCAAAGAGGTAGAGAATGGAGTAGAGAATGAGAAAGTGCTAGGAGCAGAGATGGAAGATCCAACCCCTAGTGTGTGTGATGTGGATGTGGACTATAATCCAAGGTTTTGGAAAGATAATGAGAGGTGATCAAGGTGTGATAAATGAAACAAAAGTTGTAGATGTACTTGAATTATGTCTTCTTTGAGAGGCCCCTCTATTGAAGTTTACATACACGAAGCAACCATTCGAATCGTGTAACTCAAAAGAAGAAACAAGTGAGGGTTTTGATTCATGCAACTCAAAAGGATCATACGAACTTGACATTGAACTTGGCTAAGATGATGAAGATGGATTGCTAGATGTTTCGAATGCTGTATATCTTCCAAGATTGGAGAGGTGGCTAGCCTCACCAATTGGTCCGAATGTGGTAGTAAAACTGATAGGAGAGGTGTCAACATCACCGTACTTGTTGCAATAGTACTCCTCAAAGTCCTCCTTTGTCATGTGGGTGAAATCTGGAATAGGAGTAAAAAAAGAAGGTGACAGTGAAGGTGGAGTGTCGTCTTCCTCAGTGAGTCCATAATGTCATCTTAGGGCCTCTAGTGATGGAGAATCCTGATAGGACATCATAGGAATTGGAGA
Source organism: Lygodium microphyllum (assembly GCF_053477565.2). Taxonomy (NCBI): domain Eukaryota; kingdom Viridiplantae; phylum Streptophyta; class Polypodiopsida; order Schizaeales; family Lygodiaceae; genus Lygodium; species Lygodium microphyllum. The sequence goes on from NC_141155.1 coordinate 30,715,204, forward strand.
AGGTGTCTGTGACATTGTGATTTAGTTATGAGTTGTATTCTGTGCCTCACGCAAAACCAAGCTCTCCACAATATTCACAGGATACTCTTTACAAGAGCATCGACTTTGATACCATGTGAAGAAAATTGATCTAGATTTGTACCGAGGAAACAAAGAGTGTACGACCACGATAGAAACACAAAGAGAGACACAGACACAGAAAGAAAAACTCAAACACTAAACGCAAAACTCCAAAATCAAACACAATAGAAGAAGGGAGAGAAGAACACATCTTTGCAATGAATGAATGTTGTAAATGAATGTAAGAGTGTATAGATACTCAAGGGCACAACAAAGTGTCAGAGAGTGACCCACCGAAGACGGATCCGAAGTCTATGATCACTAGTCGGAGTGTGGAGTGAACACAAGTTGAAGGATGTCACTTGATGGAGAGGGAAGCAGGCACACTGTTGCCACATAGAGGGAGCCTAAACGTAGGCAACTGCAGGGTGTGGAGATTAACGCTTGGTTGATGTGTGTCAAACATAGGCACGAAGAGATGGTGGTGATGATAGGTGGATGTCAAATGCAGCCTAGAAGATGGCACCAGACAGTGGGGCGGCAACCTGGAGGAAGGCACCAAGGCACTGCAAGGGTTGATGGAGAGGTGGCAGCAATCGTGAAGGTTGGATAGCCACGTGGAGGTAGATTGATGGATGAAATCTGCACACAAGGGTGAGAAACTTGAAAAAAGGAATGATGCTGAATGGGGGCAGCCTATCTATTTATATATATTGAAGGGTGCTCCAAAGAATTAGGGTTTTTGGGGGACCACTGAAACTCTCTTGGACCGCTCCCGTTTTTAGGGGTTTTCATTAATTAAGTGTATTTTGGGGTTGTTTAAGAATGCTAATCAGCTAAAAAGCGTGTTTTAGCTCAACATATAGGCATGTAGAAAATTTCCAATTAGAGAATGACAAAGCATCAAAGATATTTACACTATAATTATAAACATTTACATGTTGAAAATTTTTCTACTCTACTATCATTCCATTAACATCAGAAGTATTTGGTATCATTCTATTACTCTATAAAATTTTACAGCAAGTTGATTCTCCTATGATCGGGCTTATTGCTTGTCCCAAGCTAATAGGGATATTTCAATCCAAATAAAGCCTATGTCTCATTCAATTTCTCTTTTGTTTCCGACTTTGTTGTAGCAAATCTAACCGAGCAGTAGATTTCCCACAAGATGATCTCTTCTTGTTGCACTTTTCCTTTTCTTTCAATGCGCAGACCTAATAGAGTATACCTGATGTACAATTGCAAGTCCTTTTTTTGTACGGAATCCAAAATGCATTATTAGGAATGTACATAACCTGGGTGCCGGAGTGGTTATTGTGGGTGCGGTGACCTGCAACAACCAATGTGCATTTCATTTGTGATGTAGTAACCTTTTGTCTAGTTGACTGCATTTAATGCACCTTATTGTGGCAGCCAACTGGTCATTGTGATGTATTACTTACAACCTATTTATAGACATGTCCCTCTCCACTCTTAGTAACGATTAGATACTTATACAACAACATGCCTGTTGTCTGGTGGAGAGAGAGAGACTATTGCACTGTGCTAGCTACACTCTCAGCTTGTGCAACTGTACTATTCTTAAGCCTTGGTATATGGATTTCATTTCCCAAGTCTATTCTCTACCATCTATGAGTTGTGTTCTTGCTATTTCTTTTTGTTCTTTGTGTTCATTGCAGTCTCTATTAGTAGTGTCTTTTTGCTTCTGTTGCTCGACACTTTTTTGACATGGTATTAGAGCATGTGTCTCTTGGTTTTGGTGCTGTCTGCTATGTTTGACTGTTGTTTTTAAGTTTGATCATGCGTAGATTGCTCTAGAAGTTTGTATTTCCTGTTCATCTCATCCTAGCCAGTCTTAATGACAATATAGACTGTTGGGTAGTAGTTTTCAGTCATAATATGTGTGTTTTTTGGTTGTTGACTTTGGGACAATGACAACTATGATGAAGTAGTTCTTACTTTGGGATACAAATTATTTTCACACATACTCTGTTCTTCCTCAACACATCTCTAAAGAAGTCCTCTTGGAAATTACCTATTTCATCTAATATAAACACACCTAAAGCATCTTAGATATGCATATCCCATGGCTGTGTGTAGTACTTGTGCTTATTGGTTTGTTTCAGTTAGAAACTAACAATTACACGGACCTATTTTTTTGATTGGATCAATGACTTATATAGTATGAAAATCCTATATTGGTTTCTCCTCTGTGGTTAACATTCACACTTTTGGATTAGCTTGGAGGTTTCGCCTCATAGTGGTTGAGTTATAGTTGTGAGGCTTATTTGCAAGAGGCATCTATACAAGGGGATAATGGCCTTAAATGGTTCTCCCTTGTGTTGGTTATGAAGGGAATGATTGTCTAAAATGGTTCTCCCTTGATACTAGATGGCATTATCAAGGGGATAATGGCCTTAAATGGTTCTTTCTTTGCTAAAAGTTGATGGGCATTCCCATGGGTGACACCTACTGGGGATATCGAGAACGAAGATGGATTTCTATTGGATGCATCTTCTACACATATCACCTGATGGCTTTGTTGTCCGCTCGAGATACATGGATGCACACTTGTCTCATGATGTACGATGTGAAATTGGACAACTGCGTATATCCTCACACTAGCTCTGAATCAAGATAGGTAGATAGAACGAAAACTCCCTTCCCTCGGATGATAGGATTTACCAGCCTTATTAGCTCGACCTAGAGATGGAGGAGCGCTACTTATGCAAATGCCTAGTGTAGTATGAGATCTAAGGGCACTTCCATTACTTGTTCAAAGAGGGATTTGGGCCACTGTCTAGGGTTATGGATTTTTCGAATTAGAGATGTCTCAGGCTCTTCTTATTGAAGCTAAGTCACCACAAAGAGAACCTCTAATAGACCCAACAGTAGAGACAGAGGCACACACTAGTGTGCACTCACAAAATTCTATGGAGCATTGACTTCTCCCTCAACTATAGAGCCCTCATTGGTTTGATTGACACCTCCACCACAAGAGGCCACATAGAGGTAGCTTGTCACCCATGCCTATGGTCCATGTTTATTCTACATTTAGTAAGTCATAACATTAGATGACAACTTTTTTGGGACATGTGAAATCCCTAAACTTCCCAAATGTAACATTTTGGTCTCATAGATCGATTTGGCCTTTTATAGATGTTGATATAACTTTCTCTCTCTCTCTCTCTCTGAGCAACAATTTGTAATGGATTCATAAGTCAAATGCATGTTAAGCAAAGTTTCAAACTTATTTCTAAGTGGTAAATGAGGTCGTCTTCTTTTCTATCCCCAAGTCATGTTGCGAGGTTGCATTAGTTTAGAATATTTTACTTGAGAGGATTGCATTAGTTAGCATTAGCATGATTTGGGATGTTGTTGTAGCTTTGAATTTATATTTAATTTTTAAATGGAGAATTCTTAAGTGTGAGTAGTGAGCATTCTCTAATTTTAGCAAAAGCTACCCATTCATCTTTGTTCTTAGTAGGTCATCTTCTTTCTTTAATATAATCATGTTCGTGTAAAGGGAAATGCTTTTCTCTTCTCCTTCTCCCTTATATTTTTTGTGTCATTCTCATAATACAATATGTAACAAACAAAATGAGAGAGAGAGAGAGAGAGAGAGAGAGAGAGAGAGAGAGAGAGAGAGAGAGAGAGAGAGAGAGAGAGAGAGAGAGAGAGAGAGAGAGAGAGAGAGAGAGAGAGAGAGAGAGAGAGAGAGAGAGAGAGAGAGAGAGAGAGAGAGAGAGAGAGAGAGAGAGAGAGAGAGAGAGAGAGAGAGAGAGAGAGAGAGAGAGAGAGAGCGCACAAGTGCGCGCGCGCACATGCACACACACACACACACGCACGCACGCACGCACGCACACACAAGATGGAGACTTGAGCATATAGAGAAGCTGAAGAAGTTAGTCTAAATATGATCAAAGGCTAATATGAAAATACTAGAGCATATGTATATGTGGTTACTAAGCGTAAAAATTCTAAGAATAGATGAGATGGCACAATGAATGTGCCATAACCAAGAGTGGACTATGTGGAAATAGCTCAAATATAGAATTACTAGTATATTGATACTTCATGTTAGTCACCTAACATGCCAGTGAGTGTCAACTTATGTAAAGCTCGATATCTCAACACTTCCTTTGAGCTCAGTAAGGTCATGTACTCCAAGCACAGTTCTGAAGTGAAAGACTTTTTGAGCTCCCAAGGCCTCGATGAAAATATTTGCAGCTTTAAATGTGGCTTTTGTGGAAGTTGCACAAATTGACTCTCCAAACCAATTGTGTAGTTTAGAGGGCTTAGTGATTGTTAAATAAAAATTTCCACAATCTTTCGATACATAATGACTTTCTCAATCACATCATCCTTATGTGTACTAAGATTAATATTGACTTTCAAAGACATCAAGATTAGCTTATAATTAGCCATATCGTCTTGTGTCAATGCTTATAAATATTTCTAAAGCATTGACACAAGTAACGGGAAGATGAAGATAATTCTTGAATGTGGAAACAAGTAACAATCACAGTGTTGATGATTATCATGATTGTGATGATAACTAGTGACCTTGTTTGCATTCTAAAATGTAGTTGTTGATATCCTTCTTCTTGGCCACAAGCAAGCATCTTGGTAAGCTTGTTTGGTGCGAACCACAAACTGGCTTACTAAGGTGTCTAATTGTGATCATGAAGGAGGGTTGCGGTTGTAGTTGATGGGCTTCAACCATGGTGTGTGGACCATGGTTGATTGATGATGGCAGGGTATGCTCGTCCCACTAATGATTATCATCACGAGAATGGTATGTGTATTTGTGGTGATGATAATGAGGATGAGGGCTTGCGAGATGATCTTGGCAATGCCTATTCTTGTAGTCAAAGCCATACCTTGTAATGACATTACAATATTACAATATCATTTAGTGCTTTATCTTGTGATAGCCCATGGGATTCACATATGTCATTGTAGTAGTCGTGCTCCCATCTACCCGATTTTAGGCCTCAATGCTCACAACACATAGGTTGCCTTGAACTACATGCTACATGTAATGACTGTACTATTAAATGATGATACTTGAATTTCACATATTGGCCGTGGCCTTAGACTGGTATCATACAAACTTATAAATCATAACAAGAGTATAGATTGATATAGATTGAGAATAACAATCACCTTTGATCTAGATCAGTTGAGGGTGTAGATTGATATAGATTGAGGATAACAATTACTTTTGATCTAGATCACTTAGTTGGCCACAATTTTATGCTATGACCGTATTGGTTCTATGTGAGAATGTATTGTCTTTTATTCTCTTTTCTATGTGAAGTTTCAAGTTAAGATGTCTTGGTTCTATATGAAGATGCACTGGCTCTTATTCTCCTTCCTTTCTCACATATAGAGTTGAAAGTTCCATTGAAAGAACTAGGGTGAAAGCATGCTAAGGTGGATCACTTTGAGACCTATGTAGTTAGGGTGCTATAGTCATTGGGCATAGTTGGCATTACATTAATAAGGGAAAAGATGATTTGATAATAAAAATATTTTATATTTAAAAAGAAAGAAAATTGAAACTTGATGCATGCCTTATCAAAGTAGTGGTATGGTCCAATCGTAACCAATTTCATATTTGTAGCCCTATTGACAGGGCTTACATCTCCTCAATCGTCTCCCCACAAGTTTTGAGCTCTCTTTTCTAAAGGCTCTCTATGCTGTGGCTCATAACTAGGTGCATTCTCCTTCATGTGAGCAATGTGAACTACCTCCATGGACTAATATTTCTACTTAGATTTCCAACTCTATCATTTGGTACTTTGTTTATAGCAATGGTGCTTCTTGTTATCATACATAACCTACGCAATGAAATTAGAAATAAATGTAGACTCAATGCACCAACATAGTCTAGGTCAAACTCTTACGTGGCCTTTTGCACTGCAAAAGAAGAATTTCATAGTGAGTATGGCATAAGCTTATAAGGCTTGAACTCGCATTGTCTTTCTGATCATGATGTGTCCACAAAGCTATGAGCACATGCTGAGTGTCTTCAAAGAAGGTTATAGTGGCAAAGGTGCAGCAAGGGAGTATGCAATAGATTTTTTTGATACATTGGATAAGGATAAAAAGGGGGTCATTGTGACTCTTGCACGAGTTGTAGATAAGGGGTTTTTCATGATTCTTCACTTCTAGGTGATGTGTCTCCTTTACAAAGAGTGAACTCCTTAGTTAATTTAGTTACTAAGTAGTTAAGAGTAATCTAGCTTGGTAGTAAAGTATATACTATAGATCTAGCTGTGAGGTGTCTGACTTGATAGACAACAATCAACTAATAGCTATGATTAGGTAGTCTAGACTAATTATGTGAAAGAGACCTAGAAATGAGATGGCTAGTAACCACCTACTAAGTGGATAAATTCACTAGATGCTTAATGACTAGCTAGTCAAGGAAACCTATTGTTACTAAATAGTTAAGACTAATCTAGCTTGATAGTTAGCTATATCTTATAGACCTATTTACAAGGTATCTAGTTAGATAGACAAGGATCAACTAGTGAGACTAGGTAGTCTAGACTTAGTATGTGAAAGGAACCTAGATATGAGGTGGCTAGTAACCATCTAGACTAAGTATGTGAAAGGAACCTAGATATGAGGTGGCTAGTAACCACCTACCTGGTGGATTCACAAGATGGTGGATAATGACTAGCTAATCAAGGCAAACTACCCAAGGGCTAAGTAGTAAAAAAAAAAAAACTTACTAATTAGACAATCATGAGTAATATAGGTGGTAACTATACTATCTAGAGTATTCTAAAATGTAGCTTTCATCAATTCCTTGTAAGTTATGGCATCTACAATTTGGTTCATTTGACACTATCAATATTTGTGTACATAAATTATCAATGTAAATTTGGTTTTCATTATCTTATGCCCAATTATGCATATTGTGCGATTTTTCTTTACATTTATTTTCATCGATAAAAAAATAAAAGAATTGTTGAGATGTTGACTCCCATTTGACAACTACAAAATTTTAGCCTTGGAATATGAACTTAAGGTATTCAATCAAAGTATTGAATGAGTGACTTCATTTTCATTTTCAAATGTACGAGGGTAGTTTCAAGGAGTCTGCAAATGTTGAGATGCAATTGTGCCAAACCAATACCTCTAGGGTATTTAATGTGTGTAAATGCTAAGATATATTGCACACCAACCCAATACCTTGTTAACCCTAGTGCAAGAAAGGCAAAAGAAAGGGAAGCAAAATAAAATTTTTAAATATGGGGCAAAGTGGAAAAAGGTGGCCCAACAACAAAAATAAGAGGAAAAAAGGACAAAAGTGCAAAGACACCTCAAAAACCCAAGGAGAGTGCAAAAATTAAAGAGACACATTTTAAAATGCAAAGGCGTTCCTAAATCTTTGTAAAAGAGCGCCAGACTCCCTCTTGTGCAATTTGTAAGGAGTAGACAGGCATGGGTGAAGCCACATTGTAAATAGAAGGAAATAGGAAAAGAGGACCTAGGCTAAAATGGCCAGTCACATAAAAAAGAGGTGGGTGCCCAAAGGGATTAGGGCATGTATAAAAGCCAAAAAGTGAATAGAGAAGCTCATTCTTGTGTGTGGCCACAACTAGCTCTCCTCTTCTCTTCTTCTTGTTCTTGTTCTTGCTTGCTTGAGCTTGTGCTTGAGAGAGGGAGTGTGAGGGAGTGACAGAGTGAGGGTGAGGGACTGTGGTAGAGAAGCTCTCCATCTTCTCCTCTCTTCTTCTTCTTCTTCTCTTCTCTTCTCTTGTCTTGCATGCAGCAATGGAGTATTGAGCTTGGAGCCTGGGGATCGAGCTTGCTTGAGCTTGCACCTTGGATCATGAGGCTATCGAAGTGCTTGAGGGAGGAGGCAACTTTATTGAGCATGGAGATAAGCTCACTACACTCATAGGTGTGAGAACACGTATGGCTATGTGAGAGGTAGCCATTGCACTTAGCTTGAAATGCTTGAAACAATAAGTGGTCAGTGGGTCTTGGTGATTGAGTGGAGCTCCCACATTTTGGTTCCAATGCCAGGATCAATGGATTTAAGCTTTGAGTGCTTGCGTGCTCTGAATCAAGCATTAGAGTAGGGGTTTTCCCTGAACCGGTGCTTAAGATAGATAGGTAGGAAAAGCGAGAGAGTTTGAAGAGGTAAGTAAGTTTTTTTGATTTTTTGGATCTAGATGAGTAGATTGGATTAGTCTAGGAATTTGGTTGTGATTTGAATGCATTAGGATAAATAGAAAACAAGAAAAAGAAGGTTGTACACAAAAGGGTTTCTTTTATTGTAAATAGGCCAAACAGGGAAAAGGGGAGAGAAAAAGAGATTTACAGTGTAATGCATGAAAATGAAGAAAGGGAGAAGATCAAATGTGAGTAGAGAAGGGCTTCAATAGGCCAAGAACAAGAGAGAGAGAGAGAGATGCAAAGAGGGGAGATTTGGCTTGGTGATCTTTGTCATAGTGTGTTGTGGCCCTTGAGGTATGTTTTTGATGTTGTCTGATGCTTTTTGATCAGTGTCAGCACCCTGGTTATAATCATTGGCAAGGCACATGTAGGATTTTTAAGATTTTTTGTCATTTTGTAACCTATCGCCATAATTGGATGTGCACCATAGAGGGTTCAATTGCCCTAATCAGAGCATCTGATTTTTGTCCATCTGGACACTCTTTCCTCATATGAGTCACCATAATCGAACACGCAGACCACTTGTCCACTTTGACACACCTTTTTTGTCCAAGTCTCTAGACTCAGACCACCCTATTCACATCGTCCTACTCGGACCATCACACTCGAATGGCTGTTCGACTTGAACCTTGGACTTAGACTCGGGCACTCAGACTCAGATAGTCCAACTCGACCTCTCGAATGACTCGAACCGTCTGAGTCCACCACTCGGATAGAGCCAGAATTAGAGAGTCCGATTGTGGGAATTGAACAACTGATACTCGGACACTAAAAACAGAACTTGAGAGTTGACAAAGCCAACATACCCTAGACCCAACCCTCGGAGCAGAGAAACACCCCCATATGCCTCCAGACACATCAAAAGGCTCATAGAGCCTCTAGACTCCAAAAATCGTGACTTAGCAGCCTAGGAAGTGACTGCAAACACAACCTCTCAGACCACCCATCCGAAATGCCTTAAAGGACCCAAACAAACCTATTAGAGTGACCACCACCTGGAGGAGCAGACTAGAAAAGTTTGTGTCACACCACATTGTTTTCATCACAATCACACATTGGATAAATACTCACTTGAAGTGCACCTAGAAAGTTGAAAGCCTGATTTCACACTGCGCACGAAAGGAATCGCCCCACGAGCACCTAAGTTCACTTAAAATTGAAAATTATTTTAAAATAAGAAGGAAATCACATGCAAGATAAGTAAAACTGAACAAATCAACTAATAGGAGAAGACCCTCAAATCTTGAACAATGCGCAATTGAGGATACTAAGCCTTAGAGCAAGCTTCTTAGAGAGCAAAAGGAGTTGATACGATTAGGGACTCAATCTTACCCAAGTTGATAAGCTTGATCGACACTCTAGTAGCCTAAGAGATCGACGAAATGTTAGGATCGAGCACCAATCCCAAAAATGGTGAGCTCGACTTGGGAGACTTTCCAGTTGAAATCCAACAAATGGTAAATCGGTACTATTTGCGGACCAAAATGGAGCACCATGGTAGACCAGCCCCGAGGACATCATAGCAAACCTCGAGGAAGAGTGGAGACTAGCAAAGAAAGTGCTACAAGGCATAGCCACCTATAATTAGGAGTAGCAAGCTCAAAGGCTAAGGCAGGAGATAGAAATGTGAGAGGTTCAATGAGTTTTAGCGCTTGCCAATAGAAACAGGATAGGACCTAATGTTGAGAGGGAAAGAGCGCTTGAAGCAGCTAACCTTACATTGAGCGAGCTTCTCATGAAGCGACTCATAGATAACACGGCCGTGGAGTAGAGTGGATTAGCACTAGCGACTTCGTTGCTAATATGACTAGGTATTACTCAGAATTCAAGAAGTCAAATTGTTAAGCAATGAGATTATCGACACAATTAGAGACGCAACTCTGCCCAATCTGATCAATATGATTGACACACTAGTTGCTCAGGAAATTGTCGACATGTTAGGAACCAGCACCAACCCTGTAGATAACGAGCTTGACTTGGGAGAATTCCTAGTCGACATTGAAGAAATGGTAAACCAATACGACCTACAAACCAAAATGGTGCATCATGGTAGACCAAAACCGAGGACATCATAGCCGATCTTGAGGAAGATAGAAGGTTGGTAAGGAAAGCATTGCAAAGCATGGCTACCTACAACCAAAAGCAGTGAGCCTAAAAGCTGAGATAAGACATAGAAATGTGTGAGGTCGCACGTCTTAGCTCTCACCAATAGAACTAGGGGAGGACCAAATGTTGAGATGGAGAGAGCGTTAGAGGTTGATCTTATGCTGAGTGAGTTTCTCATCATGAAGTGACTCTTAGTAGACAATACAAGTACGGAGCAAAGCGGAGGGGCCTTAGCGACTATGTTACTAGCAAGACTAGGAATCATGCCAAACTCTAAGAGCCAGACTAAAATACTTGTGGTTGCTAAGCAACTCGATAAGTATCAACCCAAAAATGACCCGTATAGGTTTGTGGAGCAATTTGAGCAAGTATGCGAGGCGAATGGCCCCATGGACCTTGCTTAACGAGCACAAGATTTTAGACTTTTCTTAGGAGGCAAAGGGCGGGACGTGGTTCATTAGCCTAGACAATGATGAATGAAATAATTTTAGTAACCTAAAGAATCTCTTCATCAGAGGTTCTCTAGTGTAGGATACTTTGATAACCTCATCGTCAGGTTGATGAATGTAAGTCTAGAAGGATAAGGAGAATATTCGAGACTACATCACCCACGTGCGGAGTATCTTTACGAGAATCCCAGAAACAAAATGACCTAACAAATGGGCGGTCTCCATCGTATTCATAAATGGAATCTGAAGCAAAGAGCTCTACAAGGCCTTGGTGAGCAATTAAAACCTGCAAAGGGACGTGCTAGCTATGGTCTTTGAAAAAGCCATATGTGTGGATGACTTGCTTAAGGAGAGAAGATCCAGAACCACGACCTGAGAGGGTACTGTCTCTAGATCCTCAGAAAGAGCTATGACCATTAGTGAGAGATCTAGCTAGAACACATAAGACAAGGGAAAGGGCATTGACCAAAGCCAGGAGTTGGCGGATATGAAGCTAGAGTTGGTTAAGCTTCAAATGATGATGAGAAGGTCCACATGACCTCATGTGCAATGCATGCATTGTGAAGGAAATCACCTCCTTGTTGAATGCTTGGATCCTAGGTCAAGACCATGCGGTTATTGCGGTAGGTTTGGACATGATGTGATACATTACAGATTGCTAAGATGATTTTCGTACTACTCACAACCGTACAATCATTTATGCTACCTAAGGAATAGGTTGTCTAACTTTGGAAGGTAAGCTCCATTAGATTTTCTAGCACCTAATGACTCAAAGCTAGCCATCATTAGGATGGATATCAATCCTATAGGGATACCTAGACCACTTGGAACCATTGTGACCCATCCACTAAGAAATGCTTTGATACATTACATAGAGGAGCAAAACGAGGACGAAGCATATGTAAACCCTTATGTCTCATATGACGGAGGGTAACCACAACTTGACGGATTTCAAATCAGTGCTGGTGATTGTGTTAGAGGTAGGGGAAGAGAAAGAGGTTTAGGAGGATATCACCAAGAACCCATTGTGTGCTAGACTTGCACTCACCCAAGGAATATCTCATCTCACTGCCCTGAAAGGGAGTAAGCCAATGGAGACAAAGATGACCTGAGATGTTTAGAGTATGGAATTATACACTTATATACCAAGTGCCCTAGGTGAAAACCTTCCGTTCAACAATCGTGCTATTTGTACCCTTGGCAATGTTCAGAGTTGGACACTTGATGGTGAGGCCACCCTGATCCCGTTGAATGTCATGACCCGAGTACAAATGAAGTAGGCTAGTATCTCATTATCTGGACCTAGCAATCTTGACATAGCTTCTCAATAGGGAAGAAGAGCTATAGGAGAGGAAAAAAGAGGACTGAGACAAAGGCAATGCTTAAGACAAATAGTGCCATCACATTGCCCAAGGGGAAGCAAGTCATGGATGTAGAAGCGGAAACATATGCTCCTAAGATGGTAGACAAGGGGAGTGCCAAGATTGGGGAGTATCTTGACCCAAGGTGCCAATTGGAAGTAGTGGATAAGGTTAAGGAATGGGTGAGAAAAGCCCAAGAGTACCTCAAGGATGTCAAACCCATCATGAAAGATGAGATTGATGAGCTCTCTATTAGTACACCAGTCTCGTGAATGTGACTAATATCAAGAGACACATTTGCACCCCATGTGGCACTGCATAGGCAAAGCCTAGACACCATAGGCAGATGGACGAAGAGGGATCATGAGTGTAGAGCTTAAACAAAAGCAAGTGGTTAGCAACCTGCTCATGACATTAATATTGGCCCCTGTGACCCTATCTCTAGGAGAGCTGCTTAGGTAGAACCCAATGCTATGGAAGGGGTTGAAGCAATGGGTAGAATGACCTAATGATATTAGAGTGACCAATTTTCCTTACCACGACATAGTAACACACATATCAAGCTTAACCTTGAACTAAGTGCCTAAGTATTTACATGTAAATGCCTTTTGGGAAGGCATCGAGATGCACGTAGTCTTGCTTGTCAATGCATTATGAGATATTACAAGGAAGGGAATTGTAGATATAGGAGCAGGAGTCAGTGTGCTCAGCCATACAGTCTTGCAGGCTTGGGGTAACCCTCATGTGGAGAGTGCTAGGTTTAACGTAATGTTGGCTAATGGAATGAAGGACCATTTGGAGTACTAAAAGATTGGCCCTTGAAGGTAGTGAGAGTCCATACTCAATGAACTTCATAGTCATGAAGGGAGTGGACTATGACATCCTGCTAGGCCGACCCTAGATACAAAATGTACGAGTGATAGAAGATTAGGGAAACAATTTAATATTCTTAGGCAATAGATCGGAAGCTGTGAGAGTTGAGATGGATACTTGAAAAACCATGTCAGTTGACCTAGATGCTATCTCGACTATTTTGAAAGGAGACTCATGAATCAGTAATTCTTACATGCCACTTAGAAAGTATATCCCTTGCCCTGAGGGGACAAGCAATATTGGATGCATGTGCTAGCCACTATAGATTTGCTGTTCTCAGATGAAGAGGATTATTAGAAAGCTTAGTTGGCAAGTCCCACAAAGTCACACAATCTTAGTTGCCAAAGAGTAGGGCCCCGCTATCAGTACCACTTTGCATGATAGCTAGGAGCTCTAATAGTCAGCCACCGGCCCCCTTCCACGTCCCATCCAACAAGCTTTAACTCTAGGGGATTCTTGAATACTTGATGAGAGATCTAGTTGGTAACCAAGCTGCCAATCTCAAGCCACTCAAGGACCTCATGAACGAGCCAAAGTGGCAATGGACCAAGGTGCATGACTAGAACCTATTGTAGAATTGGGCACTAAATAGATGAGAAAAAGGATGAGAGCAGAAGCCTAAGAGATGATAATGAGTCAAAATATGATGATTCGGATGATGAATATAAAGACTTCTATTCTACGAATGAGGAAAGTGAGAAAGAGGCCGATACGATAGAGTTGATATAAATGGCTGAGTGATTGAATAGATATGAGTAGACTCTAAGCCACAGAAAGCCAATGTATTTAGAATTGAAAGAGGAGTCGTGAGGATAGAATGTGACCGGACCACCTGGACATAATGGACTATGAGCAAACTGGAGTAGTTCAACTAAGTACCGCATCACTCTTGAGAACTGAATCGGTCTCAAAACTGTGAGCTACTATAAGGGGAAACTTCTTCTTCTAGCAAGGGTTGTGAGTTTAACTTTGAATCAGAAGTGAGCTCCGAGAGTGAACTAGAGATAATCCATCCACCTAAAACCAAAGGCACCAAAGGGGATCTACCATTCCACCTAAGGCACATGCAGTTGAGGGAGGAATAAGGAAGCAATCAAAGCATTCAGAAGCCAAAGAGCAAAGGAAGCTCCAAGATCTACCAAGATGCTTCACAAAGTTCAAAAGAGCTGACAGAGTGGTGATCTTGCTAGGAGCTAAGAGGCAAGGACATGCAAGCAAACCAATAGAAGGGCCCACCAAGGTCAAGGAAGCCAACTTAGTAGGGGAAGGTGAAAAGCTTGACCCGTATTCATAGTCGAGGACCTAGCTGAAAAAGAGGAGGCTAATCTTGTCCCTAGATGACCTAAAAGGAGTATATTTGAGGGTTATGAACTTATAACATTCCCATGACTCTTGATGCAATGCCAGTCAAGCAACGACCCTACCCAATGGATCTAAAGCATGCACATGCTGTTAAGGGGGAGAGATAGATAAGCTATTGAAGATCAGATTCATCTATGAGATCGAGCACACAAACTGGGTGTCACATATAGTGATTGTCTTGAAAAAGAATCACAAAATTCGAGTGTGTGTGAATTATAAAAAGGTCAATGCTCCAACAAAGAGGGACAACTATCCATAATCCTACATGGAGTACATGCTTAAAAGAATAACAGGAAGGAAGGCTACAATTTTCTGAATAGCTTCTTAGGCTACAACTAGGTGCAAGTGCACCTTGACTCGATAGACATAAGACATCATTTGTGATTGAACATGGCATGTTCACCTATATACTCATGCCATTTGAGCTATCTAACACATCAGCTATCTTTTAGTGCCTCATGTGTGCTATTTTTAAGGACATGCTTAAGCAAGAATTGGAGGTATTTATTGACAATCTATGTGTCCATTCTAGTTGGGGGGAGACACCTAGATAGACTTTGTGTAGTCTTTGAGCGGTGTGGGATGTATAATCTTTCCTTGAACCCCCTAAAGTGCCAGCTCTGGGAAAATACGGATGTATCCTAGGGCATGTGGTGTCTAAGAACAACATTGCCATCAACTTCTCCAAAGTCAAGGTCATTGTTGATTTACCACCACCCTTGAACTATAAGGGAGTTCAATGCTTCTAGGGGCACACATAGTAATGTCAACGATTCATTCCAAACTATGTATTGATTGCTAGATCCCTTTACAAATTACTGATTGTATTTGAGTGGATCGAGGAATGCCAATGCGCTCACAAGGAACTAAAGATGGCTCTTATAACTGCAGCAATCCTACAAGCCCCAGGTTGGAATATAACATTCCATGTGCACATTGATGCATCAAAGTTTGCTGTGGAAGCTGTTTTGTGCCAACCTGGTGAGCGTAATCCTGATTATCGTGTGAGCTTTGCTAGTAGACAACTCACAGATATGGAGATGAACTACTCCATGAGGAAGAGAGAAGGTCTAGCTATGGCATTTGCTGTTGTGAAGAAATTCTGTCATTATCTTTTGTCTATGCCCTTCACCTTCTTTGTCAACCATCATGGTTTAGTTTATTTAGTCAATAAACCTTGTGCTATAGGATGCATATTAGATGGTTACTTCTGCTACTAGAGTTTGACTTCTCCGTGGTTGTATGCAAGGGTAAGCAACACTACATGGTAGACCATATGTCCCGCATACCCACAAGAGAAGCTGCTAACTAGGGCATCATAGACGACCTACTAGATGCACACCTTTTTGGAGTACCTGGTGAGAGAGACATGTTCAGGGCTAATCTAACACCGTGTTGGGTACCTGACATAGTCCAAATCCTAGTGCTTGGATTTCCTGAGAGACCTATAGAGAAGGCTAGGCTAAAGCACCTTATCCTCAAGGTTCAGCCCTATCAGTTAGCTCTAAAGGCTAGGACATGATGGGCTATTATGAAGATGCGTGTGTGAGTACAAGATGCATGACATACTTGTTGAAGCGCACGGTGGAATTGCTAGCAGACACTTTAGCCGAGACACTATGGCTCACAAGGTGCTGCAATCTTAGCTATGGTGGCCCACCCTATTTTGTGATGCATCTAGGTTTGTGAAGCATTGTGATGAGTGCTGCCAGAGAGCCAAAGTCCCCATTCGAAAGGACAAGTTTGAATTGATCCTAGTGATAGCACGACAACCATTTGAAAAGTGGAAAATTGATTTCATTGGTCGGATTAGTCCTATGGCATAGTATTCACAGGTGAAATACATAATTGTGGCAATGGACTATCTCACAAAATGGGCTGAAGCTCAGGCCACCAGGAAGAATGATCCTAGAACCACGACTAAGTTCCTTTGGGAGCAGGTGATCTCGCAATTCGGCTACCCCATCAAACTAGTTAGTGATCAAGGCACACACTTCATTAATGAAGTGATTGCTTATTTGCTATCCAACTTCTTGATCATTCATAGGAAATCCTCACCATATTACCCTCAAGGTAATGGTCAAACAAAATCTACAAATAAGATCCTAGTAAATGTCCTGACTAAGGTAGTCTCCACCTCGTGCAGCATGACGATTGGGACAATAAGCTCATGGAAGTGCTATGGGCCTATAGGATAGCTTACAAGATGGCCATAGGGCAAACACCATTCAAGCTAACCTATGGGATCAAAACAATCCTACCATTAGAATTCTTTGTTCCAAGCTTGCAAGTGGTAGTACAAGAAAGATGAGATGGCAAAGAAGCATGGACAGAACACCTGGTGTAGTTAGAATGCTTCTTTGAAATCCGACTCTTGGCAATTCATGCAATGATATGTGAAAAGGAAAGATGCAAAAGATGGTTTGACAAGTAGGTCAAACAATGTGACCTCGAGCAGGGCGACCTAGTGCTCCTATAATTAGTGAAAGGCTATAAGAAAAAGATGAAATTCAGGGGATTGGGACCCTTCAAGGTCCACAATATTAGTCAAATAGGTAATGTAGAGCTCGAGACTCTAGAGGGGGAGATAGGATTCTTTAATGCCAGTCACTTCAAGAAGTACTACCCTCCAATTCACCCATTACATGAGCCTCCAATATTGAACCCGCTTGTAAACATAAGAGTAGACATCATTATTGAGATCAAGAAAGAGGATGAGGAAGTAGTGGCACTTGCATACTTGCGCATATCGGTCATTGGTCACACAACATAATGCCTTTGATGCACTCATTGACGAGGGAGTTGACTGTAATATTATCCTTACACATGATCATTGGACCCTCATTGGTCAACCCCAATTGCAACCTACTAATGCAAAACTTAGCCCATTTGGGGGGGGAGGTAGTCTTATTCACTACTGGAAAAGTGCAAGGTGGCTGTCTCTATCTAGACTAAAAGCCTACCAATGATCTTCTACGTGATACCTCACACCAAAGCCATTGGTAAGGAATTGCTGCTAGGATGTGCATTCAAGAAACAAGCACATTGCAATGTCGACTATGACTCATAGCACATTCACCTTGCCATTGGCAATGTTTGGATAGTGATGACTTTCAGCAAGGGCAGTGCCGCTCCATCTAAAACCTCAACACCACCAATAGAGCAACTTGGTACCAAGCCTAAGGAGGGGGATCGTGACTTATCTCGACCTACCACAACCAATTGAAAGCAACCACTAGCAACCACACCCAAAGCCATTGAGCATAGTAGCTCAGATGGGTATCCAAATGACAATTGCAGTTGCCTCAAAGCCAATCCGCACAAACTCATAATCCTAGAATCTCATGCCCTAGGCCTAAGGAGACAAATTTGGCGCTATAGGAGCCAACAAACCATCAAGCCACTATGATGGGTGCCCAAATTCCTATTGAGTGCTCAAGGCTACTATGAAGGCAACACTTGGATTTGGTTGCCCAAGTCCATAAGTGGCATGCGTGTCCCTTAGCCACCACCTTCCCACCCACCTCCACAAGAATGTGAGCCAGCTAGGTATGAGAGACAATTCGCCCCAAAAGGAACCAAACCCATTGAGTCCTAACAAGTCTATCAACCAAAACTGTGGTCAAATGCATCCGAACCGACTCAACCTAACACTTTTTCTATTCCAATTACTCCACAAGTAGTGAGCAGCACATTAATTGAGCTACAAGACCAATCCATCGCACAAGTGGTTGACAAACACCCACTGAATAGCCTAGGAGGCAGGCATTAGTAGTTATCCATCTCAACCAACCTAAACCTCCCACAAGCCTTAGACCCTCACATAAGCAGAGATCCATCCTTACTTTGGCCTCAGAACTAGCTGTGAATACGCGAGACAACCTCGTCACTCTTGCATCAGATGCTTGGACACTATCTTCACCACATTTGCTAAAAGCTATGAATGATTGGATTTAGGCCTCCTCGGATGAGCCTTTAGCAATAGAAGCACGCTCCTTGCCATGCACTCAAGATTCTTGAAATCAAGCTTTCAAACAATGGTTGCCCACCTCTTATAGCAAGAGCAAAGTCTTTGCAACAACATTCCGAGAACTAGAATAACTAAAATGGTTAGCCGAGTCTGACTCTTTCTTTCTGCAAAAATGGTATGCTTTGCATCTCTAATGGAAACACATGGGTTGCCAAATTATGACTAATGTCGAGTAGAGACGTACAATCAAAACCTCTGAGTATGATATGATCTATGTGGCTTCTACCTCATTTAGAGTATTGGCCATCATGTGCAACCAACCTTTAGAAGAACATGTTATGGCCCATCCATATTTGGATTGACTCTTGACTAAGGAAAATCTGCACATTGCCACAACATGATGAACTATGGAGACTTCCTAATAACCAATATCCTAACCTACATTACACATGTAGGCATTAGGCATCATAACATGGACAATCACCTCCACTTAAAATATAACCCATAGTTTTATTCTTGGCTCATGAAGAAATAAAGCACAACAAGAAAGTGCTTCACACCCTTAATCTTAGGGAAGGATTTTCATCATTTTCGAGGGGCAGGGGGTGAGGTGAAAAAGAAAATAGGAATTGAACTTCAAAACTTCAAACTAAACTTCAAAAAATTTACGTGTAGAAAGGACAAATAAAGAGAACTCATAATTTGGAAAAAAATATTTTATGGAATTTGTGTTTGGAATGTATGGATTGCTTGAAGTATTTTCATCCTTACTAGAACATCTCACCATTCCATAATGTTGATCTTAAACTTTTTCTTTTTCACAAAAGGTACTCTCAAATGAGCTAATTGTAAGCTGTTGTGCCATAACATGAACTCAAGATGGCAGGCCACCAACTTCTATTCTTAGAGGAAGAGCACAACATGTACCTACTAGCCACCACTGAAACCCAAGTCTACAACTAGCTAAAGTACCACAGTGTCAGCAATTTGGGAGAGCTAGTGAACAAGAAAGGCGCAGTGAGACAAATAGTCGATCGGTGCAATCTCCATAGATATGTAGAGAAGGTTGGCCAAAAAATTGACCACAACAGGTGCACATAGTTCTTGAGAGCTTTCCATGTAAGAAAGAATAGGGGCATGGTAGCTATCAAGAAAGAAGGTCACCCAAAATGATAGAGGTTGTGCTCAACCCTGAAATAGTGGAGAAGGCTTTAGGGTTGGCCAACACATAGGGAAAGAGACCAAAGAGGGATGTTTATGGCATGCTGAAGATACTGAAAACAAAGATACACACCAATGATGGGATCAGTCTGGTAGACATCCCTGGCCCTGCCGTCCAGTTATAGGCAAAGATGTTGCATGCCCTTTTCTCTAGTCGCCGATACAATGCACTCACGACCTGGATAAAAATGCTGATGCTTGAAAGCATTGCATCAGAGGCCCTAAATGAAATACATTTGAATACCTATATCCACAAAATGATTGAAGCATTAGCCAAGGCATTGTCATCGAGCCAAAGACTTGTAGGAGGTGAATAACTAGCCACCATGAATGAATCAGATAGGAAAACACATGCATCGAAAGCATCCATGATAGGGTTTGTAGGGGTGCTGAGATGGCCATTATCCAAGAAATTGTGGGAGAGATGGAAAGGAAAGAGGAAGTAGGGGAGATATCAGATAGATCTCCTATTCAAGAGTAGCAGCACTCCCCGGTCACAAAAAACCCATCAATGTCTCCAAAAATAGGAAATGTGGGAGATGAAGAAGCTATCAGACTACAAAAAAAAGAAGCAAATAGATCTGCAAGAAAAAAGAAGCTCAACTCCAAGCATAGTGGAAACATGAGGGGTCCATTGAGCGGACCATTAATGAGCAAGGCAGGGAGGGTTTGGTCCCATTAAGCTAGGAGGAGTGGAAGAAAATCTTACTGAAAATTCCAAGCAAGAAGAAGAAGTAGGAAGGAGAGGAGGAATACATGCGAAAGGTAGAAGAAGAATCTCAAGGACAAAGAAAGAATGAAGGAAGAAGCAACAAGAGGGAGAGGAAAGATTAAGGAGGGAAGAGGATGAGCAGATGGCTCTTGCCATCAGGCTGCTATCGATCAAACAATCTTCATACACCAAAGATTTGGCAAGAACAAGCTTAGAGTATGCGCTTGGAACCAACTCCGCAATAGTAGAAGTGGCTAGAGGACCCATGGTGAAAGGCAAAGGGAAGGCCCCATTGGAACCAATCCCACCTTTATTACCACATGTAATTATCTTAGGATACTTAATATTTTTCTCAAACAAAAGCCCATGGTAGCAGAGGCCCGACTGCTATCACTTTTTAAAAAAATCTAAACTCAGGTATTGATAGTTGTGGGATAGCCCATCTAATGATGACGACCATGCTCTTGCCTTCTTTTTGCATGGCCATCCTAGAAGATATGAATGATAGCCACTTCATGAGGTGTAACCACCCCTTCCTATCAACGACACCTCTGAATTTACATGTTAGTATAAATGGCTACCTATTATCAAGTCCCTTAGGCCCCCTCGTAGTGTAGCCCCTAAAAAGCATAGGGATAACATCTAGCATATTCCCTCCCCATGTATTAAGTATTAAAGAAACAAAAAAAGAGAGAAAAAGAAAAGAAAAAAGGAAAGGAAAAGAAAAAGACAAAGCACAAAAAGAGGATAAAATGGGATTTTTATGTACCATCAGAGTGCTACAGACACTACACCTAGGGACAATTATATCCCTAGCCCCTTCCTCCCACTTCACATACTTAGGGCACATCAAGGGTAAGACATACTAGGAAGTTCCCACTCTCCTATGGTTAGACATGTCTCCCTAAGTCACACCCATAGCACTTCCCTTGTACACAAAATGGGTCCTCAAGTGTGGGATAATACCATGGGCTTGGTTCTTGATCCAACTCCTAGTTTCATTGGCAGAGACACCATGCACTATACATTGAGGTAGACATGCCCCCCATGTAGTGTACTTCCTTTTCCTTTTCAGGTATATTCAAAAACCTACTATCAATCCGATCGATATCAGAGGTCCCCATTCCCCACTCAATCTAATCTTGACCTCCACAACCTACTATCAACCCGACCGATATCGGAGGCCCCCATTCCCCACTCAATATAATCTTGACCTCCACAACCTCTCATCCATTTTGTTATCCTTCTTCTTCATAGCCAATATCCCCCAAGCCTCATCATCAATCCACATGGAAAACCTTCAACCATCTGAGCCCTCACTAACAAGTGCCATGGGACTGGCACTTGGCTAGGAGGGGGATAATGTTAACCTTGGTGCAAAGAAAGCACAAAGAAAGTAAAGAAAATTAAAAAGATGCAAATAATGGAGCACAAAAAGGTGGTCCAATGGAAAAAACAGGAGGAAAATAGCCAAAATCATAAGAAGCAAACTCAAAAGTCCAAGGCAAGTGCAAAAGGGAAAATGTGCATTTTAAATATAGAAGCGCATCCTAAATCCTTGTAAAAGAGTGTTAGGCTCTCTCCTTCTGTGTGCAACTTGTAAATGTAGATGAGCATGGGTGAAGGAACCATGTAAATATAAATAGAATATGAAAAGAGGACCTAGGCTAAAATGGCCAGTCATGTAAAAAAGGATGGATGCCCAAAGAGGAGTAGGGCATGTATAAATAGGCAAAAAGTGAATGAAGAAGCTCATTCTTGTGTGTGGCCAAAACTAGTTCTCTACTTCTTTTTCTTTCTCTTACTTGTGCTTGTGCTTATACTTGAGAGAGGGAGTGAGAGAATGAGTGTGTGAGGGTGAGGGACTGTGGTGGAGAAGCTCTCCATCTTCTCCTCTCTTCTTCTTCTCTTCTTTTCTCTTCTCTTGTCTTGCACATGGAAATGGAGCTTGGAGCTTGAGGATCAAGCTTACTTGAGCTTGCCCCTTGGATCGTGGAGCTACTGGAGAGCTTGCGAGAGGAGGCAACTCAATCAGGCATGAAGGTAAGCTCATTAGACTCATAGGCGTGAGAGCGCATATGGCTATGTGAGAGGTAGCCATTGCACTTGTCTTGAAACGCTTGAAACGATAAGTGGTCCGTGGGTCTTGGTGGTCCAGTGAGAAGTTCCCACACTTAATTTTAGAAATCAAATATCATGTCCATTAAAATGGAGATAATAAAGCTAGATGTGCATATGCTCTACAAGATCAAGGTGGGGGAGGAGGAAGCTCTAGGTTTGAATACCTAGGGATACCATTTCATAGCTAAGGGTTGTGCCAAAGGTAGAGGGGATTCTCTCATCTCCTAGCTTGATTTGTGAAACCTCTCTATTGGCTATGGAAATCACAATTATGAAAGAAAAAATCACTTTGATGTTAGCATATGCATCAAACTATTTTGTTAGGAGAAGTATGAAATGGGAAAGGCTAACTAAGCTATTGTCAAGCACTTTGACCTTGTGTATGGGTGATTTGAACATGACTTTAGAAAGTGGTGATCACTCTCATGGTCATGGTACAGTCATATCACATCAAAGAGGGACAATTGGGAGAAGTTACAAGGCCTTGTATGGCTTAGTGGACATTGCCTCCATGATTAGTAACAAGATGTGTTACACATGGCACAACCATTAGCAACAAGGTGAAATTTGGAAGGTTCATGCATAAACTATGCCTATGTCAATGGTGCTGCTTGGTAAATCACTTTGGATTGCAAATTTACTATTCTAATTGACATTGTTGCATCATACTTTTTGTCCACTATTGGAAAGTGAAGGACAACCACTATTTTGACTCTCACATCATTTTTGGAGGACTCTTCCTTTGTCATTCATGAAGATGAAGCATGTGTGGAATGAAGCTAAAAGACATTACAACACCCCCACCACTGAAGCTTGATCATGGAACAGAGTAGGTATTGCAACCATTAAAAGGACAATTTCTTTGGATTGCACTTCGTGAGTTAGACATGTTTTTAAATTTGTTGTTTCTGTTTCTCCTAATGAGCTTATGCTATGCAATTTGTTGTAGGAGTTTGAGTAATTCATTAAAGCTCAAGAAGCCTACAAAATTTAGGCTATAAAATTCAATTGAGTTCTAAATGGGATGTAGATGGAGATGCGCATCATCCTTGTATTTTGATACATTAAAAAAGAAGGACATGCATGAGTGGATTAGTTGGATTAAAGAACATGATGGCTACAGATTCTTTGACAAAAGAAGACACCTTGGATGGCTTTAGAAGGCATCTAATATACATTGTTGCTCATCAATACTCTAAACCTTGGGATCATGAAACTAAGGTTCAAGGCTTCCTTGATGGATTTGGATGCAAGATTTCTAAGCTTCAAATAAAGTGGCTTGATACTCCTTTCTTAGAGGATGAACTAGAGATTACTTTAAAGAACATGAAGAATGGAAAAACTCCTAGGATTGATGGCATGCATGAATGAGTGTGGAATTGTTATGGTAAAGATTATATTGCTATTATTCAAATGAGTGGTGTAGATTAGGATATTTTCCTCTTGAAGTGAGTCTCTGACTAATTAAACTTATTCCCAAGGGGCCTAAGAGGCTAAAACTTGGGTAGTGGAGGTCCTCACTAGCTTAACTTATATTATAAGATTATTGCTAAAGCTTTACACTTGAGAATCAGGTGCCTACTTTTTAAGTTGAATCATCCAAGATGATATGGATTCATTTTAGAGGCACAGATGTAA
The DNA here is from genome assembly GCF_053477565.2 of Lygodium microphyllum. NCBI lineage: Eukaryota > Viridiplantae > Streptophyta > Polypodiopsida > Schizaeales > Lygodiaceae > Lygodium > Lygodium microphyllum. The sequence goes on from NC_141155.1 coordinate 30,739,282, forward strand.
TTATGAATTTAATTAATGGCATAGATCAGGCTTTCTCTAATTGTCAGCGATTCTTCTAAACATAGATTTAGATAAGGCCTATGACCATGACACTTGAACTTCATACTTCGAAGTCTAAAAGTCATGGGTTTTGGTGGTGGCTTCATCAAAAGGATATACACTCTATTCTCTAATAATGCAACATAGATTAGTGCGAATTGTTCTCATTCTGGGTCCTTTGGCTTCCATTTGGCATCCGCTTTGTGTTTGAAGTTGTGACTAGTCATCTCCTTTGTAAGTTGGATTGGCTGATGCAAAGGGGTATCCTTAAACCCTTAAGACTCCTTGATGACGAGTACTTTGTTTTTGAGTTCTTTGACAATGATAATTCCAATATCATCTTAGCCAAAAAGGTCTAAGCTGATACCTTGATGGATGCCTTTCAAGATTTTTTTGATATTTCTAGGTTGTTGATTAGACATAGTAAGATAGAGATGCTATACATAGGCCTTGATGATGCCCTTGAGTGGATGGCTAGCTATGGCTTCAAAGTTTTGAAAAATGGGGAGGTCTTTATCTATCTTGACTACCCCATTAGGTCTAGGATTGCTAAATATTTCCATAGTTCTCCCTTAAAGTCAAAGAACAGTACCATTAGGAAGGTTTCAAAGACATGTATAATGTCTATCATTAGACAAAGGGGGATTACTTTATGTAATGTGCCCGCCTATTTGCTATCTAAGAATGTTTTAGCAGTCCTTCGAGAAACAAATTTAAGAATCACTGCTCGGCACTCCCATGGAATGTTCCGGGGTTTGTCGCCTAGGGTTTCCTGAATCCGCCTTTCAACAGAACGTTCACGGTTAAACCCACTAGGATCGACTTGAAATCTTGGGGTTCGGCCATGAATGTTCCATTGCGAGATGGATTTGGGAAACCCTGGGAGACAAACCTTGGAACATTCCATGGGAGTGCCAGGCAGCAACACTCAAATTCATGTCTTGAAGGACTGCTAAAATGTGCTTGGATAGGCGATAGCGGGCACGTTATAGTTGGTATTAGAGTGAAACTTCGTAATGAGGAGTGATTTCTTAATGTATAGTTCATAGACATATCCTAAACAGAATAACCTAAGCGGTATGGCTTGATTGTCAGGCACCTTTTGCACCCATGAATGCTAACATGCAAGAGAAGAAATTCCTTGTCAAGCAAGTTAAGGCACCCAAGTTTGATGGTGAAGGAATAGATGTTGTAGTTGAGGCGGAGATATGGATTGAGTTGATGAATGATTATTTCTCTGCTTTTGGAAAATTGCTTCTGCCAATCAAGCAATGATAGACAAACTTAAGTTAGTTGACCAAGCTTGATTATGGTGGAAGCAATGGTGCAAAGATCAAGGTATTTCTGAAGTCGCTGTCACTTGGGCTCAGCTGAAAGGTGCTGTACGCAGACAATACCTTCCGCCAACCTAGCAGACTTTGAGGATGAATGAATTCTTCAAGCTCAAGCAGCTGGAACTAACCCTAGAAGCCTACTACTCGAAGTTTGTAACCCTATTAAAATATGCACCACCTATGGATATTGCGCAACAAGTATCCAAGTTTTGCCATGGCCTGAACACTCCTTTAAACCACCGTCTTGAAGCAATGCATCCAACAGTCTTGCAAGATGCGTTACTTTGAGAAAATCCAATCATCCAAAAACTTGGATCAGGCAAAGATGTTTCCCGAGATCAGGACAAGAGATGCCACTTATGCGGAGAGTTAGGGCACATCTGTAGGAGATGTCCCTATCGTCAATGCTTCCATTGTAATGAGCTAAGACATGTCCTAGTAGACTGCCCTGACCTAAGTTCACAAGATATTGAGACTCCAAGGAAACCAAGCTACACAAGTGCAGTATTTGGATATATAGAGGAATCAGATGAAGACAAAGACCTAGAACCCACTACACCTTATCAGGATGACCAAAAATCCTAGAAGCTTAATCGACATGTAACACAACTTATATTTAGAATAAATCTTACTATTGTACCTACGGTTAATTGGAATAATATGAGTTGAACTACTTGAAACATTAAGAGTAGCGCAGTGGACGCGTGGTGGATTCTAATCCATAGGCCTTAAACCCCATTAATGCTTGTCTTCCCTAGTTTCTCTCGAGATGAGGACATCTCGATTTCTCTAAGGGGAGGAGGATGTAATATTTCAACGCAATAAAAGTTAGTTGGTTAGTTCAAAAGTTAGTTAGTCAATTAATAAATTAGTAAGATTACTAACTAAAGACTAACTAAGGTAAAAATTAACTAACGTTAATAACTAACTAACATCAAAAAATAAAAAAAAAACCAAGAGTCGTAACTTGATATTTTTTATAAATTAACAAGGACCATAGCCGCCCTTCACGGAAGTTACAATGTGAACGAGAGTTATGAGCTATATTAATCACTAGTGTTAATGTATATAGTATAAATGGTCTAAAAATATTAGATTTTTGGGCAAGACTAGTATATTTTAGATATTATCCTAAAAAGATATGGAGATTTCTAGAACTATATATCATGAAAGAAAAAGCAAGTGATGTTTCAGTTAGTTTTGGAGATTTAATACAAAAAAAGAGGGATTTACGAAATTGCACATGGTGCGATCGCAGTTTGTAGGCAATAAACATCACTTCAAACAGGCCCACTTTAATGGAACCATCAGATTTATGATCTGAGCATCAGATCACTGATTTTTCCAAGATTCCCTCCATAAAGAGCTCTTTTTCTCAGCCACAAGCCTTCTTCTCTAATTCACTATAAATATGAGGCATAGGGAGGCACAAGGAAGCATAAGGAGACCCCGAGAGACTGCGAGAGAGAGGTATAGAGGGATACCCCTCTGCTGCGAGAGATTACGAGAAGGAGCTTGAGAGAGAGAGAGAGAGAGAGAGAGAGAGAGAGAGAGAGAGAGAGAGAGAGAGAGAGAGAGAGAGAGAGAGAGAGAGAGAGAGAGAGAGAGAGAGAGAGAGAGAGAGAGAGAGAGAGAGAGAGAGAGAGAGAGAGAGAGAGAGAGAGAGAGAGAGAGAGAGAGAAAGGTTATCCGTAGAGGCTGCAAGGGTGAGTGTTAGTTCAATTTTTCCCTATCTCGATCTTTGACTAAGATATCTTCTCTTACACTCTCCTATCTCGAATCTATTCCACATTCTTTATTTCTTGAATCCACTTGCGGATGATGGCCCCCAAGCAAAGAATGTTGTGTGCGGATGGCAATCCCACAACCAACAATGAAGCTTTGGGCGAAGGCATCACTGTCAATCCAACTACGGTACCGGTCGTAAGTAATGTATTTTCAAATTGATAGATGCTTGTTTTGATTCTGGTATGAGATACGTTAGGCCCCATACTATGATGCATGAGTATAGGTCATCGGAAATGATAAATTTCATCTCACCTATTTGAAAGATGGAGCTTGCAAAGTGCATGTATCAAGGGAAGTTGATTGCACCTAGTTGCATATGACTTATTCATTTATAGAGCAATTACAAGGAAGAATCGGTCAGGGGTTATGAATGGCATAACCATAAAAAAAGAATGACATTAAAAATTGTTCATATAAGTATTAAGTAAATTTTACATAGAATAGCTCTTTCCCAAGGGGGAGAGCAGATACACGATGGAAATGTTATCACATCTATTCTTGCATTGTTGGAAAGAATACAATTGGTTTTTTTGGTTTGTTGAACAATATCCTAAATGCTTTTACATTCAACTGAATGTTGGTTTGTTGTTTGGATGATTATTCCAAGTGCTTGTGATTTATGGTAAATGCATGGCAAGGGTCTATGATGACAAGTTGCCATGAGGATAAAGGAATGTTTTTCTAGAAAATGATATTAGGGATGAATGCCTTGTTTGTGCTTGATTCTTAAAGGATCTAATTAAGGAAGGATATTTTGCACGGGTGGATCACCTCCATGATCACGCACCGCGGGTTAACCCAAAGAGGGCAGTGCTCGATTCATGGGGGTTTTGAGCCTACTATGAACCGTGTCTCATAACTATCATTTTTTCTATTCTATGGTACAATTGTGGAATTGTTTCTCCCTGCCTTGAACTCTTCTTACCTAAGTCCCTATGAATTTTCACCATGCATAATTAGATGACATAAGGCGATTGCATAGTTGGATGACATAAGGCAATTACCTAAGTCCCTATGAATTTTTGCCATGCATAATCAGATGACATAAGGCGATTGCTTTAGATCTTCAATACGTATTTGTAATAGTAATAATTGTTGTGAATACATAAAAAACAAGAGCAACAATGTATACAATGGTAGCATTGACAACAACAATAATAGGTTGTTGCTAAGCTTGAATCAACTGTGACAAACTTTTTACCTCACTATCTAGGTAATAATCTCACACTCTAGATGGTCATAATTGATCAAATGATAAAGTCAACCCTAGCAAGACTCAAGGAGAAGTAAAATTTTACTCTCACTTATTCTTTATTTGTATACCAATTTCTCTTTAATGATATCATATCTACAACAACCAAGATAGCTCTCTTCAATCATATCCACAAATAGTTGCATTGAGGTGCAAGCAAGTCTACTATCCAATAATTCTATTTTAAATAATCCACTAGCATTGACAAAAATTCCCAATTTATTCCATTCCATGATCTTGCAGTAGTATTGTTTCTAGGTTGAAAAATTGGGTTATTGTTAGCATGTCAAAAATATGCAATTTGATAGTTCATGATAAACTAAAAGGGGGTGAAATGATAGGTGGAGAGAGAGGACCTTGGGCTCTTACAAGACACATAATGTACAGAGAATGCGTGCAAGATAGGAAGCTAAAAATCCTAATCTTTCTTCTTCTTCTTCTTCTTCTTCTTCTTCTTCTTCTTCTTCTTCTTCTCCTCCTCCTCCTCCTCCTCCTCCTCCTCCTCCTCCTCTTCATTATCATCATCATCATCATCATCATCATCATCTTCTTCTTCTATGACAATCTACCAAGAATAAAAGGAGAGTAAAACATACATAATATACAAGCATTCCATAATGTGAACATACTTACTAGAAACATAACTAGATAAATATCCTATAACTTGGATAGATGGACTAACTAATGTCTAGATGGGAAGTATCATTGGATGTATATGCCAATGTAGATACCAACCATGTCAGTGATGTGAATGCAAAAATAGTAATCTAGGGAGATGAGAATTAGCTCATGTTGAGATTGACACCTCAACACTCCTCCTTAAGCTAAAATCTATGACCTATACTCCAAGTAAGCTTCAAAATCATCCAAATTTTTTTGCTCCTAGGGCCTTGGTGAAATAATGTGCAACCTTCTCCTCTGTACTCACATATATGATGTCAATATCACTTGCCAATATCCACTCTCTAATGAAATGGTAATGAACTTCAATGTGTTTCATACATGCATGAAACATTGGGTTCCTTGCCACCTATATGCTACTTATGTTGTCATAATAAATGAAACCTCTCCTATCTATTTGTATTCCCAACCAAATAGCTTTCACATCTAAGCTACCTCACATATTGCCATTGTAGTACCCCTATACTCTACCTCTATACTCAATAATGTAGCAATGGGATGTTTCTTATTGCGCAAAGTCATTACCCCAGTCTCCAACTATTCACTATAGTGTACTTCATGTTAGACACACTGGCTATCCAATCTACATTAGTATAACCCAATAATTGCACTACCAAATCAACCAAATAAATGATATCATAATCTAGTGTGGCCTTAAGATATTGCAAGGTACATCTCACATATCCAAATGAGGCCTACTAGGCAGCTTGATAAAATGACTCTCCAAGCCAATTGTGTAGTTATAATTTTGCCAAGTGATAGTAGTAAAGATTAAAATTTTCACCATCTTCTTGTACATTATGGGATCCTTCAATATCTCACCCACAACAATAGTTAGCTTCACATTTTGATCTAATCACATTGAAATTGGCTTATAATTGCCATACAATACTTCGTTAACATATCCAAGATATACTACTTTTGTGAGAGTCATATCCCATTAGTTTTCCTAATCACCTCAATGCCAAGAAATTATTTTAGATCTCCCAAGTCTTTCATGTTAGATTTTTGATTGAGAAGACTCTTTAGTGCTCCACCTCTTGCACACTATCACCCCTAGCAAGCAAATAATTTAGTATTATGGAACAAGGCCATCTGCTATGAAAGTGGATGCAATAAAGAAGATAAAAGAGATATGATAATCAATGTCTAAAGTCAGAAGATTTCCTAGAGCCTATGTGTTTTAATTAAACTTGATTCCCTTTTTTTGTCATATAAAAGATGACTTGTACTAGTTTTTAAAAAAGAGACAAAAATTCTTTTGGGACAAGAGACATACCAAAGCTATAAGGAAATCAAAGAAGCTTTTGATTGTACCAACATTGAGAAAAGTAGGAACAAACATGAAATGAGGTTTGGCACAAAAGTTTTAAATGAAAGACAAAGGAGATACCCATAGATCACAATAATACCTCCATCACTCTGATGTTAAAACAAGTGATCTACCTTTCCAACATGAAAATTGATAGAGATAAGATATTGTGCTATCTTGTTATGCCATGCTCTCAATGCTTGTTTCAATCCATATAAATCTTTACGTAGCCTATGTACATAAGTGAGGTGAACCATGATTTCATAACCTTGTGGCTATCCCCTATATACTTCTTGCAACCTACTATGCAAGAATGCATTCTTTACATCCATTTGATGTAGGACCCAATCTTTTGCTATAGCCATTACAATGAAAACTTAGTTTCCATCTTTGTCATTGGAGAAAATTTCTCCTCATAATCAATCCCATAAGTTTGCACATAATCTTTGGTAACCCATTTTTGCTTTATACCTACTCACACTTCCATTTGCATATGCAACCTATAGCTTTCTGTCCCTCAAGTAATGGCACCAAATCCCAAGTTTGATTTACATCCAATGTATCCATTGCTCCATCCATGGCTTCCTCCCAATGCAAATCATCAATAACTTTCTCAAAAAAAGTGGGATCAATTGATTTAATGATAGTGAGTAATATAACCATCATATGTCAACTTGTGCATAGGATACCTTACTCTCATTGGCCTACATACTTGTTGACTACTCTATGATCTATTTGCATTAGTCCTGGTTTTACTTACAATAGGTGTATGAACAACTGGAATACCAAAATTCTCATCCATACTCTAATTTGAGCCATCAGACTCACCATATACATGTAGATAGATTATACACACTGTAACGTGTCCACTTGTCCGCTTGTGGGACACATCTTAGTAGCCCATCGGGAGGAGGGTCTAGAAAGATCCGCTTGCAAGGAATGACATAGGGTTTGCAATCTAGGTCTTCTCGAGTCTTCCCCAAGCGGAAGTGTTTGGCCCTTCCCACTTAGGATCGACCTGAGGTTAGGGTTTCTTTTCTATTAGCAAGGTCTCTAGGAAGAAGCTAGCGTCGAGCTCTTGATGAACCGCTTGCGTAGGAACAACAGAGTCGAAGCGGAATCATGCTGCACTTGGTTCATGGAGAATGGAAAACGAGAGGGATGTGAAGCTCAACCTCTCTGCCATAAGGCATAGTCCAATTCCTTTCCCCTAAAACAACATAAATCAGGGTTCTAACTCTACTGACGCTAGGTCTACATAGTCTCGTTATCTCGCCTTTTGAGAAAAGTTCCTAGCTAATTGGGACCACCCTTTCGTAGGACAGACCTAAGTCACGTCCATCACACTTTCCTCAGTTTTCTTTAGTTATCTAATTACCTACCACATTATGTTTTGACATGTATAGGATTGCTGCTCCAAGTTCTGCCCGTTGACTAGTACACGGGCCTCGAGATCCCATCTTGAGTCACGTCGACCTCTTGTGCGGGATCCAGAGGCAAGGAATTTATTGCCAGAGCCTCCCGTGGCACCCAAGCGTCCTCTTGCTCCAAGCAGCACACACGGAGAGACCTCTAGCGATGGGTTAGGTCCATATACCCGGCGTGGCTAACAACCCCCTTGGATAGGGCCAGACAGACAGTCAGAGGTAATTGTTATTGTCTCTCCCTCCTGTCAAGAATCGCGTGGTGGGGGACTTGCTCAAGATGCTACGCCGAACACACACAGAATGCACAAGGAGAAGCTCGCTCAAGAGACAAGAAGAGAGATGGAGGCCAAAAACGTTTTCTTACTGGTTTCTTCTTCTTCTTACACACACTTTACAATGTACACAAAGTATAGATAAGATACAACATAAAGGAAAGTTGCCTACTAAGTCAAACAATGCATAACCGACTACACTAGTCGACTGGCGCTATAATTATGCTAGCTGTAAATAGGTGTAACAACTTGAATATAATAAGTAATGAGTCAGTGGCCATGTGAGAGTCATAATGACCACCAACATGCTAAGTGTAGACGTGTGGACCCATCTAACTAGGCGGTCCATCATCAATGTCCGCATGTGTTGAGCTTGTCATCTCAATACTCCCCCTCAAGCTCAACTGCATCTCTGCAACTCCAAGTAAGCTTTGAAACTTTTGAAGCTTCTTTGTACCCAATGCCTTTGTGAAGATGTCAGCTATCTGATCCTGTGTGCTGACATACACCAAGTCAATCTCACCTGCTAGTACATTCCCTCTCTCAAAGTGGTAGTGTACCTCAATATGTTTTGTCCTGGCATGGAACACAGGGTTCCTAGCCAACTGTATACTGCTCATGTTGTCACAATAAATGACAACTGGACCTTCCACCTGCGCATCCAAATCAGCCATTAACTTTTGTAGCCATACTACCTCACATGCTGCAATAGCAACACCTCTATACTCAGCCTTTGTACTCGACAAAGTAATTTTAGATTGCTTTTTGCTGCTCCAAGCAACTGCTGCACTACCAAGAGAGAACCTGTATCTGCTGGTAGATCTTTTATCAGACATACTACCAGCCCAATCTGCATCTGTGTATCCAAACACCTGTACATCTGTACCTGCCTCATAGAAAAGTCCATAATGTAATGTGGACTTCACATATCTCAATATGCATCTGACTACATCCAAATGTGGCTTTCTAGGTACTTGCATAAACTAACTCACAAGACCAACAGTGTAGCTCAAGTCTGGCCTTGTAATGGTCATGTAGATCAAACTCCCCACTATCCTCTTGAACATAATAGGGTCTTCTATCTCATCCTCAACATCAGCACTCAACTTTACATTCTGATCCAACGGGACTGAAAGTGGTTTGCATGCTGTCATACCATACTTGGACAACATATCCAAGCGATACTGTCTTTGGGACAACCATATACCATCATCAAATTTGATCACCTCAATGCCAAGGAAGTATCTTAGCTCACCTAAATCCTTCATCTCAAACTTCTTCTTCAAAAAATCCTTGACTTCAGCAATCCCACTATCACTATCACCTGTAATAATCAAGTCATCCACATAGATGACTATAATTACCAAAGCTGCATCTCCCTTTCTCACATAAAGTGAGTGATCAGCATCAGAAACATAAAAGCCAATATTGAAAAGATACTCTTTGATCTTGTCAGACCATGCTCTAGGTGCTTGCTTGAGCCCATAGAGCGCCTTCTTCAACCTGCACACATATGTGGGATGCTCTAAATCTTCATAACCTACTGGTTGATCCATATACACTTCTTCCTGCAAATCACCATGCAAGAAGGCATTCTTCATATTCATTTGCTGCAACCTCCAACCTTTGGCTACTGCCAAAGAAATCACACATCTGACAGTTGCCATCCTAGCAACTGGACTGAAGGTTTCTTCATAATCTATGCTATATGTCTGGGCATAGCCTTTTGCAACCAGCCTAGCTTTGTACCTACTAATAGAACCATCTGCATTGTGCTTAATCTTATAAACCCACTTACATCCAATAGCTTTCTTGCCTTTCAGCAATGATACTAGATCCCAAGTCTTATTGGCCTCTAATGCAACCATCTCCTCGTCCATTGTTGCATCCCAATGAGCATGACCAAAAGCCTCCTCAAAATATGGGCTCAACATCCTCAACTAGTTTCACCATATAAGCATAATGGTGAGCTACATAACCTTCAAAACCAAATCTTTTAACAAGGTATATAACCTTGCTAGATTTGCGTACCACCGGATCACTCAATGGAGCCTTTATCTTACTATGAGCTCTCTGTACACCTAGTGTCCTGACAGAAGGAATACCAAGCTCATCATCTAAGCTCTCTGAGCCAATGGAGTATCCATAAAAAACTGCATCAATACCATCTGACACTTTATTCTTTTCTTTGTCTTTACCTGTAGTGTTACTAGATGCACCTGAA